>NC_056506.1:22016718-22018376 GCF_014905685.2 Nematolebias whitei
TATATATATATATATATATATATATATATAAAACCTGATGCCAAAAGGCAAAGGCTGATGAAAATTGTCATATGCACCACATGTGATACATGTAGTGGAATGAAATTGTGTACACAGGGTCCCAGTTACATCCAACAAAAGTATAAATTGTAAAGAAAAGCAATATTACGATCTAAGATATGAACTAAGAAAAACGTTAAATTAATAATACTCTAAGCACTAGTAGTATAAAAACAGGATGCCAAACAACAGCAGCATGCCCATTTTATGTAAATTAATGTACATTTATGTGTGTGTTCATGTGTCTGTTTCCAAAATACCCCGTCAAACACTGGGCACATTTTAATGAACTTTGGGAAAAACACCATATGAGCTATGCCTACATTTGACTACATTTGGGAAGAAGCCTGCTTTAAAATGGCTAGTACCAATAACTGACCGCAGAAAACACAAAATAGTTGTAAATTATTTAAAATTAGTTTTTAGATTTAGGAGTCTTTTGTCCTAAGTTGCAGAGTGAAAAGTGGAAATATTGTTTGTCATTGCATTTTGTGAGCAGAACTTAAACAAAGCAAGGTGCAGATTTACATTTTGATATGTAGTTACATTTAAGTGAATAAAAACCTTATGCTATGATAAATTGGGAAGCCACAATAAAATCCAAGATGGCTGCTGCTATATTTGTCCATTTGTTTTTGTTTTTTGAGCTGGATAACTTAAAGAACAAGCAATTTGTCAACTTTTTTTTTTTGGTGTATGGCTACATCTTAACATAAGCAAGGCCACTATCAAAAGTTGGACTGTTGTCAAAATCCAAGATGGCCAAAAACAAAGTCGCCACCAAAAAAAAGGTCACACTAATATTTTGTTGGATCTCCTTTAGCTTTGATTTGCTGTGACTTTGTTTCGATAAGCTTCTGCAATGTAATAAGATCTATTTCCATCCAGTGTTGCATTAATTTTTTACCAAGATCTTGCATTGATGATGGCAGATTCTGACCACTGTGCAAAGTGTCTTACAAATCCCAAAGATTCTCAATAGGATTAAGGTCTGGACTCTGTGGTGACCAATCCATGTGTGAAAATGATGTATCATGTCCCCAGAACCACTCTTTCACAATTTGAGCCAGATGAATCCTGGCATTGTCATCTTTGAATATGCCCGTGCCATCAGGGGAAAAAAATCTATTGATGGAATAACCTGGTCATTCAGTATATTCAGGAAGTCAGCTGACCTCATTATTTGAGCACATACTGTTGCTGAACATAGACCTGACCAACTGCAGTAACCCCAGAGCATAGCACTGCCCCCACAGACTTGTACAGTAGTCACTAGTCATGATGGGTGAATCACTTCACCTGCCTCTCTTCTTATCCTGATGTACCCATCACTCTGGAACAGGATACATCTGGACTCATCAGACCACGTGACATTCTTCCATTGCTCCAGAGTTCAATCTTTATGCTCACTAACAATTTGAAGCCTTTTTTTCAGTTAGCCTCATTGATTAGTGGTTTTCTTAAGGCTATACAGCTGTTTAAGAAATGAGAAGCAACTCATTGCACCAGTTGGGGTTGAATAACTTGTTCCCAGCTAAAAAATAATTGCCTATTATCCAATAGGAGGCTCAAACCTATTTGCTTAGTTAAATCCAGGT
>NC_056506.1:22018776-22026193 GCF_014905685.2 Nematolebias whitei
CTCTCTCTCTCTCTCTCTCTCTCTCTCTCTCTCTCTCTCTCTCGCTCTCTCGCAATAAACTTTGGTTGCCTCAATGTCACGGCAACGAGGCAAAGACAATTAAGGTGTATAAATATGTAAATATGGTCATGGCAGCTCAGCGGGAGGACTGGCGTAATGACATTTTCTGCCCTCGTTTGACTAATCCCCAAGACACCACTGAATTAGAAACCTTAATGACAAGCAATAACACGCTGATGGTCAAACTCTGGGGGCACACCAGCCCGTCTTTTGCTGCCTGGGCTCTTTGTGACACCAGCCCTCATGCCAGCCATATAGACATACAGGAAAACAGGCAAAAGGGAATAAAACTCATGGACTCGCATGAATAGCTTGCACTTTCATGCAGCAAAGCAAGTATCTGAGCATGCATGATGCTGAAAACACACACATACACACACATGGTCATATTGCCTAGCCAGATGTCACCTGCACCCGTGGGGGTGATCATGGCTGTGACCAGAAGGTCAGGTCTTTCAGGCCATTTAATGCCAGGCAAGGCTCAGCCTCCGAGTGCTTTTCATGTGTGTGTGTGTGTGGCTGTTATTTCTCGGTGTCTTAGGTAAAATATCCATCGAGGTTTGGTGGCAGATGTCGACTATTCATCTTGCGAAAGCTGACACATGAAAACGCTCTCAGCAGGCACATCTCGAGAGACAGAGTAAGGAAAGGTGAGTCTGACTGGAGCGAAAACACAGAAACATAGAGCACGAGCAGGAGACAAAAGGAGGTGTTTTGGCTGGTTTCCTACAGTAATTAGTTCATCCTAGCTATTTGTTCTTCCTGACTCTATTAGGTTGGAAAATGCATCTTTAGGGAGTAAGCAAGTTTTTACAAAGGCAAAAACAACTTGAAAGACTTTGCTTGGACTCTTTTGTCCAGCTATGATTTATGACAGTTTGTATAAAGTCTACAGCAAATTAGGATGGACCACTTGTAGACAATATATGTGAGTTTGTCTGTGACGGCCATTTTAAAATGAGTTGACTTTTGATGTTTATCAATTATAAACGTAGATGCAATGATTACTTTTCATAAGTTTCATTAAAATTTGTCCAGTGGTTTATGAGATATTTTACTAAAAGACAGATGCAAGAACACATTCAACCTTTATTTATGCAGGGTAGTCTGATTGAGTCAGGCTAAACCTGAAGAAGGAAAAAATGTGAGAAATTCAGAGAAGATCTCTTAAAGGCTCTAGGTGGTAAGAAAGAACTTCCAAATGACTGGGCTACTAAAGCAACAGTAATTGGAGAGACAGGTAGGAAGGCACTCAATGCATCATCTGGACAGAGAATGGATGATAAGGAAACCTGGTAGTGGAATAGTGAAGTGCAGGATGCCCATAAAAGAAAGAGATTAGCCAAGAAGAAATATGACAGTGAGAGGACTGAAGTGAGGAGACAGGAATATAAGGAGATGCAACAGAAAACAAAGAGGGAGGTGGCTATGGCAAAGCAGAAGGTGTATGATGAGTTGTATGGGAGGCTGGACACTAAAGAGGGTGAGAAGGACTTGTACAGATTGGCGAGACAGAGGGATCAGGCAGGAAAGGATGTGCAGCAGGTTAGGCTTGTTAAATATAGGAATTGTAATGTTCTAACAAGTGAGGAGATTGTGATGGGAATATGGAAGGAGTACTTTGAGGAGCTAATGAATGAAGAGAATTAAAGAGAAAGAAGAGTAGAGGTCATAGAAACTGTGGACCATGAAGTGGGAAAGATTAATGAGAGTGAAGTCCAGAAAGCTCTGAAAATAACGAAGAAGGGGAAGGCAGTAGGACCTGATGACATACCAGTGGAGGTTTGGAAATGCCTTGGAGAGATGGCAGTGATGTTTTTGACTCAAATATTCAATGGCATATTTGAGGATGAGAAAATGCCTCAGGAATGGAGAAGTGTGCTGGAGCCCATGTTTAAGAACAAGGGTGATGTACAGAGTTGTAGCAACTACAGGGGAACTAAGTTGATGAACTACATGATGACGATCTGGGAGAGAGCTGTGGAAGCTAGACTTAGACGAGATTTAATTATCTGTGAGCAGCAGTATGGTTTCATGCCAAGAAAGAGCACCACATATGCCATATTTGATTTGAGGATGCTGATGGAGAAGTACAAAGAGGGTCAGAACGAACTCCATTGTGTCATTGTAGATTAAAAAAAAAGCATACGACAGGGAGGTGTGGTATTGCATGAGAAAATCTGGAGTGGCAGAGAAGTATGTTAGACTCATACAGACATGTATGAGGACACTAGGACAGTGGTGAGCTGTGCTGTAGGAGTAACAGATAGCTTCAAGGTGGCGGTGGGATTGCATCAAGGATCGGCTCTGAGCCCCTTATTGTTGCTCTGGCGATGGACCGACCAACAGATGAGGTCAGGCAGGAATCCCTGTGAACTATGATATTTACAGATGACATTGTGATATGTGGTGAGGAACAGGTGGAAAAGAACTTGGAGAGGTGGAGGTATGCATTTGAAAGAAGATAAATGCAAGTCAGTCTTAGTAAGACTGTAATACATGTGTGTGAATGAGAGGGAGGCTGGTGGAACAGTGAGGCTACAAGGAGCAGAGGTCACAAATGTGCAGGACTTCAAATACTTGGGGTCCACTGTCCAGGAAAATGGGGAGGGTGGTAAAGAGGTAAAGAAGAGAGTCCAGACAGGATGGAATGGATGAAGAAAAGTTTCAGGAGTGATTTGCAACAAAAAGGTGTCAGCAAAGCTCAAAGGAAAAGTTTACAAGACATTGGTGAGACCAGCTATGTTGTATGGTCTGGAGACAGTGGCAATGATAAAAGGACAGGAGAAAGAACTGGAAGTGGCAGAAATGAAGATGGTGAGGTTCTCCTTAAGAGTGACAAGGCTGGATAAGATTAGGAAAGAAATCATCAGAGGTACAGCACAGGTTGAACAACTAGGAAATAAAGTTAGAGAGACCAGACTGAGATTGTTTGGACATGTCCAGAGGAGGAACAGTGGATATATTGGTAGAAGGATGTTAGCAGCTGCCAGAAAAAATACAAAGAGGAAGGCCAAAGAAAATATATATTCAATTCAATTCAGTTTATTTATATTGTGTTAAGTTACAACAGAAGTCGTCTCAGGGCAATGAACAGAAACATTATAAAAATAATATGTTAACAAAAATATTCATAAAAAAAATCATAAATTTAACACTATTTATCTGGGGAACAGACTGCTTTGAGTTTAACTCCATCACATAACTCTCATCTTGAGTAAGCATGAAGGTGACAGTGGAAAGGAAAAAACTCCCTGATGAGAAAGAAATCTTTAGCAGAACCAGGCTCAGGACAAGTGGTCATCTGCTTTGACTGGCTGGGTTTGGTAGGAACAGATACACAATGGCAGGTCAAGAATCACATTAAAGGTAGAAATAGTATCAAATGAAAACTATTCAATTTTAACAATTCATTTAAGGACATGAGGTCAATTTGTCCTCCATTAGTCTAAGCTTAAGGCAGCATGACAAGTCAACCCTAATTATAGGATTTATCAAAAAGTAAAGTCTTAAGCCCAGTCTTAAAATGGACAATGTGTCAGCCTCATGGACAAAAACTGAAAGCTGGTTTCACACAAGATATATGGATGCAGTTAGAGAGGACATGGAAGCAGTTGGAGCGAGGACAGAGGATGCAGAGGACAGAGATGGAAGAGGATGACTCACTGTGGCGACCCCTGAAGGGGGAAAAGCCGAAAGAAGGAAAAGTCTCATTGAGTAACACAGACTCATTTTAATAATAACAATAATAATGAGTTTAATTTGTAATGCACTTTTCATTGACAAAAATCTCAAAGTTTTCATCACACATACATACAGATATGGGCAAATATTTTACTACCCTTTCACCTATCATTTAAGGGCTATAAAAATGTGACCATTCCTCACATTTGATCTATTGAGTTATGACTGATACAGTTCAGCATCATTCTCATTTTGCTGCCATATTCATGTGCGATGGAAATCCTTTAAACAGCAGAGCATAGTTGGAAACCAGTAGTACAACATCAACTATTTAAACATCTAAAAAAGTTAAATCTGGTCCTCTGGACATTCAAAAAAAAAAAAAAAAAAACAAAGCAAATCAACAAAAAAATGTATTTTAGTTGGCAGCTCAGAACACCACATACAGAACACCATGGACTTTGTGGACAAGGTGAGGGATGTCATCATGGAGACTGATGAAACAATGGTCTCTTTTCATGTCACATCACTCTTTACGTGCATTCCTGTTGATGATGCAGTAGAGGTGGTCAATTTAAAATTAAAATCAGACACCACTCTGAGCAGCAGGACCACGCTTTCCACAGAACAACTGTGTCAACTCTTGAAACTGTGCCTGCAGTCAACCTACTTCACATATGGGGAGCAATAGTATCAGCAGAAACATGGGTGTGCTATGGGGTCTCCAGTTTCTCCTATTGTTGCCAACCTGTACATGGAGGAGGTAGCAAAGAGAGCCTTGACGTCCTTTTCAGGGACCCCACCAAGTCATTGGTTCAGGTATGTTGACGACACCTGGGTTAAAATCAAATCTCAGGAAGTCCAACATTTTACTGACCACATCAACTTTGTGGATAAATACATAAAGTTCACACGAGAAGATGTAAAAAATGACAGGTTGGCTTTCTTGGACTGTGAGGTCTCAGTCTCTGATAGAGGACATTTGCAAACTGAGGTGTACCGCAAACCCACCCACATAGACCAGTATTTGCAGTTTGACTCCCATCACCCTTTGGAGCACAAGTTAGGAGTCATCAGGACTCTGTATCACAGAGCAGACAGCGTCCCCACTAGCTCAGGAGCCAGGCAGAAGGAGAAATCCCACACAAGACAGGCTGTAGAGCAATGTGGATATCCTAACTGGGCCTTCCTGAAAGCAGAGAAGAAACCCAAACAGGACTCAAGTCAGCCAACAGGTGAAAAGGAGGAACCCAGACCCAGACCAGTGGTCATTCCATATGTTGAGGGAGTATCAGAGAAACTGAGACGTTTATTTTCTAAACATAACGTCCCAGTGGCTTTTAAACCCCAAAATATATTATGGCAAAGACTGGTTCATCCCAAAGATCCAGTCCCCCGGCATAAACAGAGTAATGTTGTGTATGCTGTTCAGTGTCAGGAGGGTGATCAGTCTTACATCGGGGAAACAAAACAGCCACTGGCCAAAAGGATGGCCAAGCACAGAAGATCAACATCATCAGGCCAGGATTCTGCAGTCTACACTCATCTCCAGGCCAGCAGTCACTCTTTCAGGGATGAAGATGTGCACATCCTGGATAGAGAGGAACAATGGTTTGAGAGAGGAGTAAAGGAGGCCATCTTTGTGAAAAGAAATCGTCCATCGTTAAACAGGGGTGGAGGCCTACGTGTTCAATTGTCCCCCTCTTACAATGCTGTGATTGCTAGTATCACTCAGCCCTCTGTGAACAGTAAACAGCCATCAGTGTGCTAATGATCCATTGTTAGGCTGATGGTCCTTCTTGAGCATGTGATCAGCTGGTTTTGGTTGTCAGCAGCAAAACTGGTTGATCCACTCTGAGACGGTGCTATTTAAGAGACTGAGCTGAATACAGCACCTCAGACTGAGGAAGTCTCTCGGATGAGAGATGAAACGCTTCTACATTTTTTTGTTGATTTGCTTTGTTTTGTTTTTTTGAATGTCCAGAGGACCAGATTTAACTTTTTTAGATTTTTCTACCTGGATTATTGAGCATGCATCAGGAAACTATTTAAACAGTTGCAGAAGTCAGTCCTTTTGCAGCAACAATTCCAATATGTGTGTTGCTGCTTCCCCAACATTCTGTGTGAATTACAGGTGAACTACTCCCCTGCAGGTCTTTTCATGATCAATGTGGGCAAAAAAGCTCTTTGAGGTCAGATTGAAAAATTATGGTTTTGCAGTTGTTAAAACAAATCCTCTTGGTCAGTGACAAATGTAAAATGCATATTTAGCTTCAGTTAATTTGGTAGACTCTCAAAAAAATGTAAAAGTGAATACTAACCTAAAAATATGAGCAGATATAATCCTGATATTTAAACCTTGCAAATAATACAATATTTACAACTGTGTTAAGAAACTATTGGGTTGGCGAGGAAAGAATGGAGCGTTGTTGATAGCTCATCAGGCTGTTTAATGAGCTGCTGGATAAAGCAGAAAGTATGGGTCATTCATGTATGCAAGAAGTGCCTATTTATAATCCTGTTGAAGGAATGTGTGACTTTTATTGTTTATGAAAGCAACTGCAGGATCAAAATGTCTTCCATCAAAGTAGAACTGGTACCTTGGAAAAGTGCATTTTCATGTTACTTTGACAGTTTTCCAATTTGAAGTCAATTTACGTTTCAAACTTATTCAGATTGTTTTATTGATTAAAAAACAAGCAAGAAAAATTGAAAATGCCATCGTATTATGTTTACATGCCTTCAAAATTTGCAAAAAGACTTCTAATAGTCATTTCATATACCAGAGCCAGATGGTGTCACCGGGATTAGTCACATATCTGCCACCTAGATCACATAGCATTAACAGCTCTTCTCACAGTTTGTTGGCCCCACTTAAAGGTGGCTTTCCATCTTTTTTGTGCTTAGCCTATGGGAGTAACAAAAGCCAATACTCAAACACTAGGTACTTTTCAGCAAGACGTACACTCTGGGGCAGATTCCAGGAGAGTTTTCTGCCTTTCTTTTTCCAGGCAAAGTATCTGGACAAATATGTTTGTTGTCCATCAACATTATTTTAATTGTTCTCAGTCTCTCCCCTCCCCTGAGACAAGTAAGAGATGGGAGACACTAGCAAGGACATATTCTCCAGACAACATAGGCCTCAGAATCATTGGTGTACTCAAACTCATTCACTACGTTGTGGTGGTAAGATAGATTCACTGTTCAATACCTCATCCAGCCAAGTAAGAGTGTTGCTCTGATCTGTTACGATGTAAAGGAAGCAGAGCTAAAAAAAAAGCAAAGCTCTTAATTTACTGGTCCTCACCTATGGTCAAAAGGAATGGACCATGAATTAAATAAGATTTCATGGGAGCTTGTGGTAGAACGGCTGCTTTTCCTTCTCATAAAAAAAACGTAGGAGTCAACTGAGGCAGATCAGACATCTGATTTGGATGCCTCCTGGGCACCTCTATTTGCAGGTTTACCAGGCATGACCTACTGGCAGACCTTAGGGTAGACCCAGAACTTTCTGGAGGTAAAATATATCTTTGACCAGGGAATGCCACAGAGTTTCAGGAAAGTGTCACTAGAGAGAGGGAGGCTTGGGTTTCCCCAAATGAATGTTTTGCCTCTACAACTCAACAATGGATGGATGGATGGATGGATGGATGGATGGATGGATGGATGGATG
>NC_056506.1:22026203-22028701 GCF_014905685.2 Nematolebias whitei
ATGGATGGATGGATGGATGGATGGATGGATGGATGGATGGATGGATGTGTCATGGTGGCCCACAAATAAAATTTGTTTAGCTCTGATTATTTTATATCCAAAACCAACTCATATTATTGATTGAACTCAAATTAAACTGAATTGAGTCTTTCAATCTTTAAGATACGTATTTGTCAAAAATCTAATTAAAATCTCTACTCTTCAGCAATTATTGATTTCACAGGAGCCTCCAGGTACCTAATTTCCAGTCCTTATGATTCATTTTGGCATTTTTCTGTCTGTAAAGTAAAAAATATAAAAAATAAAGTAATGCTCTGTGTTAAGTCCTGCAGCCTGACAGTCATCTAGGGTCAAAGCAGAACTAGTGTGTCTTTGCAGCCTTTGGGGCTGGTATTACCTGTTTGTCCTCTCCTTCACACTGTCACCCCTCACTGTGGTGAGATTATTTTATTCTGAACAAGGGAAACTCAAACATGTTTTGATAAATTTGTAATGACCACAAATCAACTATGCCTCACAAAATATCACACATCACGCTGAGAATAAAATGTGTCATCTCATTATTTCATCTGCCAGAACGCTAAAGCTCTGACTCAAATAAATGATTTCATGCAAAGAAATATTTGTTATAGGCTGAATGAAAAGGAAAACTGTATCTACTCCATTATGCACTGTGGGCATCTGCAAAAGAAACAAAGCCCATTTAATTGGCGTGTCAGATCAAAGCTTTCTAACAAAAAATGTGCACCATTGAAAAAAAATAAAAACTGCTTCTATCCTTGCGCACTTGACAAGGTTTAGGGTTGAAAATCAAATTGGTACTGTAAAAACAGCATGGTGTGTCCAAGTTTATCAAACTGGCTTTTTTATCTGTCTTTTGGGTATGTTCTGAGAATAGTCAAGCTCATTAAATATCTAAATATACTTTAATAAGAATGAAAAACTTTTTTAATGAAAATCTGGTGGTTTCAGGGAGAGTCACCTTTTTCTAAGAGTATGACCTCTAAATCCAAGATTATTAAACTGTAGCACAAGCTCCACTGTGGTACTCAGGAGCGCTTAAATGGTACTCAGTAGAAAGTTTGGTATTGACTACAAGAAAATGAATCATCATTGTAGCATCCATCCAACCAAGGGTCCTTCAGAGACATGACATCCAAAAGACAGAGACACTGTGTCCTCTACCCCCTTCTCTGAGTGTTAAATCTACAATTCAGGTTAACATCCGGACCACCCCTGGTTCCATACTCTATTATAAACCATCCTTTGTGTTAATTAACCTTCTTTTCTGAGAGACAGACACCCCGGTCTCTGAGAAGAAAGCTTGGACAAAGAAGTGAACTTTACCTCACTACAGAACTGTGGTTGCCATAGTAACGGAGGAAGTTTACCCCCCAGTTGAGCAGAGATTCAAAGTAACCCCACTGTTTTACAGTATTGTGTCAGAATCAAACTTGCATTTTGCTGAAAGAAATGTTTTTTTTTTTAATGTAAAAACAAGGTGTTACCATTTTCAACAAAAGCTTTTGTATTTCTACTTCAAAGACTTTGAGGGGAGGCTATAAATACATTAATTATACAGTTGGGTTACACCCACTGTGATAGCACTCTGATTGGTTAAGATCAGGGGCACAACTTCCGATGTGTCAGGTAAATGGACACCAGTTGTCAGTTGTTGTCGAGGAGTTGCTGAGGAGAGCTGCAGAGAAGAACTCTCTGGAGAAGCCGCCGTGATGGAAGATGATGTCTTGGTGTAGAGTTGTCTCTGAGCCAGCCAGCTGAGAGATGGAGGAAGTCCTAAAATGCTCAAACACCCTGAGGATTGATGCACGCTGCTGAAAGAGATATAGTCCCTGAAGGAGAACGTCCCTAACAACGTGACAACGTGAACCTCTGGCCTTCATCACATCTGTTGTGGTAATGAGAGAGAAATGGACGCCTCCCCGGTAGGCCCAAACGTCTACCTTCTAATGAGAAACAACTAAGTGCCAACTGATTTTAGACATATTTTAGTTCACAAATCTGAAATAATTTTACCTAAATTTAACATTAGAACTAGCACCTTGGTCCAAATTGAGTACCTCTTCTCAAAGTATTTTATTTACTTCATTCACTTTCTGAATTACAGTAATAATATTGATTATTCAGCCATATTTCATATTTGCCATATTGTCATTATTCAAACTGAAAATAAACATTACCGAATTGTGTATTTAAATTGCCACAACTTAAATTGGACAGTTTCTTTATCTTTTTTTTTTTTTTTTCTGAAAGGTTTCACCTTCCATTTGGAAGGCTTCGTCAGTCAAGGAAACACACAACACAAAACTGATTCTTCCCCCATACAACTTACTCCAAAGTGGAACAAACCAGTTATGTTGGTGCTAAGATGGTGTCTTTGGCACACCCCCTCCTCTGGTGCCGGCCCTCTTCCTCGTCGACAGTTTAGTTTTAGTTTAGTTTATTATTTTTTTAATATGTAAAAAAAAAAAATATAT
>NC_056506.1:22028801-22054595 GCF_014905685.2 Nematolebias whitei
ATATATATATATATATATATATATATATATATATATATATATATATGTTTAGCATGAAGCATAATGTCAAAACTTTGTTTTACATATTCAAGGGAGTGGGTAGAAGTATAAACTTATCAAAATTCCCACTCCTTAACCGCTTACATAATCTTACATTCATTACATGTATAATCCATAAATATAACAACTAATCCCATATTTATCCATCAATATAGTATCTATTTAAGTTAACTATAGTAGATGAACAATTATTATTCCTTTAACTTCACCAAAAACAAAAGCATCAATAACAAATAACAAAAAAACAAAAAAACAACAATAAATGAATAATATTACTATATATTATATCCAGCAATAATCATATGTTTATATGATAATTTGAACAGTCATGTCAAACTGGTTCAAAACCAAAAAAGTCCATGCTCAATAATCCAGGTATACAATCCAACAATTTTCAGTCAGGTCATCTGGACTGTTTCTTTTTTTTTTCTGAAACGTTTCACCTTCCATCTAGAAGGCTTCATCAGTCAAGGAAACACACAACACAAAACTGATTCTTCCCTCAAACAGCTTAATCCAAAGTGGAACAAACCAGTTATGTTGGTGCTAAGATGATGTCTTTGGCACACCCCCTGCTCTGGTGCCAGCCCTCTTCCTCGTCGACATTCATGTCAAACTGGTTCAAAACCAAAAAAGTCCATGCTCAATAATCCAGGTATACAATCCAACAATTTTCAGTCAGGTCTGATCACTGATTGTGATCAATTCCACGGAAAAAGGTGGAAAAGGGTAATTTTAGAATAAATTAACTAAAGTACAATTTTAACGTATTAAAATCTTCATCCATCCATCCATCTATCCATTATCTTCAATATGTTCCAAAGTTGGGCTGTGAGAGCAGCAGCTTGAGCTAGGAGGCCCAGACATCTCTTCCCACAGCCACCTCTTCCAGCTCTTCTGGGAGGACTCCCAGGCATTCAGGGCAGCCAAGAGACATCGTCTCTACAGCATGTCCTGTGTCTTCCCTGGGGTCTCCTCCTAGTTGGATATGATTAGAGCACCTCCCTAGGTATATGCCCAAGGGGCATCCTTACCAGATACCTGAAACACCTCAACTGGTTCCTCTCGATGTGGAGGAGCAGCAGCTTTACTCCAAGTCTCTCCCGAATACCTGAACTTCTCAGTTTGTCTCTAAGGGAGAGTCCAGCCACTCATTGAAGAAACCTCAATTTGTCTGCTTGTATCTGAGATCTTGTTCTTTTGGTTGTCACTCAGAGTCCATGGTCATAGATGAAGGTAGGAATGTAGACCAGATGTTACCAAAGAGCTTCACCTTTCACTTCAGCTCCCTTTTCACTACAATGGACTGGCAAAAAGTCTACAATACTGTGGAACTTGCATCAATTGGTCTGTTGATCATTCTTCTTTCAATCATGAACAAAACCTTGACAGTTAAATAATACTGAGTTTGAGTACTTGTCAATCAGCTGTGGGTATTTAACTTTTTTCACTGCTTTTCATCCATTCACCCATCCATTATCTTTGACCCGCTTCTTCTATTTTGGGTCACGGGGGTCACCGGTGCTCATGTCCAGCAATCACAGTGCGAGGGGCAGGGTACACCCTGGACGGGTTGCAAGTCTATCACAGTGTTGTTATTCATCCATGAAGTGTATTTAAAATGTTGTTTTCATGATGGGTTTTCTCTCTGCCCGCAGTGTGTTGGTCTACCATGCGGCTCAAGGGTTCTACACTGATTGTGATTTAAAACTTTATTTTTCAATCAGAACTAAAACCTTTAAATCTGATTAGACAAGCCATTATACTTTGTAGGAACTGTGACTGAATAGACAATTTTAAGCCAACAAGATGAAGAACGTTATAGAAATGTGTCATAGAAGAATAAACATCTACATCCTTTTATAGAAAAAGGTAGACAAAACCAACATACCCTTTATGCAAAAGACCCAAGTTTGGAACACATTGGTCATATCATGATCATTTCACATTTCTACAAAGTATTTAGAAACCAAATGTGTATTACTGGACAGTTGTATAAATTATATGATTGGCTTTAGAAATGGATACATGGTCTGAGATTACTCATTCACCTATAAATGGCTCAGTCCCCACAGTTTCATGTGGAATGTACAATCTGCACACTCTTTTAAACACATTTATTAAACATTTTCTAGACTTGAAATTTAGGATTTAGGGTGTTACCGTTATGGTGTTTTAATTGACAGTTTGGTTTGAAATTCATATAATGTTTTACTCTACAAAATGATGGTGCTGGAGTCCACTTGCTCATTTCTAAACCACAGAAGAGCTCCCAGTTTGTACTGGACAACAGGCCCAGAGTGGCCAATCAGGAGGGTCTGGAGAATTCCCAGTGGGCCAGTCTGATTTGTGGGCTGCAGGACCGGCCCTCACTATTTATTTTTTTATTTTTTAGAACTTTTTATTAACAACATATAAATACAGAACAAGCTACCGCTGCTCCTGGGCTGCCCTGCCTCCACTGCAGGCCTGCAGCAGTTTTTTTTTTTTTTTTTTTTTTTCCCACAAGTTGGCTCTGCTGCGCGACCTGTCAATCAATCCAGTATGCGTGTCAACAAATGACCAATCGGTAACCTCAATTTGTCCCGAAGGTAAACGCCCCTTACATGCAGATATGGGGCTGCCTCAGTGTTGCCAGGTGTACGATAATTATCGTATTTGTATGATAATTTTGCCATCTGTATGATGTACGATCAATAATCCCCAAAAAAGGCCAAATATACGATAATTTGACCATTCCGTGAATGTGTGGTTGTAATCAGTTGTCATCAGCCTGTCGCAACTGTCTTGAGTTATGGAAATTCCAGCCAATCGTGCTTTTCTAAATGTTACCTACGGGTGACGTGTATGCATTTGCCTCAGAACAACGGCCATGATTGGCTGAATAGTTCGCTGCGCCCGCCCCATGAGTGAGGAAAAGACAAAAAGAAAAGAAGAAGAAGCAGAGCCGGTCTGGAAGCGAACCCATCACTACTATAGTGCATTAATAGATTTGTTATTTTGGTTATGAAGGGTGTACGATCATTTCCCTCAAAATACGATAATTTTATGTCTCTAGTACGACAATCCTACATTTCTCACTTGGCAACACTGGGCTGCCTGCAGCCTGGACGCTTTACAGTCAGAGGGGTTTGTGAAAAATCCCCAGAACAAAATGGTTAAACGGTGTCAGTGGAGAACAGGCAATCCAGACATGTGTTACCCTGAGAGTTTAGAGGGTGGGATACAGTTTATTATTTTTCAAAAATTAAATGGAGTTTGGAAAACATGTAAAAAGCCGGGAACCGACCCCATCAGCTGATCACAAGTTATAAACAGGAAGTAGCTACCACATGGTCATCTGTACAAAAGTAACTGCAGGTAAATCCTCCATTTTCTGTCATAATTACATTGTATGCTTAATGGTTAAATTAAAGGTTAATGCTTAATTCAAGTTATGTTTATTTGTCATATGCAGGTTAACACAAGGTTAATAAAATGAGAAGATGAGAAGAATTGATTAGACTCACTAAAACAATGAACAAACAAACAAACAAACAAGAACTTCAAAAGCATTCAATAATGGTACAACATAAAATACAAAAAAGTGAAACAGTAAATACAATATTTACACGGTCCTAAAGAAAAAACAGTAAACAACATGGTAGAATATAATGGTGCAAGTAGGATGAATTTGTATGAATAAGTATTTCAAGGTAGTAATATAAGCTTAAATTTACGTGATGTATATTGCACACAACTAACATAAACTACACAGGTTGTATGACAGATTATTGCACAGGTAGTGAGTAACATTGAGATGAGTTATGATGGTAAGGTGCATACATGATACAGCCACATAATGCATTAGCAATAAAATATTAGGTGTCACAAGCTAATATTAGTCAAATTAGTTGTCACGTATGTGGTTTGGTGCAAAGTTATTGCCAGTTGTTCATTGCTATTTAATGAGAGTTCAGTAATCTGACAGCTTGTGGATAATAACTGTCTTTGAGTCTCTAGACTACAATACGGTATGTTTCTTAGACTGTGGCTAGGATGCACGAGAGAAGCGGAGCGTGCTCTATTCACACAAGGAGAGCTGTTGGTCAGGCTACTTCTTGTTGTGCGATTAACTCTAAAATAGTTATTGAATCAAGTGTCACTTATGTAGGCAAAATTAATTGTTAAACAGCCTGTTAAAATACACCAGAATGCAGTAAATGGCATCTACTTGATTCATAATTTTCTGGGGGAGGACCCCCAGAACCCACACCAGTGTGATCCCCCCCCCCCCCCTCACCACCCACCCCAATCACATAAAAAAAATTTTTTTTAAATTATGACGCCAATGGTCACCACATTGTTCAAGCCAAAGAGCCATTGTTAGCACTGGGGCTAAAAGCGCCCCTAAAGGGCAGATTCTAGAATTGTCCCTAATGTAAGCTTATAATTACATGATTTACAAGAGATCCTTCCTGTCTACAGCCATCAGCATCTATAACATCTCTTAATGAAATGAGGATAACGAGTTATAACAACAAGATAATTTCCCTTTGGGATTAATAAAGTATTTTTGAATTGAATTGAATTGACTTTAATAATAATATGTCGTGATCTAAAGTGGGCCACTCTGAGGCATGAAACTCCATGGCTGAAAATGAGTCCCACTCCGGCCCTGCTGTACAAACTCACTTTCATTACAGGCCAGAAAGATGCACTGCCAAAAAGGTAACAAATAAATGTCTGTGCACAAAAATAATGAACATAGAATTAAGCTTTCATTTTTATTTTTCTGTGCAAAGCACCATTTCTGCACTTTTGTAGTGTTTTCACTGCGTGCAGTCACATATTTTAGCACATCCTCTCCTGAGACTGATTGCACATCTGTTACAGCTACTTGATTTGTCTTATTAAATCACATTCTTAGATAGTAACTTGTGTCTGTAATCACCACAACAGAATTATTCCCTGCTCGTGTCACTCTTGTTCCACAGAGATAAACAAGAATATCTTGGCTTGTAGCTTCACTGTAGTTGCCCACAGTATAGTTGCATAAGTTATGTTGACATGGGGCCCCTGGAGGTGATTCACACTGCTTGACAGAGGAGCCCAGGGTCTAATTTTAGCTTTAAGAGGGACTGTGAACACTTGACAAGTTTACAGACACTGAGAAGAAGATTGGATGGTTTGTAGCCTCGCTGTCCTTCATCTCATACTTTTGTTTTTTTTCGGTCACAGCATGGAACAACTTTTTCTTTTCTTTTTCGGTGTAAGGCCTCTTGCACACAATTGTCTTTTCAGCATCTGCTGTTTACTGGACTGGATTATGCTCCATTATGTCTATGGGGTTGTGCCATTTCCAGTACTTTTTGAAAAAGTTTTAGTTCCTCTGCAGAGTGCATTTCACAGGGACTTCTTCCTTTAATCATACAATCTTTTCATATGAAGCATCATTCTTTTAGGATCGGAATTAACTTTCTTCAATCTTTTTATTTTTTTTATTTTCTTGTTTGAGTTTTATTTTTGCATCAAAGAAAAGGTCACTTTTGCTGCTAAACCTGTTCAAAATATATTTTCTAGTTATTTTAATCATACACCTCCCTTTATTATTAAACTGTGCCACATACTGTAGACTGTAATGATAATATCTGAGTGTCACACTTTAAAAAAAAACTATACCAAAGTAGGATTGCTGCTTATATTCAGGGGCTACATGTAAAACAAGGATATTACTATAAACATCAAGAGGATATCAGTGAACAAAAAATCTTTTTTTCCACAGGAAAAAAAAATAAAAAATTAATAAAACCAGACATCAGTGTGAATTGTTGGCATTTGTGTAGTTTTGTGATGGACTGGTGAACTGTTTAGGTTGTGCCCCATGTTTTGCTCATTGACTACTTAAGATGGACGCCAGTTCTTTGTGACCTTAGACAGGATGAAGTGTGTAAGAAAATGGCTTGATGGATGAACTGAGAATAAAATACAGTCTTCAGTGAAGCAATATATGATCTTTCAACAAAGCTATCAAAATACCCTGATGCATGCTCAATAATCCAGGTAGAAAAATCTAAAAAAGTTCAATCTTGTCCTCTGGACATTCAAAAAAACAAAAAACAAAACAAAGCAAAAAAATGTAGATACGTTTCGTCTTTCATCCGAAAGACTTCCTCAGTCTGAGGTGCTGTATTCAGCTCAGTCTCTTAAATAGCACCTTCTCAGAGTGGATCAACCAGTTTTGCTGCTGACAACCAAAACCAGCTGATCACATGCTCAAGAAGGACCATCAGCCTAACAATGGATCATTAGCACACTGATGCCTTTTACTTACTAGAGAGGAGTAAAGGAGGCCATTTTTGTGAAAAGAAATCGTCCATCATTTAACATGGGTGGAGGCCTCCGTGTTCAACTGTCCCCCTCTTACAATGCTGTGATTGCTAGTATCACTCAGCCCTCTGTGAATAGTAAACAGCCATCAGTGTGCTAATGATCCATTGTTAGGCTGATGGTCCTTCTTGAGCATGTGATCAGCTGGTTTTGGTTGTCAGCAGCAAACTGGTTGATCCACTCTGAGAAGGTGCTATTTAAGAGACTGAGCTGAATACAGCTCCTCAGACTGAGGAAGTCTTTCAGATGAGAGACGAAACGTTTCTACATTTTTTTGTTGTTGTTTTGCTTTGTTTTGTTTTTTGAATGTCCAGAGGACCAGATTTAACTTTTTTACAATTTATGTTTTTTTTGTTTGTTTGTTTGTTTTTTTAATCCATCCATCTATCATCTTTTACCCGCTTCTTCCATTTTGAGTTACGGGGGTTGCCTGTGCCCATGTCCAGCAATCACAGTACGAGGGACGGGGTACACCCTGGATGAGTCGCAAGTCCATCACAGGGCCACATAGAGACAAACAACCATTCACTCTCTCTCTCTCACCTAGGGACAATTTAGAGTTACCTTTCAGCAATCATGCATGTTTTTGGTCTGTGGGAGGAAACTGACCCAGAAAGGCCCCTGGATCGGGATTTGAACCAAGGACCTGAGAGGCAGCAGCTCTGCCAGTTGCACCACCTTGCTGCCCCAATATTATTATTATTTTTTTATCTTTATTTAATTGTCGTGGCAGTCAGGTGTAACAGCAATATCGCCACAGTATATTCAGCTGTGGATGTGTATTTAAGAATTTAAAGTTTCATTAAAAATCATCCAGCAGTTTATGATATATTTTGAGACAAACTGACAACAAAACATACAGACAGACAACAAAAATGTATTCAATCGACCTCATCTTTTTTTAAAAGACCATAATAAGAACTCTAGAAAATCAAGATAAAAATGCATCATTTAGGACAAATGCATGCTAAAAGGCTCTACTTCTCAAATAGTTTGATTTGTTATTTTCACCCATCAATGCCACATTACCCCAGAATATGGAGCAATGTAATAATGACATGTAGGATTTGTTTGGTTTGACTCTGGAAAATGTGAGTCCATTTAATAACTTCTCAGGAAGCGAGACAACCCAGTGTGATTGGAGTGAGTAGAACAGACGTTAGGTTCACCACCTCAGATTAGAAAAAAAACAGATGAGTAAGTGATCCTTTGAGGAGATTTTCAGTCAGTGAGTCAGAGAGCAGTCAGTTTTATGTAATCCTTATTTAATCCTATAGCACAGAGCTTCAGGGTTGTCCAATGTACTTGTGAGCATGGTCATAGTGCGCCAGTGCTCCACCTTTCAAGTTCATTTTCACCAGAGAGTCTTTCACCTCAAACTGATGCAAATTTAAACAAGATTATTATGATGATGATGATGATTATGGGTTTTCTGCTGCGACACAGGAACAGAAGCAGCTGCAGCGTTGTTGCTGAGGTCTGCTCCTCTGCTCACTTCAAGTGTGTCACTGTGCTGAATAGCTCTTCAGATCTTTTCCCATCAAGGGGGTATACAGTAGTCCCTCGCTACTTCGCGATGCATTTTTCTCGGACTCATTTTATTGCAGTTTTTCAAAGTAAGATTGAACATGACATACAATTGGCTGATTGATGGATGAGCTGCACGATCAGTATGGATTTTTTTATCTAAAATAAATTATTTAAAATTATTTAGCATCTGTGTGCAGCCCACAGCTACGGGAAAAGCTTCCTCATGCAGCTGATCAGCTGATCTCTGTGCATAGTGGAAAAGTGGGCGTGACCAAGAGTGCATCCGAAGGCAGAGAGCTGAAATTATGACATTATGTGCTCTTTTAGAACGTTTAGAAACATGGCTTAGAATATTGCAAGAATGTGGTGTAGTGAACTCGGCCTCTGGTCAAAACCTGCCTCTGAAGTCCTTCATGGGATAGTAACGAGTCGCTTCACTGCCGAGTGTACCAGGGCTGAACTGGGGTCGGATGAAGGGTGCCATTCCTCGTCAACACACTTTCCCTCATCCATCTTTTCTCTCCAATCAAACTCCTTCCTTTCCCATCTTTAAACTTATATCTTGCCAGTAATTAATCCAGATATCTTCAGAAATGTCTGTTGTTTTTATTAAGTAAACATGCCAAGTTTTATTAATCAGAGCCTATCAGTATAATCAAGTGTACAATGTTTTGATGTTAAATTTTGATTCTGTTAATAAATGACCACATTCATTTTGATGGGTCAAAGAAAATTAACGTCTCATGTCACTGATTAGACCATCTACAACACAGTACATCTGTCAAGTAGCTCGAAAAAGTGAGAACCCGTTATTAAAAATTGACTGTAGTGGAGCTCTTAAGCTAACTGAAGCTAACCAGCCCTACATCACTACAGTGGGAAGGATTCAAAACATCTTTTATCGCGGGGCTTCAGGGTACAGGTCCCCCCGTGATAAACAAGGGACTACTGCACACTGTTTCCCATGGTTATCTCTGCAGCTGACCTGGACCCAGTTACCATGGTGATCACTTACTCTGCAGGCTTTGTCCCAATTTGTGACCTTTGACCTAAAGAGAACTGTTGTGGCCTAAAGTCTGAGAAGACAAAGATTTTGGTGCCATCAAAGTTAATCTCACAAAATTGTATTTCTGAAGCAATTCTGTCTGTCAGCAAAATATTTTAAGGACCACTGAACAGACTTTAATGATTTTTTTATTTTTTTTTTTACTATTTAAGGGGGGTGTGATGGTGCAGAGGTGAACCTGTGTTTGGAAAGTTGCTAGTTCAAATATTTCTGGCATAAGGTAGTTGAGACTGGGGAAGGGTGAAGAACCCACCCCTGCCTCCACCCTCAGTGCCTTTAATGGCAGCCCTCTGCTCCACACATGTGGGTTGTGGTTGCATCAGAAAGGGCATCTGACTGTCATAGCTCTGCTCTCTGTCAGCTCCTCTGTCATGCTGCACACCCAGTAATCACTCAACTCATGTCACCTGTCACCGCTCATTATCCCACAGCTCCACCACCTGGTCCAGTCAGTACTTAAGCTCACTCATTTCTCTCAGTCTGGGCCAGATTCTCTATCCTGTCTCATCAGCAGTAGACTTTCCAGCATTCCATTGATTGACTCATCACGTTCATGACCCTTGCCTTGACCACGACCACGCTTTTGCCTCAGCCCTCGTCTGCTTTTGCTCATCTGATCAGGTACCGACTCATGCTCTTGTTTTTTGACTCTCTTTGTGGATCACGAACTGGATACTTCTGCTGAACAACTGACTTCACGGTATGAACTCTGCTTTTCCCTTCTGACTGTTTTTGGATCACGGATTAAAGGTCAAGCTCATTCTGTATCACGGACTCGTCCTTACCCCTGAATCTGATTCCCACAGATTCATTTCTCCTATTAGTCTCTTCCCCCTGCATCTACTAACCTTTATCTTTTAGTTGCAAGCCTGTTGGACTCCGTTCCAGTGGAACTTAACATCAGTTCTACTTCTACTGGCAGCCCGCCACTACAACACTACCCAATCATGAACTACCAATCAGAAGATCGGAACCAGCCCAGAACCGGACCAACTCCAGAGTTTCACTTTAGTTCACAATAAATCTTTTAACCCTCTCAGTGGTTGTTGTTGTTGTTGTTTGCGATCCGGCCTCTGGTTCATGACACTGACATAAACACAATTACCGAATCTTTGTGCGAGTTTGCTCGCTGTGATGACCCCTGAAGAAGAGAGCAACTGACAGAAAAGAAAAAAAGAAAAGAAAACTTAGGCTGATCTCTTCAAGTCATTACCTTTTTGAATCAGCCAAATTAAATATAATATTCTAAAATTGTGTTTATCTGGCAGTGTAATAAGACATGCCATGCTATCAGACATGGATAGAAACAAAGAAGCCATGAAGTCTGGGTTGTGGCCTTGACCCAGTACATCCTCTCTGACTGAGTGTACGAGTGGCGAGTGAGTGCTGTTTTGTCACAAGGCATAAGAACAGTATAAAAGCTTTGTGAACATCTCTGAAGTGGGGTGGGGGGGTCTTTTTGGATTCTGATGCTGTTCGGCTGACCTTGATTCTTCACCTCTTCAATAAACCCTGATTTTGCTGTCACTAAGTAAGAGATTCAGTGTCAACTATTTTTTAAATGAAAGATGTTTTCTTCTTTTAAATGCTTTTATGTTGTTTGGCTACAACAAACAGCCAATTGATCTAAAAAAAATACATTTTATCCAATTTTACAGATACAGATCTAAAGTTTAAACGGTGATTGTATCTGAACATTACCTTCAACACATAACATACTTTGAGGGCAACACGTTGTGCAAGTACTTTACATAAAACCTTGTTTTTAATTGTTCTAGCAAACCTTTTGCCTGTTCATGCATCCATGCAGCATGGATTGTTTACTTAAAATGTTATAGTATTTAAATTTAAAATGTAGAGAAGAGAAGTGCAGCAGGACATTAAAGGGTTAACCCTTCACACAGCTCTGCAGAACGGAGCAGAAATGTACTTCTTGATAAATTACACTGAAACAATTGAACATAAAAGTGCTAAAAGAATTCAAAATAACTTTTAACACTTTGATATTTTGTGATTTATGATGATTTTACTATGTGCATACTTTGAATTTTAAGGTGGAAGACAAAAGTCAATCAGTGCATCTGGACAGCAAAGCTGCTGCAGGAGAACTGTGTGCGCGTGGCAGAGAGGAGATCAGCTGATCAGCTGCAGGAGGGAGCTTTCCCCTGCATTTGTAGGCTGCTCACATGGTATAAAATCATTAAAAAGGATTTATTTCAAACAAACAATCCATGGCTCATCCATCAATCAGCCAATTGTGTCATGTCCAATCTTACTTTGAAAATCTGCGATATAGTGAATCTGCGAAAAAACGAACCACGAAGTAGTGAGGGACTACTGTACTGGGTGTCTGTGTACAACTCATTAACTTTTGGAGTTATCTAAATTCAAGATGGTCACCACAGCTGATCAACCTGAGCCTACGACAGATGAGCTTGAGAATGGTATAGTTATAGCTGACAAGTATTTACAACATATACCCTAAGCACTAATAGATCATCTAAGATATGTCAACATCTTGTGATATTACACGTTATTTTCAAGATTTGACCAAAATGACTACAATTCCAAAATTTCTCAAAATAAAATGATCTGTTTAAAACCTTGCAGAAGATAAGAATTACTTCATGGAGTATGACTGAAGAAGCTTTTCGGATGAAAGACAAAATGTTTATACAATTTGTTTTTATTTTTTTGAACCCACCCAGAGGACCTGACTAAACTTTTTATAGATTTTTCTACCTGGATTATTGAGCATGCATCAGGGTACTTCAAGGAGTGTTAGGCCGTTATTTGCTCAATGTTTTCTTTTTACATGGTAATGTTGCAAATCACAGTCATTTAAAGAGTTCCATTATTCAGCAGATATAAACACATCTCGTGTAAAATCTTTCACTGATTCTGTGATGTCTAGAACTGCAGAGAGTAGCAATACCTCAGCCATCCATAATGTCACGCTGAAACTTCTTTCTGGAAGATCTGCTGACTCAAGCTGATTTCCAAAAGCTCCACTGTCACAAAAAAGACCAGGCAGATTGTGTTTCTTTGGTTAGAGTTTGCAGAATGGTTTTACAACATAGCAAAGTCTGGTTTTAACTAAATGGAATAGACAAAATAATTTACTTTTCATTTGTGTTTTATTTGATAGAATCAGTAAAAATATATAGAAACTTTTATTATTGCCTGCTGCCAAAGGCCAAAATGCTAAAGGCAATACTGTTTTTATAAATGCCTCTGTATGTACGTGTTGTATTCATAAAATAAAAAAAAAGCTAAATGACAAGATAACCACCATAGCTAATTAACCTTAGCCTGCACAAAAAATTACTACGACTCAGTCAGTTTTACAAAAACTGAATTGAAATTGGGGTAGTAACTACTAAGAGTCCTCTTCATTACATAATCTAAGTGCTTAAACATTTTGCAATAACTCACACTATTACATGAGATTTTGCACAGATCATTTACAAGGTTTAACCAAAATGGCATGGAATAATCCTAATTTTATACTCTGTCATAAAAGTGGGTGGGTGGTATGCATTCCTTCAAGGAACAGTAGGTATTACATTTCAAAATCGATTATCTACAAGGTTTTAAATGGTCTTTTTTCTCAGATAAACAAAACTTCAAGAAACAGATTTGATTTACCCAAACAAAAATGCACTTAATTACAGAAACATACAACAAGTTGGATGGAGTCACTCACACAGACTGTCAGGAAGAACAATATGCTGAAAAGAAAGCTATAAGACAGCAACTGTGTTGAATTTATAGAAAGACACAAGGAGGAAATTAAGAATGAATTTCAATTTATGTTCAGTTTATTTATATAGTGTTAAAACACAACAGAAGTTATCTCCGGGCACTGTACAAAAGCATTCACATATACAGGTATGAAAAGGCAATTAGTAAAAGTTCTCTATCTAAAGAAGGAATCCAGCAGAGATGTTGAATCTTCACTTCGTCACAGTCTTCCATCCTGAGCAAGCACAAAGGCAACAGTGGAAAGGAAAAACTCCCTTTTAACAGGAAGAAACCTCCAGCAGAACCAGGCTCAGGACAAGCGGCCATCTGCTTCGACCGGCTGTGTTTGAGAGGACAGGAAGGAGAGACAAACACAGAATGGCAGGTCCAGATGGAGATGCAGGTGTACTCGAAAGACAAAAACACATGTCCAGGATAGAAAAAAAAAAAAATACAAATGCAAAATAGGTAGAGTAGAGAAAGTAAAGACCCCAGCAGAGTGAAGACATGTGGTCAGTTTGTCCTCCTGCCGTCAAAGCCTATACAGTAGTAGCATAACTAAGGGATAGATCAGGAAACCCAAGCTGACCCTAACTATAGGATTTATCAAAAAGCAAAGGCAAGCCCAGTCTTAAAACTGGACAATGTGTCAGCCTCACGGACAGAAACTGGAAGTTAGTTCCACAAGAGAGGAGCCTGATAACTGAAAGATCTTCCTCCTAGTCTGCTTTTGAAAACTATAGGAACCACACATAAACCTGCAGTCTAAGAGCAAAGTTCTCTGTTAGGAAAATATGGAACAGTAAGATCTGTAGTATAAGATGGAGCTAGGTTGTTTAGAGCTTTGTAGGTTAGAAGCAAGATCCATCCATTCATTATAGTTTACCTGCTTCTTCCATTTTGAGTTACGGAGGTCGCCAGTGCCCATGTCCAGCAATCACTCTGCGAGGGGAGGGGTACACCCTGGACAGGTCTCCAGTCCATCACAAGGACACCTAGAGACAAAAAAAAAAAAAAAGACATTCACTCTCTCACTCACACCTAGGGACAATTTAGAGTTACCAATCAGCCTAACATGCATGTTTTTGGTCTGTGGGAGGAAACCGGAGTACCTGGAGAAAACCCACACATGCACAAAGAGAACATACAAACTCCACCCGGAAAGGCCCCCGGACCGGGATTTAAACCAGCAACCTTCTCGCTGAGAGGCAACAGCTCTACCAGTTGCATCACCGTGCTGCCCGAGAAGTAAGATTTTGAATTATATTCTGGATTTGACAGGGAGCCAATGGAGAGAAGCTAAAACTGGAAAGATATGATCTCTCCTATCAACTCTCATTAAAACTGTGGCAGCAGCATTTTGGATGAATTGACGACTTGTTAAAGAAGTTTGTGGACATCCAGATAATAAACCATTGCAATAATCCAACCTAGATGTGACAAATGCATGGATCAGATTTTCTGCATCATTTTGGGGCAAGATGTTTCTAATCTTAGTGATATTACACATGTGGAGGAAAGAGGTCCTGGTGACTTTTTTTAATATCAGATTCAGAGAGTTTTATTGTCATCCATGTGGTCCATGTGGTGGAACAAGATTATGTACACATGGAATGATCAATTAATTAATAATCTAAAGTTCAAACCTGAGTTTGCTTTTATTGTTTTGTATCACCAAATTTCACATCTCTGATTTAAGTGTTTGTTATTGATTTTCAACTGTCCCAATTCTAACTCATAATACCAAGTTAAACTCAGCTTACCAGTAAATACTTCAGTTGAATTGTTTTATTTTTTTAATTCTAGCTAATCCAAGTGTTGATGTAGCTGCTGGTTTCTATTTTCTTATTTCTATTCCTGAACATCACCAAGAAAATAAGAAAATATATATTACATGTTGACTGTTACAAATGTGTTCCATCTTTCTAATGATGAACATAACAGCCCTCTCCACACGGTCATCCATCATTATCCATGGAATCCACTGACCTATATTTGATCCAGTCTTTAGGAGCCACAGCTGCATTGTCATCCAAGCACGACCAACCAAAAAACAGACTGCAAAATAAGACTTTTCTGTCTCCAAAAACAAAGGTGACTCTGTCAGATAAGATTAAATTGTCATTAAAACTGCTGAACAAAATGTGCAGCTGGGGGAAGCACAAGCCGTTTCATTTATTCAAACCAGGCTGCACAGAGCTGTGAGTACATCAAACATAAAGGTGTCATCCCTGCATCTGATTTTTATCTTCATTCAAAGAAAAATATTACAGCACTGTGCAAAAATCACATTAGAGTCATGTTTTTTAATACATGTTGCTTGTATTAAAGCAACTTACCAGCTAACCTGACATGTTAATTTATGCTCTGAGGGAGGAAACCAGAGTACCTGGAGACAAATCAAACCCGACTTTGAACCAAATGCTTCCTCAAAATCCCTGGATTTCTGTCCTCAAGCAGAAAGCTGCTTTATCAGTTGGCACAAAATAAATATAACTGAACTATATGACACCAAGAGAGGGTTTATAAACCTCCACACCTTTAGAATAATATTAAACTTTAGCCAGCCTTTTGGATCTTTAAAACTGTTGTACCTAATATGATACAGACACTTTCTATTAGTTTTTTCCTGCTTTTCTAAGGCAGAAGAAGAAAATATTTTGAGCATAAATAATAAAAAAAGAGTATTTCTGATTACTGAGGTACATGATAACTGCAGAGGATGGAAAGAGTCATGCAGTCAGTAATTTCAGGACTTTACAGTCCTCCAGCAGTGGGTTCAAAGCCGATGCACAATATGGCTCAGTGTGTCTGAAGAGTGCACGTTTGCTTCGTGTGTGAAGCCTGTGAAGAGTCTGACTGTAGCTGCCGCAGTGTGTTTGGGAGCAGCTCCAGCAGCATGACGAAAAGAAAAGGCCCTTTCTCAACTGTAATCAACTTTGCTGCCCATGCAGTAGGTGAGGGGGCGGGGGGGATCTGAAAAGATGAATCTGTCCGCTCCTGATCGCAGCACCAGTCAAGTAGTGGGGCCAAACGCTCGCTCGTGTTTTGGCAACAGATGGGAGGTGGGGTGTCTGGAATAAACAGTGGGACCTTTCTCTTGATCAGGCTCTGGGTCGGCCCTCCCTAACATCTCTGCACCTGCAAGTCACAGCCCCCTGATCTATGCGCTCCCTCCTCCACCACCCTTCACTTTCTGCATCTCAACTGTCACTATCTTTCTTCTGCCTGCCTCCTCCTTCTCTTTCATTTCCCCCTTCACCCCTCCCCCGCCCCTTTCCACTACTTTGATTATCAGCAGAGGCTGAAAGCATGTGCATCTTTACTTCTGCCTCGTACAGACTCTTTTAGTCACACTTGGAATTTCTTTGTGCACGTTACCCTTTTATGATTGTAAATTATGATTGTAAATTTTATAAATATACAAATTCCGATTCACTTAAGGCACACCTGCACCTGCCTTGGATGTCTATATGACCTCCAAGTCCGTCGTTCAAACATTCGACTCTATATTGACGTACAAGTGAGGTCATGGTTAGACGTCCATAGTGGACCTTGTTTGCACGTCGTGGAGACGTCCAGAACTGGTCTTGGCCGATGGACTAAATGTAGACATGATCTGCACATCCATTTGACAGCTAATGTTTAGTGGGTAAGTGCAGGCAGGACGTGGAGGATTCAGTAATACAATAAACATGTTTATTTAAACAACACAAAACAGCAGCTGACGTGGCAGCAAAACTTCCATTCAGCAATGAGACGACTCGAAGGGAGAACAGGACATGACACCAAAGAAGACGATCCTCGGACAGGGGAACAATAACTAAGGACACGCTAACGAGGGGATAAACACGAACACCAGGGGAAGGACAACAGGTGGCAGAAGAGGAGATGATTATGTGAGGGAGAGACACACAAGGGAACACAATCCTTACACCACACCGGGGAAATGTTAGCAGTATCATTAGCAGTACGGGAGACTGTGGCTGAGTGATTAGAGCAGTCGTCCGCTAATGCGAGAGTTGGGGGTTAGAATCCACCAGCAGTGACATGCCGAAGTGTCCCTGGGCAAGACACTGAACCCCTCATAGCCTCTGATGCGTGTCCCATCAGTGTATGAATGTGATAAAGCACTGATTAGTCTCATTAGAATGATTTGTTCATTTAGCTTTGTATAGATCTAGTAGAGTGCTGTATGAATGGGTAAATGAGGACCACAGATTGTTGTAAAGAGCTTTGAGTATCTTGAAATAAGATAGAAAGGTGCTATATAAGTACAGTCCTTTACCATTTACAATGGATATAAGAAGTCAGACCTTTAAAAACAAAAGTTTGTTCAGATTCAAGTTCATCACTTACAAGTTTACAGCACAGCCGCTCAGACAGCAGACCAGATATTCTATTAGAAATACAGCAAGCGCGTTTCAGAATAATGATGATGGGTTTGGAAGTCACATTTCTGTGGGTACCCGCACACATTGGGGTTGAAGGAAACAAAGCAGCAGACAAGGAAGCAAAAGAGCAACAACACAACAAGTTAACTTTATAATAACTACAAGCAAATCAGAAGCAACAAGCATGGTTAAACAAAAACTGAAGGAAAAGTGGCAGAAAGAATGGAATGAAGAAAACAAAGGAAGATGGTATTATAAGATCCAAAGAAGAGTGGGAGAGATGAGAACAGGAGGGAGAAACAGAAGAGAAGAGAGATTAGTAACAAGACTGAGATTTGGACTCACTGGACTGAACAACACATTATTCAGAATACAAAAAACATGAAACAGGAAAGTGTCAATATTGTGGAGACAGTAACAAAAGAACACCGGATTTTAATGTGTCAGTGATATGAGAGAGAAAGAAGATACATGATGGAGGAATTTAGAAAGATTAAAGAAACATTTAATATCACAAACATACTACAGAAAGAGTCAAGAAGTAAATGTGTAAAGATTTTGGTTGGGTTTTTCATTAAAACAAAGCTGATCAATAGGATATGATTAGGACAGACAACACATACACAAGTAAATAAGTAGATGTTCTGACCTACACTCCAGACCAGTCGGTGGCGGTAATGCACACTATAAGTTGTTTGACAACCACCATTTAAAACTAAAGAAGAAGAAGAAGAATCCTCACACCACTTGTAAAGAATCAGTGATTCAAGCTGGCAGAACGATGTCCTTTATGACGAGCTGAAAGGAAACAAAACCTCAAAATTACATCTCTACCGTCTCCAACCGTCGAGTGGATTTTTGTTTTTATTCATAGAAGCTTTATTCAGAGCCAGTACTGAAGTCACAAGGTTTTCAAGAAATCACAATAATAGCAAAAAGAATATAAGTTTGGTATAAACATTAGATTTTTGGTCAAAGAAGATCATTAATATTTGAACAAAACAAATGAACAAAAAAACCAACAATGTGATCACTGCACGACTGTAACAAGACGTTAGTGTTGTGTGAAAGACACAACTTATCAGCTGCTAGAAGAACTTTTTTATTTGGTTGTTGCTGCTGTTAGTACATGAGAGGATCAACAAAGTTCATGCACAATCATCCAGGTACCAAATCCAATAATTCTCAGTCGGGTCATCTGGACAGTTTCTTACATGAGTGGATGTTTTCCAACATTGACAAGGCAATTATGAAAAAGCTGACTGTATTAGTCATTTTTACTAAATGATATGGTTATAACTCACAAACGGTTTTACAGATATTGACCCTAACATGTGGAGCTGCAGTAGCTGAGCATCATTCACAACACATTTTAATAAATTACTATGTAAATGTTTGCTTAAAACATCATATTGGAGTCAATCCTGTTTCTCTGAAATATCTTAAGAACTTCTGGACAGGTAATTAACAGGAAAAATGAAAGGGTTATAACAGTGAATTTTACAGATGTGTTTAATTCACATACAATACAAAAACAAAAGATGCAATTTTAGATTTATTTATTTTTTTATATTTTTACTCTGATAATGTTAAGGTTATTCTTTGTTCACAAAACAACAACAACAAAAAAAACCCCAGTTGATCTTTAAAGGGAATCGGTCATGTGGAAACCCATACTTCTACAGCTTGATGTGGCCCATATGATCATAGAGCAGTTCTGTTTCTGGATGACAGCAGTGCCGTTATCACTCTGTGGACCTCACCTCACCTTCTGTGTCTTGGCCAAGTTGGCAGAATAAACTCCCCAATGACAACAAGATTGCATTTTTCTATCTGAAAAAAAAAAAAAAAAATCTCCACTTGCACTGAAGCCAAAATGAGCTTGAGCTTCAGAGATAAGGGACACTTAGGGGCGTTTTAAAATGTTTCACCAAAAAAAAGAAAAAAGTTTATTCTTTAGCCACAAATATAATTTGTTTTGAAATAAATCTCAGCATGTTTAGCTATAATGATCCAGCAAAAATGAGGAAAACACTAGACAAAACAAGGAAAACACAAATGCTATTAGTTGCAGAGGTTTATTTTATGCATCTACAACAATAATTATACAACTTCATTCATAAAGCACTGTTAGGATCATTAAACAAACAAACGAAACAAATAAAAAAAAACTATTAAAATCCAAAATTTCAAGCTGACTGAAAAGCCAAGGAGAAAAAATGTTTTAAGAGAAGATTTAAAAACAGGAAGTGCGTCAGCCAGTCTGATGAGCAAAGGCAGCTCGTTCCACAGTCCAGGAGCAGCGACTGAAAACACTCGGTCACCTCTCAGCCTCCTCTTTGATTTTAGAACCACCCACAGCAACAGCTGACCTGAGAGAGTGTGAGGGAACGTACAGCTGGAGCAGGTTGGACAGATACTGTGGAGCGAGACCATAAAAATAACTAAAAGAACCTTAAAGTTAAACTGGAAACAAACTGGGAGCCAGTGTAGTGATTCTAAAATGAGGGTGATGTTCTCTCGTTTTCTGGTACCAGTTAAAAGGTGAGCAGCAGCGTTCTGAAGTCAAGTCAAGGTTCTTTATTGTCATTCTTATCACATGTGGTACATGAGGTGGAGCGAAACTGTGTACACAGTCGAACTGGCTCAGACCAACAGAAAGTGCATTACGGTAGTCTAAACAAGTTGTGATAAATGCCTGGATTACAATTTCAAAATGATGATGTGAAAGTGTGTAACATTCTAAAAAAGTTGCGTCTGTTCCTCTGGATGGGTTCGAAAAACAACAACAAAAGAAAAAAAATTGTAGAAACGTTTCGTCTTTCATGCGAAAGACTTCTTCAGTCTGAGGAGCTGCATTAGTTCAGCCTTATAAATAACACCTTCTCATAGTGCCTGGATTATTGAGCATGCTTCAGAATGTGGGTAACATTGAAAAAAAAAAGAGGTTATGTTTTAGTCAGAATATCAGCCTGTTTATGGTGCAGAAACACTCAAAAGTCTTGAGGTGGTTAATCCTGAATATTTTACCCCCCACTTTTGACAAATGTGCCCGTCCGTCCTTCCATCCATCCATCGATTGTCTTTACCTGCTTCTTCTTTTTCAGGTCACTCGTGCTCAAATCCAGCAATCACTGTGCGAGGGATGGGGGACACCCTGGACAGGTCTCCAGTCCATCACAGGGCCACATAGAGACAAACGAGACAAACAACCATTCACTCTCTCACTCACACCTAGGAACAATTTAGAGTTACTAATCAGTCTAACATGCATGTTTTTGGTCTGTGGGAAGAAACCAGAGTACCCAGAGAAAACCCACACATGCATGGAGAGAACATGCAAACTCCATCCAGAGTGGCCTTTCGGGTGGGATTTGATTCCACGACCTTCTTCCTGAGAGGCAGCAGCTCTACCAACTGCTCCACCATGCCGCCACAAATGTTACCATGAAAACAAACAGCAACAAAAAAATCAAATTAAAAAACGGCAGTCTATTTCTGAAAGAACAGAATGGATGTTATTTCTGTAACCAACAATTTCAGCTGCTGATGTTTCTACATGTGGTACCTCAGAAAGTAATCCTTGGAGCAGGGCTCAAAATAAACCACAGAGTGGATGTTAATATTTTCCAAACAACATGTCTAATCTAAGTGGAAAATTACAGGTCAGAAACTGGATTTTAACTCTGTACGTTTTAGATTACATGAAATTAATTCATGCTCACACATTATTGGGAAGAAAAATATATTAAACATTGAATAAAATTTCACTTATGATTTAAAGGCAATTTTTTTCATAAATATTTGGATTTGCCTTAACATTTGTCCATCAAGTAGAACAAGCTGATTTTCCAATCAAATGCTAAAAGGAGCAGAAACACATCTGCGCACGTGAAGCCACTAGAATCACTTTAAACAAAGACGTCTTCTCTGCCATCTTCATAAATAATATTCAGAGCTCTATAAATAATACATGCACACACAAATTAGTCCAGTCTCTTTAATCACTGTTTAACTATCCTCCACTGTGCGATGTTGATAAAGATTTTGCTCATTTCTGAGTTTTGCATTTTTCACCAAAAATCTCATGAACCCCTGGAGAGATTGTAAAAAAAAAAAAACATTCAGGAAGCACCTTCTGGATGTACATCTACAACTGATTAACTTTTGGATTCATCTAGATTCAAGGTGGCCACCAAAGCCAATGAACTTAAAATGTGTGGTGGTGTTAGCAGAGAGACACTTATGACATAAACTCTAAGTGCTAACAAATCATGCAAGGCATCAAAAACTTGCACAAGATTGCTCATGTTATTTTTAAGGTCTTGCAATTGGCTGTAACTCCAGCATGAAAGGCAGTGTACAATATGCATAACATGAAGAAATGCAAATTGCATATTTAATGGCACTTTAAGCTTTAATTCCTAATGTTGTCTTTTGGCTTTTAAGAGTTTTTTTTTTTTTTTTTTTTTTTTGAGAGCAGAAACTGTGGAGATGTCACTTTACAGGAGACCACTGAGCTGCTTAAGTATAAAATGGATGGACAGTGGTGACACAGAAAAAAAAAGAACCACACACACACAATCTTCTTTGATAACGGCTTTGCATCTAAATCCAAATTGCTATTGTGTGGTCAACAAGACTGTGGAGGGATTTAGATTCAGAAAAGCGCACTGCAAATATTATATGGAGTTTATCACTGGGTTAGCTCTCAGTGTTACTGTTGTTGAAGTCACAGAAAAAAAGAACATGTAGTCAACAACTAATGCACAATTAGAAGCTCGGACCAAATGTTGACAGCTGCAATTATATTGGTTTTGTGTTAAATCTGAAGAAAATTCCCTGAAAGTTAAAGGCATCACTTTTAAACTGTTCATACACTTAATGCATATATTTGGAAAAAAAAAAAAAACATTTGAGCATTGTCTTTATTTTGTTCTAGCTTGTAAATAAAAGAGCACATTCAAGTGATTGTCAAACATGTTTAAAAAGCATTTTATCTTAATATATGTCAGAAATTTCCCTCTGGTGCTTGTGATGATAGATGATACATTTGCTATGGAGAATGCTTCTGTTCCAATTCACTTCTATCACACAGGAAATATGAAGGAATCACATAATAAAAAGCTACTTTTGTGTTGCTGAACCAAATTTTTACAGACTACAAAGTAATCCCGGCTGTTCAAAAACTGCCTTTATAAAAGACTGCTTAAATATATATGCTTTTACAACTGGCATTTTAAAACATGAGCACTAGAAATCTGTCCTATGTATCCAAAAAGTTTTTCAAACCCTGCCTCAAAGACCTCTGTTAAACTCAGACTTAGTTTAATAAAGATGCTGACTGAAACTTATTTCATAACTTTGAAGTTATTGAGCTAAACATTGCTATGCTAGTTGCGTACAGTGATCCCAACACATATTTTGACCACTACACATTGTTGCTGTAAAGCTTTGGCACTCAACCCCCTTTCTGTTGGCAAAATATCTCAGGATCTGTTGGATAAATGTTAATGTAACTCAGAAAGTATCTACAAATGACTACGTTTTTCTAGTCACCCAATTGCAAGATGGTCACAACATTGAAGAAATGACTCCAACTCAGTCAGTTAGCCATAGGTGGTAGTAGCTGAGAGTGCTTCATCTCACAATATTGCTTTAGATCAGGCATAGCTCAATAAGAAGGTTCAACTCCATCCTTTCTCTTGATAAGACGGCTCTAATCTCAAACCTTGACAAATTGCATCTTTAATGTTGTTTTGAACTGTGCTGTTCGTGCACTTTGTAGCATCTTTTAGCATGGCCTGCAGACACTGGCAGAGCGCAGTGACATTAGCAGTCAGTTTATGTTTCTGCACCTTCAATTAGTCAATTATACATGCATCAGGCTGATGTCCACCCGGTCAAAGATGTCAGGCAAATTATTAAAGATGCTCACTGCTGAGCTTTGGAGATGATATGCAAATCTGCACGAGAGTGCAAATGCACAATTAGATTTAAAATAAATGATTAAGCTTTTGTTGATGGAGCCTTAGGGTACTGTTGCTGTTAGTAATCTATGCTCAGTCATTGCAGAGCTATTAACGCAGTTTATCGATCACTTACTGTAAAAGGAGGTCAACAGCATCTAAACACAACCAAACAGCCACACAGTCAATGCATATCTACAAAAAAAAACATGTGACTGATCAAAGAGGAGAACAAGAGGCGTTTGTTTCTCACACCGACACAGCCCGCCGGTGTTTCCTCACGCTCCCCGCTCAGCTGCGAGACTCAAGCAGCTTCCGAGGAGGAGGAGGAGAGAAGAAGAAGCGACGGAGAGATGAGCATCAACATGGAGCTGCGGCTGCTGGGGCTCGCGTGGCTCCTCCTGGCCCTCGGAACCGCCGGGGTTCGGTGTCTGACCGGCGACGAGGACCAGGGCCAGGACACCGAGTGCAAGACGAAGAGCGTGACCGTGTCCGCGCTGCCGTTCCTGCGCGAGAACGACCTGAGCATCATGCACAGCCCGTCGGCCTCCGAGCCCAAGCTGCTGTTCTCAGTCCGGAACGACTTTCCCGGGGACGTCGTGGTGGTGGACGACCTGGAAAACACCGAGCTGCCCTTCTTCGTCTTGGGTGAGTTGTTTCCGGACACGGCGGGGCTCGTTATTAGCCTCCAATGAAGCGGATTAAATCTCAGCCAGTCCACGCTATTCCACCAAACATCTGTCTGAATGAGCCTAGGCCTGGCTCTCATGTCACTGTTTTACCACCGAACCAAAGTGAGCAGCTAATCGAAGTGTTTGTTTATGAATACAACCAGACTGTCAGGGGTTCTTAAGTATCGGGAATATCTGCCATTAATGAAACGAGAACTAGCATTTTCTTATGCAGTGATAGGCTCCATAGCATCGCAGTGCTAATTACTGTGTAAACACATACCATTATATGTTTTATTTATGTCCTGGATGTTCATACATGTTTACTTTCCAACCTGAGCTCTGGTTTTTCGGGTAGCAAACAGGCTTGTTAGCATGACTAGCTAGCAAACTTTGCTCACGTTAATGCAACTTTCTCCCTGTCACCCTGTGTTTACATTCTTAACACTTCACAACCACATCCCATGTGAGTTCCTCCCTGCTACATTAAAAGCTGTGTGGACGTGAAGAGCAGACCCAGGTCATGATGTTAGACTCGGTTCAACAAGAGGCTGGAGAAGTTTGCATGGAGGGAGTCTGTGGTCGCTGACCATGGTGCTGAAGTTTACCTTAGCTTACAGCTAGCTGCTGACTTCTCTGCAGAAACAGACTCTGAGGCGCTAAGCTTCAAGTGAAGTGTCATGTTTATGGGCAGCTGATAGTTTTGTTTTGCTAGCTTTTGAGTTTTGAATGTTTGCGTGATTTCTGTTTTCGGGGGGGTCGTCTTCCTCCATCTCACTCTGTCCTCTGCGTCTGTCCTCACTCCAACTACCTCCATGTTCTCTCTAACTGCATCCATATATCTCCTTTTTGTCTTTTTCCTGGCAGCTGCATTTCTAACATCCTTCTACCAATACACCCACTGTCCCTCCTCTGGGCATGTCCAAACCATCTCAGTGTGTCCTCTCTAACTTTATTTCCCAGTTGTTCAACCTGTGCTGTACCTCTGATGATCATTCTTAATCTTATCCTAAGGAGAACCTCAACATCTTCATTTCTGCCACTTCTAGTTCTTTCTCCTGTTTTTTTGTCAGAGCCACTGTCTCCAGACCATACAACACAGAGGTCTCACAAATAACTTTTCCTTTGACCTTTGCTGCCACACGCTTTTGTCACAAATCCCTCCTGAAACTTTTCTCCATCCACTCCATCCTGCCTAGACTCTCTTTTTCACCTTTCACCTTAGAGTAGTCATCCTCCAATGCAAGAGCTGGGGGGTTGAATCCACCAGCCATCATATGCTGAACCCCTCATTGTCTCCGATGTGTGTCCCATCGGTGTATGAACATGATAAAGCTCTGATTATTCTCTTTACAATGGCTTGTTCAATTAGCTTTGTATATCTCTAGTAGAGTGCTGTATGAATGGGTAAATGAGGGCACAGATTGTAGTGTAAAGCACTTTGAGTGTCTTGATAAAAAGACAGGGACCATATAAGTACAGTCCATTTACCATTTACCTCTTTACCACACTCCCCATTTTCCTGAACAGTGGACCCCAAGTACTTGAAGTCCTGCACCTTTGTGACCTCTGCTCCTTGTAGCCTCACTGTTCCACATGCCTCCCACTCATTCACACACATGTTCCCTGTCTTACTATGACTGAGTTTCACTTCTCTTCTTTTAAATCTATAACTCCTACTCTACAACTTCTGTTCCACCTGTTCCATGTTTTTAATCACATATCACAGTACACTCCTTATTTATTTATATGTTGCTAGCTCAAATTCTCAAACACTGTGATTTTTTATAATGTACAATACATGATTTCCAGCATATTTTGTTGGTTATGTTACCACTGTTAGCAGAACTACAATTTATTTAAATTATTAGCACAGTTGAAAACTCACAGGAATGTACATCAAACAGTATGTTGGCCTGCCACTACAGCATGAAGCAGGACTTTGGGTTTGGATGCTTGAGCAGTGGTACATTGCTTCATCTTATATATAT
>NC_056506.1:22069595-22070347 GCF_014905685.2 Nematolebias whitei
TTTAAATAAAATGAAAGGTGGCAGAAGAAGAACTAGTCTTATGAAAAATGCCCCTTTTTATTTAGTTTAGTGAAGGTGTCTAGTTTAGTAACAGCTAAACAGTGTTTTATTCACAGTTTTTTTTTTTTTTTTTTGTAGTATTTTGGAATAGTAGTTCTCTTCCTTTTTTGCTCTCCTGTACATGCCTGACATGCCTCTTGGACTGTACCATGCAGGTATGTGTTAAAATACAGGTCTTCAATTAAAATGTAGCAACTATTTTCTCTTTTAATGACAGCTGGTTTTCCACAGACATCATATTGTAATTTCAGACTGGACATTGGCAGCAGTGTAGACCAAAAACATGCATATTAGGTTAATTGATAAGTAAATCCCCAGGTGTGATTAAAAGTGTGAATGGTTGTTTGTCTCATTTGTGTCTATGCGTTCCTTTGATGGACTTGTGACCTGTCCAAGGTGTAATCTGCCTTTCACACAGTGAGACATTGGTATCAGCGACCCCTTCCACTCAGCAAGGAAAAAGTTGTTCAAATATAATATACCAATGGTAAAAAAAAAGCTGTTCTGTCTAAAATGATGTACTTTAAACTAAGTTAAAAATACTGCCTAAAATAAATTACTTTAAATTGTAGACAAATTAAACCCTAAAATAATGAATATTATTAAGCGTTAATGCTATGAGCTGCACCACCTAAAATAAATAACTAGTTAGTTAGTTAGTTAGTTAGTTAGTTAGTTAGTTAGTTAGTTAG
>NC_056506.1:22070357-22085238 GCF_014905685.2 Nematolebias whitei
TAGTTAGTTAGTTAGTTAGTTAGTTAGTTAGTTAGTTAGTTAGTTAGTTAGTTAGTTAGTTAGTTAGTTAGTTAGTTAGTTTGACAGGGGCAATGCACACAAACAGAACAAGTCTGTGACAGATGCGTTGCACAAAACATATAGCTATTTCTAATTCACAACTCCAGTCCCTGGTTGGGCATTTCTGTGCATTAAAATACATACAATTTATCAATCAAAATACAGTAAGAGTACCTACAGTATGTATTCCTAGCTACATATTCATGTAATCAACCTAACAACCTGCAAATTCATATAATAAAAGCTATACATTAAAATACAAACAATTTAAAAATCTAAATACAATAAAAATACAAACCATTTTCCTCTACAAATTCTAAAATAACCTTGCAACCCACAAATTTACATAAATATCATAGCACATCCTCAATACCTCCCCATCCTCAACTAACAACAGGAAAAGTTGCACTGCCTAAAATGAATGATAGTAAATAAAAAAAAGTGTGTGCAAGTAAATATTTAAAATACAATTTTATATAGTAAAATATTTTAAGTATTAAAAAACATAATTGAATTACTATAATATAAATGTGCTCACTCTCTTGCACAATGGCCGCTGACATTAGGCACCAACTCCACCTCAGCCTTGCATGGAAAACTGCATTTTATCAACTGATCAGGATCTTGAAACAACTTCATTTGGGTACATAGCTGAACCATGCTCTGTCATTTGGGACCCTTTTGCTTGAAAATTACACCACTCTAGCATGATGTTACCACTGCTAGTCTGCTGGCTGTGTTAGGTTGGTTCTATGACCTTGTCACAGTGTCAGTCATGGCCTCAGTCAGTGTGGCCAGTCCTGCTTAAAGTTCTCCTTAAATAAGCTATGACGGTGAACCGTGCTCCTTCATGCTGCACCTAGGACCCTGATAAGTTGCCACCACAATACTAAAACACCGTAAACGTTCTACTTAAAGCTCCAAACCATCACGTCATATTAGCAGTATTGTCATCCATTGTAAAAGGATATTTGCGAACATATCAAAACCTAAATGCAGGACTGCTACTGTTGTGAAAGGCTTAAATCCTGTCTTTAAATGCAAACCCCCCCCCCCCCCAAAAATCACATCTCACATAACTGAAAATAAACGTACAGTTTACCTAAAAGGATCAAACATTATTTTTTCGTATCATCAGTTCCAAATGAAACTTTGTGGCAAAGTTGCTCCTATCCTGTCATGACAGCCAGCTCATTTTACAACATGGCTGAAATAATACACCAAACATTGTCATTCCTGTCATGCTACATTGATTAGAACTGCGGCTTAGTTGTCAACTTAATGGCAAGGGTTTTGATGAGTGACAACTTATTGATGCACTTAACAAAATGACCATACTTTCAGATGTGCATGAGACATTTCTGAACAAGAGATGTCTTCCTTCTAGATAATGATAATAATAAAACATTCTGTTTATCAAGGATGTAAACTGGTATTATAAAATCAGAATACATTTTTGTTAAGTTGTTCATAAAAACATATTTATGTCTATCAGTCTTTTTGTCACTCTTCAGTGTGCCATTTTAAATAGGCTCACTGTCAATAAATGGTTGTCCCAATTAAGCCTGTTAAAGTGAGGTGCACATTTAATGGAAAAAATTGTAATAACCCAAGAAAAACATTTCAAATGTTGGACAGCACAGTTTAAGTGTGAACAGGACAAAATACTAGAGCTGACTATTCATGCATTTCCAGTATCCTCCCTTCTATAATCACCAAGGCTGATAGTTTTGTATCATGGGTTGGTTCTTCCTCACTTTCTTGCTCCACACCGAAGCTACCGCAAGGAACAAAAGAAATGTGTAAAAATGGAGCGTCTCATTTCTCTTCGCCTTCTATTTTTTCCTCCCATTTTATTACTGAGCTGTCACCACAACATTTTAGTGAGATGTTTCATAAAAATCACCTGGCCGACTGTGTCAAAGGCGAATATAGCATCTGGAAATTTAAGCCCGATCCATTAATGGGAAATTTATTTTTTACTCGGTGTCAAGACGGGCCAGAGTCTGGCACTGGAGCTGTTGCTGATGGCTGTGAATGTCGCGCACGTGCAATAAGTACTGAGCTGGTGAAATATGTACATGGTCATGAATTTTCAATTTGTCAAGGTTTGCTTCCTTGGCGGGGATTATTACCTATAAACCGTATGGGTGGTAAAAATAGAGACTTTGTTATAAAATGGACAATGGCACAGGGGAATGGGGATAAAGATGGTCTTATATTTAACAAGACTAGGCTGGCGCACTGAGCTTGCAGTGTTTTGGGATATGTTTAAAACCATTTTGGTTTTGATTTTTAGTATGTTTTAAAATTACATGATTTTCTTCACTAAGGTGACATCATCCTACTTTGGGTGAAGCCAGTTTTTCCTTTTAAAACACACATCATAATGCGATTTGTATTTTTCTATCTGATCTAAATCAAAGTTAACTTGTTTCTCCACATACTACATCTATCAGTTTTACATCTATAAAACCAATTCACAGTGGACTTCAACACGTAGCACTTTATAAAGACAGGAAACAAGTTCAACTGGTCAGGTTCTTTTCATCCTCCAAGACATCCACGCTTCTGAAAAATGATTGCATGACTTCATGTTTTCTCTTTGGCTCTGAGGTTAAGTGTTAGTGCTAGTTCTTTAATCTCATCTCAGAGCCGTTTGCTTCTGCTGCCTAGAGAAAAAGAAAAAAAGAAAAACCACAAGCATCAGTTCTGCATTTTGTCTTTTGACCATTTTTATCCAAGTGCTTTTTACTGCATTCTGGAAGTAAATGTACACATAAACTACACCTATCAGAACAATCAGCTTGTTTGGAGTTTGCCGTTCAAGGTTTGAAAAATTTACAACGTGAGTTGCTCCATGTATGCAAGCTGAACTCACATGCAAATCAGTTTCCTCTCCCTATTCTTGCATCCCTTCTGAGAGTTTCTAAGTCTTTTTTAGACTGGTTCAGGTAGGAGATGTTTGGGTCACATGCATAAAGCTGTGCACCATGTCCTGCATGGCTGACATTCTTTACTAACATATGCCATTCAAGTCATTTACTCCTTTCAAATATATTATAAGCTCACTGCCTTTATTTTCAGACGTTTATGTAAAAAAAAAAAAACGATAAGTAATTGTATGAATAAACCATCTGAGTTTTGACAGGTTAATAGGTGCAAGGTAGTGAAAGAAATAGAGAGAAGGAGGAAACATATGACAAAAACACTGAAAAAGTATAAGGATAGTGAACTGGTAAATTGAGGGAAGATTTGTGATGGGAGGAGATTGATGGACAAAGAGCGAGAGATAAGCATTCAACACATTAGATTATTGGCTTTAGCTGTCGATGAGTCTGAGCACCCCTGCTGATCAAGCAAGGTGTTTTTTGGAAGGGTGTGCTAATGTAATTAGCTTTGCAATGCAGTTATTGTCAATGTTGAAAGGCGGAAGCCTTTTTTATTTATTGGCATGGTGTCAATGAGCAAAACCTCTGAATTAAAGTCTTGTGTTGAAATGTGTATGATGAGACCAGCTATTTCACTGAAGTATTACACAAACATCCAAGCTGGTTCATGGCCCCACAGGCACCATTTTTCTCCATGATACTATGCTGAAACAATGACTGTATATTCTTAAGCACACATTAGAAGCATCATGTTTAAAATGGACAGTGATTTTCAATTAGATTCCCAGATTGGAGCGGTGGTCAAGACCAGTTTTTATCACCTCAGACAGCTGGCTAAGGCAAAGTCCATTCACACAAAACAGTAGCTGGAAACAGTAATCCATGCCTTTGTCACCTCTGCAACGTTTTTTACCTTGGAGTCAGCCAGTCCTCCCTGAGACGCCTCCAGTTGGTCCAGAACGCTGCTGCTCGGTTTCTAACTGGAGTTCAAAAGAGGGAGCACATCATCCCCACTCTGGCTTCACTCCACTGGCTGCCTGTTCATTTTAAAGTTCATTTTAAGATTATTTTATTTGTTTTTAAAAGTTTAAATGATCTTGCTCCATCCTACCTCTCTGAGCTACTTCACCCATACTCTCCTGCTCGGTGCTTCAGGTCAGCTGATCAGCTGCTCCTGGAGGTGTCGAGGTCTCAGCGGAGGCTCAGAGGGGACAGAGCTTTTTCTGTTGCTGCTCCAAGACTGTGGAACGATCTCCCTCTTCCCATCAGACAAGCCCCTTCACTGTCCAGTTTTAAAACTCTTTTAAAAACACATTTTTACTCCTGGCTTTTAGCACACACTGAATTTTGCTCTGCATAGTTTTTATTATTTTTTATTGATGTTAATGTTTTAACAACTGTTTTATGTGTTTACATGTTCTTGATTTTATATGTACAGCACTTTGTGGCAGCTGTGATTGTTTTAAAGGGCTTTATAAATAAAGTATTATTATTAATACTATTATTATAATCACTATGCATTAGATAGACAGCAGAAGGCCAAAGAACAAGGTATTGCAGTGGGTACTGTGAGCAGAGTGTGTTGTTCGAAGTATAATACATTTTTTCATCTTTCTGGAAGTTGGAAGGCTTCAGAATCATGTGTTAGATTTGTTTCCTTTGTGGTAAGGTATCATCCTTCAGAACTTTCTTCTAACTTCTCGAGCTTTTCAGTTTTTTTTTTTTTTTTTTCTGCACTCCATGAACATTCTTAGACTGGCCTGGTGTACAGTGTGCAGTGTTACCTTTTGGAATGAACATTTTGAAGAAACAAATAACTGATATAAATTTTGACTGGATCTGGGAATAGTTTCTCTACCAATCATTCACACACCATTAAATTGTTAATCATCCTTTTCATTTCATTCTACAAATAAATAGTTTTCCAATGATACTAGATCAGGGGTCTGCAACCTGCGGCTCTGAGCCACATTTAGCTCTTTGGTCCCTTCACAGCGGCACTTTCAAGCTTTGACCAAAACTAACATAAAACAGAATTTAGAATGTTATACTCACAACAACAACAAAAAAAGTTTTAGTAGTTTTCCTGTAATTTCCTTTGAAAATATGTTGATACTAGTATTAAGTCACAGAGTAAATTTTACTCTAACTTTATACATTATTCATACAGATTGTGGTGTAAAGTGCTTTGAGTATCTTGACAAGATAGAAAGGTGCTATATAAGTACAGTAAATGTATTTCTTCAAAGTAGGATACTCAATTTTTCCACACTTAAAAAAAAAAAAAAAACATAAGCCTGCAGTTCATTGATTTATTTTTTTATTTTTTATTTTTTTAATTGGTCAAGTCATCTTTTTTTTTTTTCTTTATAAGTATTCTGTGATAGACTTGTGACCTGGATATGGGCACCAGTGAACCCCTGCAACCCAAAAAGGAAGAAGTGAGTTAAGATGAATGGATGGATGTATGGATGTATGGGTGGGCGGATGGGTGGATGGATGGATGGGTAAATGGATGGATGGATAGATGGATGGAATCTAGTCTTTTCTTTTGTCCAAAAATGTAAAAATATTGATAAATGCTAACAATCATTAAATCATTTTAATTTTATAATTTCACACCTACTGGCCCGAAAAGCTCCTTTTAATAAACTTAAAGTGGCCCATTTGCCACCAGTTGATAATGACAATTGTAGCAGGTTTAGTGGCTCTGGCCATGTTAAATTTAGTGAATGAAGGGGCAGAAATGGCTCTTTTGATCCTAAAGTTTTCAGACCGCTGTACAAGATCAATTAATAAATGTATACAAACTAAATTTTATTCTTGGGTAAAAAGTGTCTATTTAGCTTCTCTAAGCATTTGAAGTCTGAAGATGTACAATCAAATTCAAGTAAAATCTGTATCTATTTGTCTAGAAATGACTGAAAGCATTGTAAATCAATACTTTCAAAGGGTTCTTTGATATGAACCATACTTGTTTCTTGGGGGGGTGGATGGGGGTCAGATCACATATTCTCCAGGTTAATTCAGATAAGGTGGCCTTCAAGGCCAGTCAGGGGAGCCAAATTCAGATAAACACACATCTACCTTGAGTCTGTGTCCAAACGGTTCAGAAATGTCCAAATTACATAGCCACACCAATGGAATGTGCCTGAGTAAAATTCAAAAGATCTGAACCATTCTGCTCAAAGCATTTGAGTCTGGGTACTTGAGGCACAAACCAAGCCATCATAAAGGCAAGCATCATGATCAGGTCCAAATTTACTGCTGACGACTTCCTTGATTGTAGATAAAACCAGTAATCAGCCAAATCCAAAAAGCAGGAATTATATTAACATGATTATATTAGTGTCCTTAAAATCCACAAATGGCAGCAGAAATAGACACATCAGAATCAGAATTAGAATCAGTTTATTATTGCCATGTCAATGAACGAGGTTCGCAACTAGGAAGTTGCTTCGACATAATGTGCGAATAGTAATAAAGTAAAATAAAGTAAAAATGAGAACATTACATAAGACATAAGACCTGTGTACACCCACAAATAAAGTAAAAATAAAAACATAACATAAAACATGTGTACACCCATACAATAGAAAACAATAAAAAAGCTTAGAAAACAGTACATATGGAGTACTCAATTATAATACAGATGTAATGTGACCAAAGCAGAAATTATGAGGTAACATTATGAGTGTTCAGGAGTCCAACAGCAGAGGGGAAGAAACTGTTCTTATGGCGGGAGGTTCTGGTCCGGGTGGACCGAAGCCTCCTGCCTGGTTCGAACAGTCCGTGTGCAGGGTGAGCAGGGTCAGCTGTGATCTGACCTGCTCGCCTCACAGTCCTGGAGACATACAGGTCGTGAAGGGATGGAAGGCTGCAGCCGATCACCTTCTCAGCTGAGCGCACAACGCGCTGCAGTCTGAGTCTGTCCCTGGCAGTGGCCCCGGCGTACCACACCGTGATGGAGGAGCTGAGGATGGACTCGATGATGGCCGTGTAGAACTGCACCATCAGCTTGGCCGGCAGCTTGGCCTTCTTCAGCTGTCGCATGGAGTACAGTCTCGGCTGGGCCTTCTTGATGAGGGAGCTGATGGTTGGCTCCCACTTGAGGTCCTGGGTGATGGTGGTGCCGAGGAACCGATAAGAGTTTGCAGTGGTGATGGGGGTATCATTACAGGTGAGACATCATCAAGTCTTCAAGTCGATCAGATATCCAGCTGCGTGCGTGCCAACAGGGCAAATCGGCTCGCCTAAAGCCTGTCTTCTCTTCGAAGAAATGTTATCAATTGTGTTGAGGGACCAACTGATCAAATCAAGTCCATAATTATGGTTTGGAAGATATGTAAGAGAGGCTCAGAAGCAGTTTCACAGACAGACAGACAGAGCAGCAAAGCAAAGCAGAGAGGGAGGGGAGGGGAAAAGCGTATGACCTCGATACGAGTAAGTGGTGAAGTCAAATCGTCAGATCTCAGCCAAAATTTGGGTTATAAATATGGAGAAAAAACATATATTAGTCGTTTTGGTGTATAAGTCACAGGACTTGCAAATGTATGCAAAAAGTTGCAAATTATACAGCGAAAAATATGATAGATGTTGTTTGAATTCCTCTATCTACACTTCAACAGCTTTGAATTCATTGCAGCAGACCTAAAGCAGCATGCTTGTCACTTTCACACAACTGAATGAGCTTTTTAATGTCTTTCAGCTCCAGCTTCAACGTTCAAAATAGTAGAAAATGCTGTAGATTGAGCTACAACAATATACTACATTAGTCCCTCATTTATTGCGGGGGTTCAGTTCCCAGCTCTCCCTCAGTAAGTGAAAAACTGCGAAGTAGGGATAGTAGTACAAATAGTAGTAGTAGTATTGGTAAGTTGTAGTTAATTTTAGTATTTATTAACTCATCTCACACTCTTACAATGTTCCTAACAATGCTCTAAACTTTTAAACCTTTAAAAAAATATTAATTTTAAATGGGTACTCACCAGAGAAGATGAATAAGAGATTGAGATGAAAAATTAGCTGTCCAGTGATGAAGATGAGGTGATGAAGATGAGATGAAACCAGAGACTTTGGCTTCATCCTTCTAAATAAAAGTGCACAACGGTATCCTTTTCCAGAACAGGCCCGTTTCATCCACATTAAAAACTTGTTCAGACCTGTAGCCCCCCTCGGCGATCAGGTCTTTGAATGTCATGTTAACAAACTCCTCCGCTCCTTCTGTATCAGCAGACGCAGCCTCTCCGTGCAGAGAAACACTTTTTAATCCAAACCGTTTTTGAAATTTGTCAAATCATTCCTTTCCACTTTTTTTTTAATCATCAGCGTCTTCCACTGGTGTTTCGGATCGCCACAATAAACTTTTGGACGCACAGAACGTTTAGGAGCCAGAAGTCCACTTGAAAAAGAGCACGTGTAAACAACCGGTTGAGCCAATCAACACTCGGGTTACTAAGCATTTCGGTTACAAAGCATTTCTGGTGTTTCGGTTTGCCGCTAGAAACTTTTGAATGAACAGAACGTTTAGAAAACATTACAAAGTAGTAACGCTTGAAGTTTAGTTGAAAAATAGCAAAGGTAAACAGATTATAACTACCAATTAGCAGCTGAGAAACCAGCTGACGGTTACTGATCTAATCAGTCCCCGGGTTACTAAACGCAATGCTCTGTTTCTTAAAGAGATGTTCTGACATGATTTACACTTTCTTGTGAATCTTAGGTTTGTAAAGTAGAACATTCTTTAAAAAAACTTTTCCATGTGACATAAATTAAATTTTACATTTGAAAGGCCGGTTCAGCAGTCATGACTTCGCGTTGCAAAAATACTGTTTGGCAGAAAACAGCAACCAGAGGCACTCCAGTGGCACTCCAGTTACAGCACAGCACTGATCTAAGGGCACTGTAGTCCTTATGGGTGGTGATTACAGCACAGTGGCGGCTGAATGAATGAAAACTACAAAATGGCGGCGCCTGTCCGAATATATATATTTTTTTGTCATTACCTTTTTCACAACCACACGAATGCAGTGATATTACTGTACAGGCCATAATTGTGTGTCTTGTACAATTTTATTTAATTAAATTTTTTATTTTTTTTTGTTCAGTACATATTATGGACTGTACGTCCACAAACTGCGATAGAGCGAGTCCGCAGAAGTCGAATTACGTAGTAGGGAGGGACTATATTTTGTTCACCTCACCCATATTTGTGATTGAAAGTAAATATACAGTACTAAACATACATTTGGGTTCACATTTATTTTATTTTTCTTCTTCGTCTTCTTTATCTTCTTAATGGGTGGGGTGCTCTAAGGCTATAGCTATGGGCAATATACTTTAGATTCCTTTCAAGGAACACTATTTTTTATTTATGAAGTATAATACTACACACGCAGTCCATAATCTAGCAAGGAAAAAAACAAAACAATTTTGCTTGTATACATATTACACTTACCTTTATATTAACTTACACTTATATGCTGATGACAGTTGTTTATTGTTGAGCAAAAACAGTTGCTAAGGCTTTCCAGCTTTTGCAGTCCGTTTTCGACATCATCCAGTCAGATTTGTTCCATCTCAAACTTGTCCTAAATGATGACAAAACCAAATCGATGTTGTTTTCAAAAAGGAAGTTGGTCCCAGCAGCTCTTCCTTTGATTTTATCCTCTAACGTTGTCCCCATCGAGTTTGTCGATTCCTACAAATATTTGGTATCTTGGTCGATTTGCATCTCTCTTTTAAGCTTCACGTGGAAAATCTAGTAAAGAAACTGAAAGTTAAACTGGGTTTCTTTTTCAGAAATAGATCCTGTCTAACCCTGAACGCTAGGAAACACCTTGTAACTACGACTTTCCTTTCCTCCACTGACTATGGTGATATTATTTGCATGACCACCCCCACAATCACTCTGCAGATGTTGGATGTTGGATGGTGGATGGTGCACTAAGATTCATAACTGTCTGTAACTACCGTACCCACCACTGCACCCTGTATTCACTGGTTAACTGGACATCATTAACTTCACGTAGACTCTCCCACTGGTACATTTTCATCTTTAAATCACTTCTTGGTCTGCTGCCTTCATACCTCTCCTCCTACATGTCTCTGCATGAGTGCAGCTACAGCGTGCGCTCTCAGGACATTATTACATGCAGTGTTCCCTCAATGAGGACTGAACTAGACAAAAGGGCCTTCTCCCACTCCGCTCCTGTTTCCTGTAATTGCAAAAAGATCTGAAGCTCTCGACCTTGACCTATCTAAGTAACTTTAAACATCTGTTAAGTTCCTGGCAAAAACTAATGCAGACATGTTCCTGTTTTTAGTTTTCTACACCGCCTTATAGTCCAGCTGTTTTTCCCTACTTTTCCTTTTAATTATCCTTTTAATTGCCAATTTATTATAATTTGTTTAAACAATAATAATAATTTGTATGCATCCTTTATGATTGTCTATTGTTGTCAGTGTTGTCCATTGTTGTCGTCACTCTTTGTTAAAATTCAGGTCTCTCTTGTAAATGAGGCTCAATGGGACTAACGTGTATAAATAAAGGTTGAATGAATGGATACATTTTTAGGGATACATCAAAGCCAAAGTTTAAAACAGCACACAAATCCCATAAAATGTTGCTCTAATGGGTTATCTATTAAATCAGCAAAATGCAGGACAGTTAGGCAGACAACTTTTGTTTTAAATCTTAACAAAATGTGTAGAATTTGTTTTGTTCATGTAGCACTTTCTATTAGCTGCAGTGTCAGCTGGTTCTAAAGACAAGTGTAGCTCATGGTGGCTGTTCACACTGAATTTAGCCTATATTATTATTATTATAACAATGACAATTACTGATGTAAACCGTTATGCTCCTCGCTTTGAATACACCATAAACAAATTCCCTAAATGCAATGACTGATTGAGGAGTAATTATTCAAGGGCGATTTTCACATGGTGCATGTAATTGAAGTGTGATTTTCTCTGAAACTCTTAACACGTTATTGCATCTGTCAGGTTAGCAGTGACAGCTTGTAGATAGATTCTGCTGCAACTATTGGAAACTTAATGGCTGTTGTAATAATTTGCTCTATCAGCATGAATGTCACAGTAATGTGATGGTGGAACGCTGCTCTGTCGTCAGTGTGACTGTTATTAGTGGACGGTGGACATTGAAAAGGCAGTGGTTTTTGTGATTGCAAAATGAAAAATACAACATTTGAAAATAGCTTCAGGGATTGTTCTAATAAAAAAACAATAATAACATTGTCATAATTTTGCAGGTACTATCAGATGGAGTAAAGCAATAACATTTGATTGCATCTTTTGTTTTGTTTTTCTGCACTCTCTATAACTGTAGTTTGTTTAAGGTCATCTAACTGATTGAACCCCAATTGTTATTGGCAAATATTCATTCTAATTAAATTGATTAGTGGTCACTAAAAAGGCCAATCAGAAGAGCTGATTGCTGCATTGTTTCATCTTACAAAGCCCAGGTAATTTAATGAGCAAAACTATACGTCTGTTTATTATATTTATTGTTGGTAAAGACAACAGTTCTTTCATGCTGAAGACACTTTTATTTTAAATGACTACCAATTGAGAAACACGTTTCAAGCACTGTTTGTGCTTAATTATAGAATTTATTATTAAGAACACAATTGGCAGCAGGCAGATTTAATTCAAATTCAATTCAATTCAAAAATACTTTATTAATCCCAAAGGGAAATTATTTTGTTGTTGTAACTCGTTATCCTCATTTCATTACGAGATGTTATAGATGCTGATGTCTGTAGGCAGGAAGGATCTCTTGTAAAGGTCCATCCCACAGATGTCAACTCTGGTTACAGATTGAAGCTTATTCATCACTGAAAACTCAAACAATGCCTGTCATTTTCACTCTATGCATGGATAGTTTTAAAAGTACCTAGGAGCCATTAAAACATGAACAAAAACACACACAGGAGTGGAAACATTTTGTTCCCCCTCTGGAAGGTCTGAAATATTCCCTGTGATTTTGGGGGGCAACTCTTCAATCTCTTCTAAACTATTTTCTACCCAGAGCTCTTTCAGATATATATAAAAAAATAACAAAACAAGCTTGATAGTTTTCACCATGGCACAGTGCCTCGTGCTTATTGCAACCACATGGCAGATTTTTTTCTTCTTCAGTCATGACTAAGACCCCAACATGCTTAAAGTCTTTACCTGTAGGCAGCAACTCAGTCAGAACTGAAGGTAACAACCTGCTGTTTTATGTGCGAGCACTGCGGCTTCAAGGTTGAAGGTGCTGACTCTAATCCCAGCTGCTGCACAGTAAGCTGTAAAACACACCAGTGCACGCTTTAGCTCACGGTCATAATCCTGTCCATGGAAATCACAAACAGATTTGGTGACAAGCGACAACCACAGTGTGGGCCAACACCACCTGGGAATGTATTGTAATTTAGTCAAGGATACAGGCTCTCACTCTTATTACGGCATGATAAACTGACTTGTAGCGTTGGCTCCAATGTCTTATACCACAAAACCCAAAAGACTCCCAGAGGGATGGAGCCACAAGCATTCTTCAGATACACAAACCACAGCAGACATCCTTTACTGCTGTGTCTGTTGTTTTGCATTAGATAAAAGCCTCTGTTTTTTTTTTTACGTTTTGGTTTGTTTGTTGTGCTTTTTTTTTTTTGGGGGGGGGGGGGGGTGCGCTAGCAAATCTGGTCTTAAAATAAATGTACTGTAATTCTACAAGAGTTTGTCAAAATGTTAAATGGAGTGCTTTGGTATAGAGGAACACCTAATTGTACTTTAGCTGCATGTACAATGTCTGAAGTCATGAAACCACACACGTTTCGTCACCTGAAGCCCAAAGGAGAAGGCAGATCATTTTGTTTTTGCTCATATCTCTGTGCGTGCGCATTTGTGTGTGGATGTGTATATGAGCATGCTTTTGTGTGTCTGTCACAAATATCTCATAAACCACTAAATGAGTTATAATTAAACTTTTGTGGGAAAAATCATTTGATGTACATATACACAACTCTAACTTAACTTTTGGAGCAAACCCAATACAAGATGGCTACCACAGCTAATTAATATGTACCAACACAAAACTGACTAACTCATTTATACCAATATTGAGCTAAATTCCACATGGAAGTAGCTGAGAGTCATTCACAACACATACTCTGAGGGCGACATCGTGCAATATCACATAAGGTTGAGCATAATGCCTTTTTCAACAGTTGACCAAAATTACTACAACGTAAGGCTGGACAGTAATTCGATATCGATATATGTCACAATATACTTTTATTCAATACTGGTGATATGATCTCAAAAAGTTAAGTCTGGTCCTCTGGACATTCAAAAAACAAAACAAAGCAAAACAACAACAAACAATTTTAGAAAGGTTTCGTCTTTCATCCGAAAAAACTTTCTCGGTCTGAGGAGCTGTTTTCAGCTCAGTCTCTTAAATAGCAACTTCTCAGAATGGATCAACCAGTTTTGCTGCTGACAACCAAAACCAGCTGATCACATGGTCAAGAAGGACCATCAGCCTAACAATGGATCATTAGCACACTGATGGCTGTTTACTATTCACAGGAGGCTGAGTGATACTAGCAATCACAGCATTGTAAGAGGGGGACAGTTGAACCCGGAGGTCTCCACCCCTGTTTAATGATGGACGATTTCTTTTCACAAAGATGGCCTCCTTTACTCCTCTCTCAAACCATCGTTCCTCTCTGTCCAGGATGTGAACATCTTCATCCCTGAAAGAGTGACCGCTGGCCTGGAGATGAGTGTAGACCGCAGAGTCCTGGCCTGATGATGTTGATCTTCTGTGCTGGGCCATCTTTTTGGCCAGTGGCTGTTTTGTTTCCCCGATGTAAGACTGATCACAGCCCTCCTGACACTGAACAGCATACACAATATTACTCTGTTTGTTCTGGGGGACTGGATCTTTGGGATGAACCAGTCTTTGCTGTAATGTATTTTGGGGTTTAAAAGCCACTGGGACGTTATGTTTAGAAAATAAACGTCTCAGTTTCTCTGATACTCCCTCAACATACGGAATGACCACTGGTCTGGGTCTGGGTTCCTTCTTTTTCACCTGATGGCTGAATGGAGTCCTGTTTGGGTTTCTTATCTGCTTTCAGGAAGGCCCAGTTAGGATATCCACATTGCTCTAGAGCCTGTCTTGTGTGGGGTTTCTCCTTCTGCCTGGCTCCTGAGCTAGTGGGGACTCTGTCTGCTCTGTGGTACAGAGTCCTGATGACTCCCAATTTGTGATGGGAGTCAAACTGCAAATACTGGTCTGTGTGGATGGGTTTGCGGTACACCTCGGTTTGCAAATGTCCTCTAACAGAGACTGAGACCTCACAGTCCAAGAAAGCCAACTTGCCATTTTTTACATCTTCTCGTGTGAACTTGATGTATTTATCCACAGAGTTGATGTGGTCATTAAAATGTTGGACTTTCTGAGATTTAATTTTAACCCAGGTGTCGTCAACATACCTGAACCAATGACTTGGTGGTGTCCCTGAAAAGGACGTCAAGGCTCTCTTTTCTACCTCCTCCATGTACAGGTTGGCAACAATAGGAGAAACTGGAGACCCCATAGCACACCCATGTTTCTGCCTATACTATTGCTCCCCATATGTGAAGTAGGTTGACTGCAGGCACAGTTTCAAGAGTTGACACAGTTGTTCTGTGGGAAGCGTGGTCCTGCTGCTCAGAGTGGTGTCTGATTTTAATCTTAAACTGACCACCTCTACTGCATCATCAACAGGAATGCACGTAAAGAGTGATGTGACATGAAAAGAGACCATTGTTTCATCAGTCTCCATGATGACATCCCTCACCTTGTCCACAAAGTCCATGGTGTTCTGTATGTGGTGTTCTGAGCTGCCAACTAAAGGGATGAGTACAGATGCGGGGGGGGG
>NC_056506.1:22085338-22088910 GCF_014905685.2 Nematolebias whitei
GTCGGGGTTTGCATCAGATTCTCCAGGCGAATTCAGATAAGGTGGCCTTCAACTATTATTGACAAAGTTGAGAGTTTTATGTTTATTTGATGGTGATTTCAAATTTCTTTGAAGGCTAACTAAAAATGAAAGGTGAACATTAATTTAGTTGTACAGTTTGTACAGTTTTTCTAAGGTTTTTATATTGTTTATATCTATATCGAATTAGATTGTTATCAACCGAAATTAAGAAATATTTTGTGATAAAAGTTATGGCCATATCGTTCAGCCCTACTACAACACTGTCATTTCTCAACAGAAGATAATCTTAATCTTAAACTTTAAAATTAATGACAGCAGACTATACAAATTCCTTCAAGGAATTGGAACTTTTTTTTTTAATTATAATAGGATTGAAATAAGTCAATCAATCAATGTGAAAAATCAACTTACACTCAAGCATACCGGTAGTTTGCAGGTGTTTGAATATACTCAATGCTTTGAGGCACAAAGAGAAATATGTCAAACTTATTTACTTTAACAGAAGATGAATTTGTTATTTTTCTTACACATGCCAACAAATCAGCTTGAATGACACTTGTGGTAGATATTAGGATAGCACTTTTAACGTTCATAAATTTAAGCCAATCAGATTATTATTATATGTGCATTGCAGCCTACACATACTGATCCCACAAAGACCTCTGTGACTGCACTGATATGCATTTACACCCTTATTTATTTATTTTTTTACAATAGCACTTTTGAAAGAAAATGGGCACTAATACTGTAAACATCGAGTTCCTTCAGCATGGCACACACATTAGTTTCAAGAGACGTACAGTGTTTGGATGATATCTAGTTGCTTTTGTGAAGAAACAGTAGTCACTGGCTATACACAAAGCCCTCCAGAGATGCAAAATAAACTTAATTTAAATAATGCACACTACATAGCTTCCATGTTGCTTCCTCTGATTCAGAATATCACGAGTCATCTTTATTCTTGATATAACATCATTTTCTTTGATAACATACAAATCCTATCTACACTTGCCGACTCTATTTCCTTCACATGAATGAAATTCAATTTGAATTTATTTTTAGACTTGGTAGAGCGTCCTTTACAACTTCAAACTCTGAAATCATTTGTGAAATATAATGTAGACTCTTAAAGTCTTATTTAATCTAACTTAATCCCAGTGCATTTTGCTTCATTTGAACCTCAGTGTCTCATAAAACATTGAAAATGAATCATAAATGTTTCAAATGGTAATTTCCTGGAAGTATTAGGCTATGATGATGAAAAGTTCAGTCTGTTGATGGGAAAAGCCGAAAGAAGAAGAAGAAGAGGTTAATTTACCAAATGTTTCCCATTTTTTACCGTCTATAAAATTCTCTAATCAGTGGGGTGTTAAAGGCATCTCCCTAAACATGAGTCATTTGACTGTGATGGACTTTGTTGTGAGTCTGTGGCTCATTGGTACAAGGTTAAGTGAGCATCTGTTGGTCTCAGAACATATGGCCATTGGGTTTTGGGAGTGCCAGCGTATGGTGGCAGGTGGAAGCCATTACTATTTATCTAACAGGACCTCATAACAAAGCCTGTGACCGTCAACAGCAGTCTTACAAAAGGGCCAGAGTGAGCTTACCCTGATTGGACCAACTTTCAGGCAGACACAACATTCCTGTTTCCATATAGATTGCTTTTAAAGTCCCCGAATACCTGCCCTCTGATTCTAATCTGACTTTAATTTCAATATTCACATGCATCAGTTCCTCAAGTCAAGGTCTCATAAAAAGGAAAAGGATAAGAATCTTTAATTCATTGATATTTGAAAAAGGCAGCTTTTAGAATTGATGCTTCTCATATGTTCAAAGGTGGTCAGGTTATCAGTAAAGTTTACATACATACACACAAGATGTCAGCACACAAGATGTATAGCTCTGCCTTCTAATCAGCATATGATTGTTTCCTCTGTTCCCCATTCTTGTTGTCATTGTTCCTCTTAGAGTTACAAACCCACTCCTTTCTCATGTGCCATATGTGCTAACAGATGTTATTGTCCTGGCCCATAGGAAGAAGACAGATGACCTGTCTCTACAACTGAAGCTGAAAAAGTGTTTGTGTTTTGTTTGTGTCCTTACCTCGCGATGGAGACACTTTTACATTTACATTTTGTACAACTCTCCAGCTGTCCTCAGAACAAAGGCTTTCTATCGCTTGCTGTTTTTAGGTTGTTGAAATCATTCGGTTGTTGTCCGGTTCGTGCTGAACACGCATGCCTCATTGCTGATGTCACCACATTTACAGATGAAGGAAGGTTTCCATCCATATTTTTCCTTTTCGGGTTGCTGGGCAGCTGGTGCCTATCTCCAGCAGTCACTGTGCAAGAGGCGTGGTACACCCTGGACGGGTCTCCAGTCCATCACAGGGACACATAGAGACAAACAAGAACATTGACCAGTCACACTCTCACTCACACCTTGGGACAATATAGTTACCTAATGGCCTAACAAACGTGTTTGGTATGAGGAAGGAGACTAGAGTACCCAGCGAAAAGCCAAGCATGCAAGAGGAGAACATGCAGCTTCACCTCCAAAGGCTGGGAACTGAATCAGGGACTTTCTTGAAGTGATGCACCATGCTGCCAGAAGACAAGTTGACAGAAGTAATTTTACTGATCAAATTATGAAAACACATAAGAAAGCACTTCTTAGAACCCTTACAGAGGTATATTAATATGACACAATCTCCCAGCATTCTTTCTGGACACTTTGCCAACATTGCAATTAAACCACAGCTTGCTTTATTTACAAGACCATCACATTTAATTAATGTGCGTACAATTCAGCAGCCCAGGCACCCCCCAAGAAAACAACCGTCGCTTTGCTTAATTACTGCAGAAATGCAATTTTAATAAAGCTAACAGAAGAACTCGACACACAATCAGGAAGCTATTAAGTAGATGAAGGTAATCCTACAGGGCTCAAGTAAAATTAGAAGTCAGCTGCGAAACAAAAATTGAAGGAACAGCAGGGCCAAGTGCTCTGAAATTGACATTTGATTAACTCTTGCCAAGATGCACTGAACCAGCACAAAGGGTTTTGTTTGTTTGTTTGTTTTCTTAATTAGTAGGCTAAATTTTCAAGGAAAACTTGAAATTAGAAGAATATGAATTAGTCTTCAGGCCTATTTTAGGTGTAACTATTTTTACTTTCAGGCTTTTTTAAGTTTATTAAATATTGCAAATTCATTAAAATAATCATTATCATTCCCGTCATGAAAGGATCATACAATATTTTTTCCTGCTTCTTTCTTCTTGTTGGAATTATAAAAATGCATTATAAACTAGCTAAATGTAAAATTATTTCGTACCATTAGTGCCTTGTAAAAAAAAAAAAAAAAAAATCCCTTTCTTTGCTGCAGTGGCTGTCTATATGTTGATTAGCTTTGAACAGTGGCCAGGCTGCAAACAAAAGAGAATTTATATGTGTGATTTGATGACAAGCAGACATGATTTAAATGGATGTGGCACAACTTCAACTTCACACACACACACACACACACACACACACACACACACACACACACA
>NC_056506.1:22088920-22104839 GCF_014905685.2 Nematolebias whitei
CACACACACACACACACACACACACACACACACACACACACACACAGCAGAAAGCAAATGTGTGGCATAGTAATCATCATTTTGAATGGGTGTTGGGCTTTGGCCCTGAAAATAGGCTGCTTTACTGTGATGACATTTTTCAAGCATAAAATTCAAACTTGCTGTGGTCATAGCCTATTAGCAACCACTAAAACAAATATAATAATAAAAGCGTGTGATGGCTGTGCCACTGTTGTGTTTGAACTCTGCCAAAAACTCACTGAGTCATTACATATGCAGTAAATATATGTCTGAATAATTGCAGAGACGCACAATTTCAGTAAAGAAGATGTACTCTGTTCCAGTCACAGTGCTTACACAAATGGGTGGATGGCATGGTGGATCAGTTGGTAGAGCAGCCGCTTCTCAGCGAGAAGGTTGCTGGTTCAAATCCCGGCCGAGGGCCTTTTTGGGTGGAGTTTGCATGTTCTCTCTGTGCATGCGTGGGTTTTCTCCGGGTACTCCGGTTTCCTCCCACAGACCAAAAACATGCATGTTAGGCTGATTGGTAACTCTAAATTGTCCCTAGGTGTGAGTGAGAGAGTGAATGTTTGTTTGTCTCAAATGTCTCTGTGTCTTTGTAATGGACTTGCAACCTGTCCAGAGTGTCCCCCGCCTCTCGCACAGTGACAGATGGTTACGGGCGCCAGTGACCTCCGTTACCCGAAAACGAAGAAGCAGGTAAAAGATAATAGATGGATGGATTAACAGGGTCAGGACTGTCTTAGTACTACTCAGTTTTTACATATGATGTCATGAAACTGTGTCTAACAGCTTCTAAATGTGCGTAAACAGGAAGCAGGTTTCAGATCTTTAAGCAAAGCTTTAGTAATTATTTAAAATCTTAGCAACCTCGTGATATTGTAAGCAACGAACAAGTGCACACACACAAATGCAAACATTGTTGTCCATCTTCACTTTCGGGTGGTCAGTAAAAAAAGGCAAAACTTGTGTATACTTAAATTCTTGATTTGATCTATAGTCAATATGTTTTTTTACTATGGGATAATGAGATTAAAAAATAATAATAAATACCGTAAGTGCAGTTGTAAAACACGAGTATCTCATTTCAACATTTAAAGCATCAAAAGCACTTAATTTTAGTTCACTTGCTGTAAAAGATATACTTATAGCAGCAAAGTGATTGAAACGCAGTGAATGTTTTTGACATGACTAATTGCAAAGAACCCAGTGTTAAAAAACAAAACAAAACAGAGACTGGGAAATAAATTAAGCTTAAATATTCACTTTTGTACAATTCATAATTTATTGTCTCAGTGTTAGAGCCCGGAGTTTCCAACACGACAAAGTGTTTGATACCAAAGTGTTCGAAAATACTTAATGATAACTGTTCAATCAGCTCTCAAGCTGGGTTTGATCAGCTTTAGCTTTTAGTGTAGCCAGCAACTAGTCGTATTGATATGGGGTTGTTGCTGGCAGGTGTGAGTGAACATTTTGGTAGGCAGTGCACTCGATTCTGTTGACAGGGCGGGGCGCTCTTCTTGGTTAATGCTCGGGGAAACTGGGCAGTTATTCATGTGCATGTTTCCATATTAAACTTTTTTTTTTCATGCATCATATAAAGGTTGCACCTTCTGACCTTGGTATATATAAAAAAAAATCACAATAAAAGTAACAAACAGCCATCTAAAACAACATAGCTCTAATGAGCAACACAGCAGGTAATTATGAATTTACATCAGGGCTACAATATCCTGGAGACTGCTGCGTAAGAATAGTTTTTTGTGACTTCGGCTGCATTACACTTGCTTTCACTAATGGCTGCATTAGAGAGGAAAACAAGAGATACAACTACAGTTAGAAATGACCAACACAACTTGACCATAAACTAAAAGCATACAGTAAGATGTGCTATTGTTTGATCATTTTAGTACTGGCCAACTGTGAAAGCTTATCAAATAATTCTCAGTCAGGTCATCTGAATAGTTTATTTTTTATAGAGATGTTTCGCCCTCTATCCAGAGGGCTTCATCAGTCTGAGGAGTTCCAGTAAACTTTATTCCCACCAAGCTGTAAACTTCTTAAGTGGACTAACCAGTTTGCTGGAGCTAAGATGGTTTTCTGGGGGCCGTCCTGTCCCCCGTCGACTCCTCCCAGGCAGGCAGCTACAGCCAAAGTGATTCAAGGCAACAAGGGCCTGGGGGTCCTCCCCCAGAAAATTTTGAATAAAATAGATGTAATTTCCTGCATTCAGGTGTATTTTAACAGGTTGTTGAACATCTACGTTTACCTACGTAAACACTTGATTCAATAACTATTTTAGAGAGCACAGCACAACAAGATATAGCACTAAGCTAGCATCATGCAATCCTGATGTGCTAGCTAAGATGCTACAGATGTAATGCTCTGCTTTACACTACACAATCTAATAAATGCTTTGTGCAAAATCAGTTTAGTGTTAACTGATTATACAAACAAAGACTAAACTTATGCAACTAGAAGTTGCAACATATTTCTACATATAAAACAAACAAAACACAACCAACTTTAAGCATTAACCAACAAAGTCCATGCTCAATAATCCAGGTATACAATCCAACAATTTTCAGTCAGGTCATCTGGGCAATTTCTTTTTTTTTTTGTGCTGAAACGTTTCACCTTCCATCCAGAAGGCTTCATTAGTCAAGGAAACACACACCACAAAACTATTTCTTCCCCCAACAGCTTACTCCAAAGTGGAACAAACCAGTTATGTTGGTGCTAAGATTGTCTCTTTTGCATGGCGCCTCCTCCGGTGCTGGCCCTCTCCCTCGTTGACAGTCATGTCAAATTGGTTCAAAACCAACGAAGTCCATAATCAATTTAAGCATTAACATTTAATTTAACCATTAAGCATACCTGCAGTTACCTTTGTACAGATGAGCATGCAGTACTTCCTGTTTATCACAGTTGTATTCAGCTGCTCATGAGGTCGGCCACAGGGCTTTAACCCTTTTACATTTTTCCAGACACAATTTATGTTTTGGAAATGGAATAAACTGTATTCCACCCTGCACCCTCTAAATCACAGCTATACAACAAGTTTGCTCGGGGGGGGGGGGGGGGGGGGCACATTTACTGAAAGCCAGCAGCTCAGAGGCCGGACATCCAGCAATTAAGGACATTATGTAAATAAACTAAGTTTTATAATAATCTGTTACCTTTTAATTTTAAAATTTTATTTTGTTGCATTGAATCATAAATGCAATAAACGTAAACCAAACTCAGAACCGCCAATTAAAAAATAAACAAGTTAAAAATAAAAATAAAAACTTTTTTTTGTGTGTGTGTGTGTGTGTTGGGGGGCGGGGGGTGTCTGAGTTTTCTTGCAGCATTTTTTATTTTTATTTTACTTAATTTTTTCATGGGTGCTAAGCACGCCATACTGTGTACACATATTCTAAGCTCAAAAAGAGAAACTGGACAGCATGACCTTGTTATCGTAGACTATAATAATATTCTTTGTGTTTAGTGCTTAAGTGAATAAAAAAAAACAGATTTGTCAATTTAGCAGGTCAGGGCAACTGAGATTTATTTTTTTAAACTAATTCTAATGCACCATTTTTATGGGGAGTGGAGGTGCAGAGGTCAGAGAAGGTGAGCCTGTGAACTAGATGTCACCAGATTGAATCCTAGAGGTCACCAGATTGAATCCTAGAGGTCACCAGATTGAATCCCCTGACTGTTATAGCAAAATTTAGGTGAGGAAGGGAAAATCCCCACATTTGTTTCCACCCTCAGTTACCCTACTCTGGGCCTTCTTTATGAAAATACTCATAAAGTAGTAGAATATTCAATATCAGGGGAGTTTGAAACAACTCACTGATTTAAAAAAAGAAAAATCATTCATGGAGATGGTAAAAATCACTTAATGGCATTTATTGTATGCTTGACAAACACTAAACTGTGTTGTGTAATGTGAAATTTTGTAGTGGAACTTTGTCATGTAGTAAATAACTTCAGACCTAATGCAATTACCTGGAAGCCCAAATGTTTACTCAGTTGGGTGTAAAAAAAAATCAAAGGTTTTTCTGAAGCTGTGAAACGTCTTTGGCAAATACTACCTGGCTCTGGTTTTTAGTCTGCATCTGCTAATTGATTGCAGCTGCTTCTATTTGCTGTTTCTGGAACAGAGTTAAGCTTTTTTTTTTATTTAACAAAATTTAAATTAAAGATTAGTACAAAGGCTTGACAGGCTTGAATTGTAAAACATCAGTGCAGGTGCTGTTGGTTCCGTAGGTTGTGACAATACTAATTAGTTAAAAAAAAAAATAAAAAAAATAATATCCTGGGCAATTTTAAACACAAGCTAGCTTACAAAAGGAGAACATTTGGAAACCTATGCACCAGCACTGGATTTAGGTGACATTGCATGGGCTGTAATATTTCAGCTGATTGCAAATGAGACATTTATTTTATAGAGCATGCCTAACTTGCCAAAATGGAAAGGTAGTTCTACTACTTTGTCTTGGCATGTTTTTAAATTTAAAATCTGTATTCAAATGAGATTGCGAGCACAAAACTCTACAAGTCTCATCAACTGCACTTTTATTCAAACTGTTATGGATGAAGCACATTAGGGTGCATCAGCTAAGGACAATTGCCCTGCTGCTACAAAGACAGTAGAGCAAGACAGAGGTGTATAATGCTTCTGTGTGACACATTTTTTCCTCACTTTTTGTCCTTTAAAGACCTTGTACAGCTCAACACAAGGGGTTAATTGTAGACCTGGAATGTTGTCAGTGCTGACAAAATGAAATTGAACATGCCATTGCTTTTATGTTGTATGGCATCTGGTTTTTAACAACTACATTAAAAGGAGTGGCCTTATGACATTCAATTTATGTGTGCCAGAATTCAAATGTCTGTAGAAATTAGAAAAAAAAAAAAAACTACTTTGCATAAATTCAGCACTAAGACTGTTAGGAAAGGTTGACAAAAGCATCATGGTTTATTTTAATCATTTGCTTTCTAGTTTGTCTTTAACGTTGCTTCATTTAGGAGTCTTGTTGTCAGAGTTTTTGTTAATTTGTTAATTTATATTGCTAATTTCTTTTTTATTGCAGAGTTCAGAGCAAGCTGAGTTTGTTGCACCCGTGTCTACATTGTTCACACCCACACTTTTTTTTTTATCACAGATGTTCATAAGTAAGAAAAAATACGTTTGCAACTTTATGCTGTTGTTGCTTTCACACTAGCTGAATTAATATTTAATTAGAGCACTGCTGCAGCTGTTGACATTGTGTTTTAAGTGTGTCATTGTTTCTCACCATCAGCGAGACAGACTCTGCAGACAGTTTGTGTTTGTGTCGAACATGAAAACCAAGGGTGCACATATTTCAGCTGTAAAAAAATATATAATGTTTCCTGAATGGGCACATTGGGTCCTCATAAATCAGAGGATAATCAAGATCCCACTCGAGTGAAGAGCCATAACGTTTTTGTGGATAACAAGGCACGATTTAGGAGTATAATATCAATTAGATATAACTGTCAACAGCTTATATCTCCCCCTAAATATACACTGAGGACACTTAACTTGAAATGCATGTGCACGTGATTGTTTATGTGCAAGCCAACAAGTCAACATCAGAGCTGTAGTGAAGCAAATTGTTCAGGCGCTTGTCAGGAAGAAAAAAAGTCACTTGTGAGAAACTGTCCTGCAGAGAAGTTGATGGAATGTGGCCAGATGTGCAAAGGACTAGGATGTGCAGCTGTTTATGGCCACCATTTCTGATGATGGTTTTAGCTTAAATCGAATGTGTGAAGATCATAAGTGGACTCTTGCGCTCTCAACAGTATGCAGACCATAATTTATTGGATCGTTTTGGAATGAAGTGAAGCATGAATTTGTCACCATCAGTGTGAAACTGACATTTCTGCATACATATGTACAAATCCACTTATGGGGAAAACATCTCTCATCATGCGGTAGGGACAGGCATTTTTAAGCAAAAACACATTGAATTCATTCTGTTATTTTCGTCCCCAATTCTCCTCGTCACGTCTCCTATATTGAACAAACTTGCAGGAATTCATGCTTCTCATAACACATGATTATTATATCAATTACTCATACAGGGCTAATTAATATAGTTCAAGTTTCAGCACAACAATAAACTGTTTAAAAGCAAAGAAAGCATTAGAATGACCACTGATTTCAGTTGATGCTTTGTGATTTAGGACAAGTGCATGTTTCATGTTATTGGTTTAACAAATGTGTGTCTACACAGTATGGACTGGTGGTGAATTAGATTAGTTACACCAAGTTCTGAAACTTTCATGGAACAGGCTTCAGGTACAGAGACATGGGCTGCCACTAAATCTGCTAGCAGGGGATTTTTATTTCCCTTCATTTTCAGCGTTGTAATAGATCAGCATGGAGGTTGAGGGGGGAGCACTTATTCCATAAAGTTTACCTTACCCGTTACTATAGTTTCCACTTTGTACTCATTCTTAATGGATATGCAGATGCAGAGTTGTTTTTCTTTTGTCTTGTTTTGTCTGTTTTGGGGAGGTGGCAGTGTTGTGTTACAAAAAGCACCCCAACAGAAAGGCTTATAGTCTTAGACTGCTGGAAGACAAATTGATCACATTTCCTGACTTTGCTGCTGTTTTTACTTGATATTCAATTCAAAAATCCTTTATTAATCCCAAAGGGAAATTATTTGTTGTTGTAACTTGTTATCCTCATTTCATTAAGAGATGTTATAGATACTGATGGCTGTAGACAGGAAGGATCTCTTGTAAAGGTCCATCCCACAGTGGATCCTAAGAAACTGGCTGCAGATGCCGTCCGATCCGTCCACCCACACTCTGCTGGCCTCTTGCTTCTCCCGGTCTGTAGGACCGCCCGAATGCTGGGCAGAACTCCTCCCAGAGTGATGGCCACTTCTCCCAGCAGTCTGCTGAGCTCCTCTTCGCTGCGGACAGCCAACTGTAGGTGCCGAGGGACGATCATTTTGCTGTCATGAGCTGTGGTTCCTGGTAGTTCCAGGATCTCAGTGGTCAGGCACTCGAGCACAGCTGGCAGGTAGATGGGAATGCGTCCACAGAACATCCTTTTCAACTCATTTGAGATTTGAGGCTGTAGTTGAGATATTATTTGAGCTTTTGAGATGTTAATCAGCTGCTGTTGGTTGTAGAAAACTGCCTTGTTGCCATGGTTACACATCATAACAAATGTCCAAAACTAAAAAAAGTTTCAGTAAAAATCCTTCCAGCTGCACAGCATCTGATACCAGAGGAAACAATCATCCAAAAAATGTGATTTACATCCAGAAAACCAGGAATTAAAGTTTCCAAAAGCAAAATCTCAGAATGAAAGTAACAGAGCTGCTCCAACATGCAGCCACCTTGAGCAGCACAATTCTAGAACTACAATATACTATATATACTATATACTATATCAGAGTCAGAGTCAGAGTTTCTTTATTGTCATTCGCACCTCATGTGGTACATGTGGTGGAGCGAAATTATGTACGCAGGGTCCCAGTTACATCCAACAATAAAATGTATAAGAAAAACAGTAATAACATCTAAGATATGAACTAAGAAAAACATCAACTATATACTCTACCTCTTTGTATTTGCAATTATTTCTATCCTTAACTTGTTTATTACTTTTATTTATTTTTTCATTCTTCCAACTGAAAGTACTTTGTACACCTGAACGTGTCATTCTATGTTTGTTTCTCCTTCCTGTCCTCTCTAACCCCAGCCGGACAAAGTAGATGTCCGCTCGTCCTGAGCCTGGTTATGCTGGAGGTTTTTTCCCTGTTAAAAGGGAGTTTTTCCTTTGTGCTTGCTCAGGATGGGAGAGTGCAACAAAGTGAAGATTCAGTGCAATGTGCAGACTTTGTTAGATAGATAACTTTTACTAAATTGCTTTTATAATGTCTGTGAAAGTTTTTGTACAGTGCCCTGAGACAACGTCTGTTGTGTCTTGGCGCTATATAGATAAACTGAACTGAGTTGAAAGGAACCTTTCATATACCTAGATGCATCCACCCACCAAATAAAAAGGAGCCGGTTCGTCACTTATTTTTCAAATTATCATTGCTCACAACATGCATGGACCGATGGACAGAATTTTTTTTTTTCAATTCCCCCTTTTGCTCAGGGGGACTAAAACGAACACAATAGTTAGGTATTCCAATTTTTACAATTTTCTCTAAAGCAAAGGTCACAAATGAATATTTTAATTTCTGACTCTCTTGACTTCATTTGACTGATCACACTTAATTAGTCAGACTAATTGTTCATTCTCACATAACCTTTCTTCCTGATTTGCTTTTAGCATCCTGATTGCAATCCCTCACAAACACTCTACTTTATTTTTCTGCTTGCGACTGAGAGTTGCACATTATGTCAGAGCTAAGGGAGTGAGGGGACAAATATAAGCTTGCACCTCCTTAGAGTCAGAGCCAGTAAATATTAGGTTAATTGCTCAAGCACATTTGCACTTGTTCCTCATGGATGTCACTGACTTCCATTAGCATCAATTAGGATTAGCTTTCCTTTCATTCAACAGAATGAAGCAGGACTGGGTTATGTTCCTGAGAGGAATCAAGTTTGGTTTCCTGTCACTCAGCAGGTGCAGGAAGGTGTGGACTGTGAGACAACTAGAAAAAGAGTCATGGTTTAACAAGTCAGTCCTCTTTTTTGTCCTCCTTTACAGAGTGAAGAGGGACTTGGAAATACCCTCTGTCTGTCTGTCTGTCAGTTTGTCAGTCTTGTGGCAAAGATAACTGGAAAAATAAGTACTGTAATGTACTGACTTACATTTTAATGTGCGGCTGTATCTATGTGTAAGAAAGGTTACAATCAAAAGTTAGGTTGCCATGTCAAAATCCAAAATGACTGCCACCATTATGTATATATGTAAACATTGTGAGCTGGATAACTTGAAAAGTAAGTAACATACTGACTTTCACTTTGATGTGTAGCTGGATCTAGACTTAAGAAAGATCCCTAGGGAAAACTGGATTTCCATGTCAAAATTGAAGATTGCCACCATCATGTATGGGGAAAAGATGGGGTAGAGGTAGGACAGCTGACCTGGTACCAGAAAGTTGCGTTTCGACTCCCAGCCATTCCCACATGTTGTGGTGTCTCTGAGCAAGACACCTACTGTAATTTCCGCCATATGCGTCGCACCGCCATATAAGTCGCATCAGTCCATATTTGTCTAATAATGTGGAAAAATCCATAAATATGTTGCGTTGCCATATATGTCGCATCTATTATGCGTCACCGCTGGTGCGTCACGTTTGTTATGCGTCACGTTTGTTACGCGTCACCGCTGACAACCTGGAAATGTGGTCTGAACCCGGAAATGTGGATCGGTGTTGTGCCAAAAACTGATGGGCTGCCAAATGGCGGCCACGGGATCGTGCACGGGAGGACTTTAACAAGAAATTAACAAGATTAGCACCTGAAAACAATTATGTGTTTGCTGGGAATTATAGTAAAGGTGTGTCTCAGTAGAACTATTCCTTAATAAATGCACTTTAATGGTCAAATCAGCTGCATTTCAAAAATAGTTAAGCTGTCTCGGTGCTCCGGGAGCGGGCAGAGGGAGAAAAAAGGAGGAGGGAGGAACTCGGCTTGTTACACAGAAAATTAACAAGAAAAGCATCTAAACAATTATTTGTTTGCTCAAAAGTATAGCAAAGGTGTGTCTCAGTCTAACATTTGCTTAATAAATGCACTTTAATGGTGAAATTATCTGCATTCCGCCGGGGCGGTGCAGCTGTTTTGACAGTCCAAAGCAGTAAGCAGAATGAAGGTGGGGATATATGGCAGGCAGATTGAGTCATTAATAGCTGGTGAAGCTTCTCAGTTATCCAGGACATGGTAAATAAAATAAATAAAAAATCAAGACAAAAACAAAGTATAATGTATAGTATAATAAATAAAGTACACCTATTTACAAACTTTTTTGAATTTGTCATTATAGCCACGTTTACCTATTACATGATACAACGACAACATGCCATACAGCTATTACTACTCTGCAGCTATCAAGTGGCTGAAAGTGGTACTGTTTATTTATTTATTTTTTTTTTCAGTCAGAATGAATGGAAACGGCTATATCTCAGCCAAAAAAATGGTTTAAAAATATGGGAAAAAATCCATAAATATGTTGCTTTGGCTTATGAATCACAGGGCATGCAAATTATGCAAAAAACTGCGACTTATACAAAGAAAAATATGGTAATCCCTAAATGCCCCCCTGGTTCTTACATAGCTGCCCAATACTCCACCTGGGTGTATCTCAGGTGTGATGGGTTACATGCAGAGAACTAATTTTGTTATTGTATGGGAACATACAATGATGATAACATATAACACTTGTACTTAAACTGGCCACCATTTGATCATTGGAGAAAACTATGCTTTCTAGATTTTATATTGCTCAAAAGTATAGTTTCCTCAAATACTGTAATTTGGCTGTCTCAAGATTTTCTGAACATATCTCTGTTCTTATACACTGCAAATCTTACCCACTTGAATATCTTGCACCAGAAACATTAGGGTTTCCTTATTAAATTCTAGTCCAGAAATATACTCATCTCCAAAACTACAAACTAAACTATTCAAATCCGTCAGTGATAGGGGACATTGGTGTACCACTTGTTCATTTGAGTTCCTTATTTAGGACTAGCTATTTGAAAATGAATAAATAAATAAACAAATAAACAAGTAAATAAAAGTAAATCTAAAAATTGCCTAATCTGCAAGTTAGCCAAATTATTCCATTTTTGTATCACCTGCCACCAGACATTAATCTTTGGATGTACATGAACAAAATGATTCAGGTCTCTCTTGTAAATGAGTCCCTGAGGCTCATGGGACTAACCTGTATAAATAAAGGTTGAATGAATGAATGATTGACTTTTGGAGTCAAACTGTTTCAAGATGACCACTATAGATCATAGGACTTAACAAATACAAAAATAAATAAATAAAAAAATCTAAAATTCAGTCAGATTTTTTTTCTATATTGAGTTAGTAGCTTAGAATCATCCTTATCATATACTCGGAGTGCCAACAGATCACATGAGAACTTTCTTTAAAATGTTGGCATGCAAGATGGCAAGCAATTTGCATTTTATTACTTGTATTTTTATTACAGATAAAAAAACAACAACATATTTTATATTTATGAACACACATATTTTATTTAGGTGGTCACACATAGTCAACACGTAGTTTGAGTTAATATACATTGTACACTATATTTTTTCTTAAATCTTTGGCATAACCTGTTAGAGTCAACTTTGTCTGTTAACAGCTATTCTGATAAAGGATTGACCAGAATTTAGTGAAACGTTGAACTTTGAAAGTGGTTATATATCTGCAACTGATTTTTAGAGTCAAATCAATTTGAGATTACGGCCACAGCTAATCTACCTTAACCAGCACAATATAATAAAATAATAAAATAAAATAAATTAATACAGATATTGAGCACCAACATTTCTTGCAATATTACATGAGGCCATTCATAACACCAGTTAGTAAAATTGGTCTGTTTGCTGACTGGTGACACACCACTGATTGATGTGTCACAGGTTAAACCTAGTGTAGCACCTGTTGGTTAGATTCAGGTATTAACAATAATTTAACAAATAAAGGCTATGATTAAAAAATAAAAATAAATAATAAAATCAATCAACTCCATTGGTGTAGACAAACATGCACAGTGCAGTTGAGATTTTTGCGAACAGTCCGAATATTTTGACCAATTCTTTAAAACGAGTTACAGACAACTGTTCTTTTATTGTTTTTCTCCTCATATGCAGACACTTAAACTCCTTTACTTTTCCACTGATATGAAGGAGCAAAAGAAAGGAGGATAGCAGTTGTTGTACAATGGGATTATGCACTCGGTAGGGGAGAGGCTTTACATGCTTGACAAGTCACGTTGTAAGTAGAGCCTGACTGATATGTATATTTTGTCTATCGTCAATACCAATATTGGGAGAGGATGGCTGATGTTGATAACCAAAATAATGGCTGATTTTTTTTTGCTTTATCTATCCCCAATAATCTAAGTAAACAGCTGCTTTTAAACATGTTTTAACACTCTTCCTAAAGTACATTCACATTTTCTAAATGCCACTAGTCACCATAAAGTTATCAAGTGTGTTCCAAAAATAAATTAAACAAAGAAATGCCCTTCCCTATTCATTGTTTAAACTATTAGTCCCGTATGGTGAAGGCCTAATTAGTATTGACCGCAACACATTTTTATTTTTTATTTTTTTGCAGAGAAGTAAAGGTTTCAGGCAAACAATGCAATTCATTGAGGACAACACTGATTACTAACACTGATTTATATTTACCTCTATGTTAGATTTGTTGTTCTGGCTAAAGTTGTACAAGGCAATAGCCTATGATCGTTAGCTACACATTAGCTTGCTAACTTGAGAGGCACGCAGATAATGGCAAGTGGTTGGAGGATTTAAGAGAATTTATTATTGTTGATTTTTTTTTTTTTTTTTTTTTTTACAGATCGGTTAAAATAAACTTGCCATGCTCTGTTCAGCAAAATACTCTACACAGTATTGATTCATGTTTCGGCCATGCTGAAAGTGAAAATTAAGTCTGCATGCGCCCTCTGCTGGATACATTGTACAATTATGCCTTTTGTAAGTAAGGACACGGCTTGTTCCCAGTATTTATATCTGCACTAATGGGACAATTATCACTGATATGTCCCCAAATGCTATAATGTCCTAAATATTGGCCCTACTGATATATCCATCAGGCTCTTACATCGTACGCCACAACAAATGGCCTACATCACCAACCATTTAAAACTGAATGACTTTTTGGAAGGAGCAAATCTACAAGAAGCAGCTGCAAAAGCCATATACCTCATGTCTACAATGAAAGAATGGCCCCACACACTAAATACTAACAAAACTGTTGAATTTAGTTAAAGTCAATGACTCACTGTTTCTTTGTCATGAAGAAAAGTTCTCTACACCTCGTCACCACAGGGGTCATTGTCTAATCTTTATTCAGTTGTTGAAAATTCAATTGAGCTTCTTGTTTTTTGACATAAATGGAACATTTGACTGTTTCACACAGTTTGGAAAGAGAAATGAGGCTCTCTTCTTGAGTGCCTGTGAATACGTTTTATTATGTTTAAGTTATGTTTTGACACATTAATAATCATCTCATTTCATGACATGACTTGTTTTTTGTTTTGTTTTTTTACTTTGGCTTGCAAGGCTGCAGGTAATATGCACTCCTTCAAGGAATGCTGGTTTTTCATTCATACTTTCTAAATTGATTTTCCTTGTAAATAAGCTTGTTTTTGTCTGCCTTTTTTTTTTTTTTGTTTGACATAATGACTGCACTCATTAGCACCAAACTGCTGTTAGCATTTGCAGGTGCATCATAATTGAACGTGTCAGGCATGACATTAACTTTGACAAACCCCCAGCTTCAAACACTCAGAGTCTGACAGATCTTTTGTTTGGAGAATGACAGGATTAGAGCATCATTTAACCACAGCTATGTTCCCAAGTGTTCCTATTGGTGAAAAGTTAGCAACCTCTCACTACCAGTGTCTCAAGATAACAGCATTTTAGTTGAAGAAACACACTGAAGCAACCCGTAATTTCCATTATAACCCTTATGTGTATATTTGTTAGTTTTATAAGATGCATTGCTGAACTTCATCTTTAGCCTCTAACAAACTAAAATGTGTTCAAATCTTGTGAAAAAGCAGACAGTCTTACTTCTACAGTCATGACATACATCCATTAATTTCCAAGCAGTTTTTGTCAATAATGATCTGCCTTCACAAAGTGGGAGCCTTCATTCAAGAGGACATTGCATTAACCATTGCTCCACATCATAATTTTCAGTTTTATTATCATTTTAAAAATTCATGAGTTGAGTTAGACTTTTTTTTTTTTGGTCTGGTCTCATGTTCACATTTTGTCTATCAAGAGCTGGTCTCAAATGTGACAGAATGCCAGTAAGCAAATTGTGATTCTCCCAGTAGTTTGTGCTACCACTATTTTTTTGTTCTTAATTAACTTGACCTCTTTGCTTAAAAGTCAGTTTTCTCCCACAATAATTAACATTCACCTTGGCCTCTGTGGAAAGGCCAGGCCTAACACATATGAACCTGACATTCAGTTCAAAGAAATATTAATGTCAGTGATGTGTAGAGCAGAGGGTCACTCGAGTAAATAGATGTCAGTGTGCATGTTGTTAATAAGAAACCTGACTACCAATGAAATGGTGGCAAATTAGACTCACCTTTTGAAATACAGTAGTCCCTCGCTACTTCAGGGTTCATTTTTCACAGACTCGCTGTATCGCTGTTTTTCAAAGTAAGATTGGACATGACACACAACTGGCTGATTGATGGATGAGCCGCATGATCGGCATGGAATTGTTGTTTAAAATTAATTATTTAAAATTATGTAGCACCTGCTGCACCTGTGTGCAGCCCACAGCTGCAGAAAAAGCCTCCTCCTGCAGCAATCCAACCTGCAGGGATTTCCGATCCATGATGCATGTCTGTGTCTGCTGAAACTCATGTGATTCCCTGCCAGCTGCTTTGCAAGTTGGCTTAAAACTATGGAATGGATTTCCTGAACGGAGGTGTCTCTCATGAACCCAGAGTAATAAGACCCACCTCACATGCAGGAAATCCATTTCATAGTTTGCAGCCAACTACAACATGAGGACTGAACAGCACTGTGGACAACAGATAACCAAGTTTTCATTGTAACATGGCCGCTGTGGGGAAGTATTTTATACTAGAAATACCACAAAGTAAGACAGCAATGCACAATGTCTACAGAGCCATAGCACCACATTAAACCACGGTAAAGTTAGTTTTACAATGGACATTGGAGCTCCGTGCTTCAGCAGTGTGCTCCTCTCGCTCAACCCGAAGCAGGCAGCCTGATCCCGGCCAGTCTGCTCTGCTCAGTCTGCCTTGTCTCTGAGGAGGGGCAGACTGAGCACGGCTGACTGAATCAGACCGCCTGCTTTGGTCTGAACGAGAATAACACATCGTTGAAGCCACGGAGCTCGAATGTTTGCCGAGAAGTTGCTAAACTTCATCGTAATTAATGACCAACCACTATCAGTTGTAGAAAACAAAGGAATTCATAGCTTGATACTTGCAGGCAAGATATAGTTTACACTCCAGGAGATATTGATCAGTACAACAGTAGACAATCATAAAAAAACATATGAACTGAAAATTACAAGAAAATTATATATATATATATATACACTTTGTATTAAACAAATAAAACAGCAACATTATAAAGCCATGTAAAATACTAAAAACAGGAACATGTCTGTGTTAGTTTATGCCATGAACTTAGCATATGTTTAAAGCCATTTATTTTTTTATTTTATTTTATTCATTTAGTCATTCATTTAAAATAAACAAAATAAAAAAAAACAATTTAATCAAAAAGAAAACATTGAATGGAAACAGTGCATAAAGAAGAAAAAAACAATTCTTATATATGCCCCTTATTAAAATAAAATAAAATAAGATAACTTTAAACAAACAATCACTTACATTAATCACTTTAATATCCACTTTAAAGCTAGGAATGATAAAAAACATGTTTAGTGTTAGCAGGATTTAATTCTAACTTTGAAACTTATCCAACATTAATAAAACTTACCTCAAGTTGCCTTTTTGGACATGCATGCAGATATTTGTACAAATTGTACTTGAGAGGAGATTATTACAGCCTCATATGAAATCAATAATGATGAAGATATCGGACATGTATCAGTATCACCTGATATCTAGATTTAGGTATCGGGATTGGATCGGAAGTAAAAAATGTTAATTGGCGTATTTCTAAAACATATA
>NC_056506.1:22105239-22150049 GCF_014905685.2 Nematolebias whitei
TGTATCTAAGAAAAACTACCTACTTTAACTTTTTAACTTTGCTACAGCATATACAGTAATGTCTAAAAAGTATTCAGCGGTCTAATCTTCTGAACTGAACGATTACTAATTGACTTAAGTATATTTTCTTGAAATAAGTTTTACAAATACAAAATGTTATCATTTATATATATATATATATATATATTTTCATTTACCCTTTATTTATCCAGTAGCCTCATTGAGCCACGAGAACTCATTTTCAAGAGAGACCTGTTTAGGGAGCAGATGGTGGGGGTTAGGGGCTTTGCTCATGGGCACAGGGTGGGGGGAATGAGGGTGGGGGGCAAGTGTGGGTGCTTCACCTACCCCACCCACATTTTTGATGCTGTCGGTACCGGGGCTTGAACAAGCGATCTTTTCCTATCACAGGCCCACCTTCTCTAACCTCTGTGCCACCACTCCCCCCCCAGATGGTTAATGGTTGTGCATTGCATTTGTCATGTACACAATTACCTGAAACACATTTGATTGCTAAATGCTTAGATCTCGATCTGCATTTAATTGTAGAAAACCTTCAAAAAGACATTACATTGCTGCTTTGAAAGGCTCTGCTCATAAAGAAATAATTAAACGAAACACTAATATCTTAATCATAATGAGAAGAATTGACCTAAATCTCAATACTAAAACAGCAACTTAAACAGAAGTCTTTACATTGAGTTAATATCTCAACTTCCTGAAACTTAAACAATAATGCATGCACATATCCAAAAAGCTATTTTCAAGATCAAGGCCTTTTAAATTTAATTTAGCTAAATTTCATTAAATGCTGCATATGCCATCTTCCATTCATCATTTTTTTTTATTATAACAAATAATGAATAGCCTATTCCATGAATCATTTTGTGACATTATTGATTTACATACACTATAGACCAATAACTAGTTAAAACAACAACAACAAAAAAAGCTTTCAACTGAGGAATAAACATGTTTCAATGATTTAAAATAGTTTTCACTAAGCCAATTTAATGAATGACAAATCAGCAAAAAAATAAAGATTAAAATAATGTTATTCACTATATGTTGATGGTAATTTGTAGCTTTCTTGAAAAATAGCATGCTTTTTTGTTGCATTATAATCACTGTTAAGCGTTTTAAGTGTATGACTTTGACCCAGCAGGTGGTTTTTGTGTCTAAACTATTACTGTAGCAGTATCCCACTATGCAGCCATTGTTAATGCCATGCTCCTGGCCAACAACAATTGAGCACAACATAAGGCAAACATCAAATACAAGCTTGTTGGCAATTTGTCGTGGGATAGAGCTTTGCACTCTGTTTAGCTGATTTGCTTAATATGTTTTAACACAGTGGCTTATTATGATTTGACACAGTGAGACCCTACTGAAGGTATAACACAGCACATTCTTCACAGACTGATCATTAGTTTGTTCAAAAAAAGTCAATTTGCTTCAAAGTTATTGTTTAAGGACTTTAAACAACCATACACAGGGTTGTGGAGTTGAAACTAGGAAAGTCAAACAAAGATGATGGTAATTCATACTTGCCTGCTGTAAAAAGTCACCCTACCACAAATTTCTGATTGAGACAAAGTAGGTTGAAAACCAAGATTCTTTATGCCTTTGGTAGACTACATTTACAAAGACTTCTTTCCACTGCTTGCCAGAAAGATTTTTAGTAGAGATGCATCGATCCGATACCAACATCGGTATTCATACCGATATTATTAAAACTTCTGGATCGGGTATTGGGGACAATGTGACAGATCCATGACTGGGCAGATCTATTCACTCTAATTCTATACTTTGTGCTGTAGTGAACCTGATCTGACCCTGATCTGACCCTGATGACCTCAAATCTATCAGATGGACAGAGACTGTTATTTCATTGATCTGAATACAGTTTGAGCCATCTGGTGACTCTCTTTCTTGAATTAATCAAGCAGAAAAGACAATTTTTATAATCATCACTGTTTTACAAATGTTTGATAATCAAATTGTGTTAGTTCACTCAATGTTTACAGGTTGAAGAGAACTACTCATTTTTATTTTACATAAACAGTAAGTAATGATTTTTATTCCTCATTCAAAGAAGAAATCAGGTTAATATGTTTTTCTTGATTTTCTGTCTGAAATGAGCCAAGTTTGTAAGTATGTTAAAGGTCGGTTCTTGGTCAACTAAAATGTTTACCGAGAAAAATGTCATGTTTAAACTTTTTCAGAAGATAATAAGGGTGAGACTCCACGAAGTCTGAAGTCCTACAATAATCTTTCTGTTTGTTACTAAACAATCCTTGACTTTTAATAACATCTTACATCATAAACCACACCTCTATTCCTGGTCCATCGACCAATCAAAAGCTCTCAAATGACCCGGAAGTCGACCCATTTAAAATGTGGCAACTTCCCAGTTCATGTAGGAGTTAAGGAGATGAAAGAGTTGAAGGAGTTGCGAGAAGCTGAGACGCTGAGTTGCTGGAGTTTTGTTGGTTGCTGTGTTGCTGTACTCAGAAATGAGTTCAACTAGAGAGCGCACAGAGTGATGGAGTTAGAGCTCTTGGATGCAGACGCGTTCAGGATGATCCAGAGACGTTTTGGAATTATAATTTCTGTTTGAACACCACGCACGACTCTCGAAGGATTTCAGCTGCTCTCAACGGAGACGCTGAAAGAGTCTGAAGGATTCTATACCGACATTGAGTCATCGTCAACCAGGTAACAGTTTCTTCTTCGACTAAAGTGTACCGGAAGCAAGCTGAGATCTGATGGAGCGTGCACGTTCTGGTCATAACAGATTAATTCCCTCACATATCTCTCTGTAAGATAAATCTCCATTTCATCTTAAACTCTGCTTTCTCCTAAAATCAGTACAGATATTTTAGAAATATCTGAAGCAAAGTCCTCAATCACCGCCGCGTGATTGAAGCTCATTATTTGTGAAACTTGTCTGTTATTATTTTCATATTTTGCCAAATTAATGTAAATGTTTGATGTTAAACTTTGATTCTGAAAATAAATGATCGCATTCATTTTGATGGGTCAAAGATAATAACGTCTCTCGTTCGCATTTCTGTTAAAATTCAATGCACGACATTACACAGTCAGAAAGATGAGGAACTCGTGAAAATTGTATGCATATATCTCGTATATGTACTACTACAGTGCTCTGAGTGACGTCACGCGCTAGCAAACTCACCGCACAGATCGTTTTCAAAATGGAGTGAGCGTAAGGATCAGCCATCTGGAACTATTCCACACTACCTCAGCCAACACATTCGACAGCAATACGTGCAATACATGCACAGCGACGGTTCCAGGGGGTGTCACTAAAACTTCCAGTTATAACACAACCAACTTAATCAAGCAGCTCCAGAGAGTTCACCCTAAAGAGCACGCTGAGTTTGTTAAACAGAATTCAGCACTGTTTTCGGTATCGGGTCGCTAACGGCCGATACTAAACCTCAGATGTCTGTATCGGTATTGGAAGTGGAAAAAGTGGATCGATGCATTCCTAATTTTTAGGGGAATGCTATGTAAAATGGTATTTTTAGAGGGAAAATGCTGGTAAAGATATCCTAAAACCTTTACCCACCAATGATTAACTGTTTGTTTTTTTTTGTTTTTTTTGTCTTTTTCCCATTTTGATGGTTTTCCAAAACTGTGTATTTTTTTTTACCCACATACTGAGGTGGATTGTTTTTTTTTTTACTTCTACCAGCCACTACAATACACATTTTACTGATTTAAAAACAAAATGCCATTAATGAGGTAACATAAACAAAAAAACAGTCATTAGAATTTGATATTTTTATTTCAGGCTGGAATATCTCTAAAATATTAATTGGTTTATTGTGAACATACTCTTAATAAATAATATTTTACACAATAAAGTGGTTGATTTTTTTTTTCTTCTTCCAAGGAACACTTATTGTCATAAAGGATCTTTCATGTACACAAAACTCACCTCTGGTTGAATGGTTAGCTTGTCATCACAGCCAGTGCTTTTATATTTCTCCACTCTTTTGATAGCCTAATGAATAATTGTTTCTACAAATATAATCATGATTCTGCACAACACTTAAAAACATACATATTTAGAGACATCAATGCCCAAACCTACAGAATCCAAACACAGTCATTACTGCTGAGTACAGAGATGATCACTAAATCATTAGTAGACCTAATAGCCTTTATCTCTTGACACATTTTGCACTCAGTCATTTTGCAAAAATACATCAACACGATCATTTTTAAAACTATTTAATTCATAGAATTTCTGAGCTCATCAAAAAAAACAAAAACACATAAAACAGTTTAAGTTCACACACTGTGACTACTTGTAAAAAATAAAAATCAAATAAATCCATCATCTGAACAGATCAGGCTCATAGTAGACCACTTTAAAACTTACAGCCCTGCAACATTAATCTTTTCTTGTTAGCAAAAATACTTTTTCCTGTAAAGTCAAATTTAAGTATAACAATATTCTAGGTTGTGTTTTCCTTAAAAATCTTCAGTAAATGTACAACAACATCTTGACATACTAGTTTACTCATTATTCACCAAGTTTTAACTTGTAGCACTTCAGTAGCAGGCAAATTCTGTCACCAAATTATATCAACTGTGCTTTTTAATTACAAACATAAGCAAACAGAAGCAGGTGATTTGTGAAAGAACAAAGGAAGGCATTGATAATTTCATAAACTGCTTTTTGTTGCTGTCATACAAACTTCAGGTACCAAGTCTATACTTAACTGGACTTTTCTGAACACTAAGTTCCTTCTACTTCAACAAGTACACATGCAAAAATATGTTTTAGGTAGTAATAGGGCTGGACAATAATTTGATATTGATATGTGTCACAATATACTTTTATTCAATAATGATGATATAAGTTTGAAGCACATTTTCAATATTTCAATATGATTACAGCGTTTCACTGACACATTTCTTTTTCTGTTCGGGTTGAACAGAAAAAGCTGTGACACAACGACGTAAGTGCGTGGTGAAGGAGATGTTACGCAGAGCTCGAATCCAGAAGACGTTAGCGGTAGCAGGCTAGGCTAGGCTAGGCTAATCTCCAATGCGCGTTAAGTTTTCACTTCAAAATGAGTGCCCATGACCGTCAGAATGTGACTGAACAAGCTTTCACAAGCGAAGAGAAAGCAGATGGCATAATTGATAAGAGAGGAAAGACTAATTCGGCTGTGTGGAAGAGGTTCGGCTTTCTAAGATCTGATCAACTGCAGGTTTCAGTCAGTGTGCTGCAAAATGTGACGGAGAGTCGTTCCAACTAGTGGTGGGAGCACATCTAACTTGTTCCATCTGAAGAGTTTCTATTCGATATAATATGCTGAGAGTCAGAAGATGAAGCACAATAAAAGTTTGAGCCTACGTGTCCCTGAAACAAACACCCCCAGCTGTATCAAAAGAGAAACCCATGCAACAAACGTGGATAAGATTATGTTGTTATTTAAAGTTAAAACTATTAATATTGACAACGTTGAGAGTTTTATGGTTATTTGATGGTGATTTCAATCTTTTAAGGCTAAATACAAATAAAATGTGAATATTTATTTATTTGTACCATTTGTAGTTTTTCAAAGGCTTTTATATTGTTTATATTGATATCGAATGATATCATTATTGACCAAATTTAATAAATATATTGTGATAAAAGTTTTGGCCATATCGTCCAGCCCTAGGTAGTAAAAGGCAGCAGGTGCCATAAGTTTCCTATTTGCATTCATGCCTGGTACAAAAAAATGATATGACGTCTAGTCACAAGCAAATAAACATAACAAAAGCTTTAAGGTTCGTGTGAAGAAAACTGTTATCTCACATTGACTTAAAAGGTAAAGTGTAGTAGTATAAGAAACCATATCACTTTTACAGAACCGTATCCAGGATGGTAGACATGCTCTTCAGTCAGCCAGCGTTAACCAAACTATGATCATCCTAAAAAAAAAAAAAGAACATCTGATAGGCTCTTTTATTACAGCCTGTCAGATGGAGAGCAATTCTCTGATCTGCCTTTCGTTGCTTGTCAGGACCGTTATTGAAAATCATCTTCAATTTGTTTCAGACACTGAGAATGTGAGAGGAAAGTCTCTGTGTTCTTTTTGATGCGATGATCACTGCGATTATTCTCTTAGACAGAACAGTGAGAGCCGGATGTAGTGTAATCAGAATTAGTCTGAAAGTCCAAACAGGGTTGGCTTTCATGGTTATCACTGAAAATGGAAGATGTCTAGAGATGTATGCATGCATGTACACATTGAGCTAAGGCTTCTTTAAAGTTAAATTGATTGTAGCAGCAGGGATAGAAAGGACATAGAGTATATTGCATTAAACAATACTTTCACAGCTCAAATGTCCCTCATATCTGGCCTGAATGGTTTCAGTTTTTGTTCTGCATTGGCCATGAAATATCTAATATCAGCAACAATAACTCATTCAGAGACTAGCACGTCTGTCTGGGTGTTAAAGTAACCCTCACATTTTGTTATTCTACATGTAAAATCACACTGCATGCTTTAGAAATTGCCTGTATGTGACTGTGCTTCTTCATTTTCACTCTGACACCTCATCTTTGTTGCTGGTCTCCCAGCTTCACAGCTGGCAAATAGACTGAGGCTTATCTTTGTTTGTATTAGATTTTTGTACCTCAGAGATTATATTTTTTCTTTTTTCTTTTCCTACTGACCTCTCAATAGACCTCCTTCTAAAACTTTATGTATTCTTGTAGTACTATAACTTACTTGGTAACAGAGGAAAAAGAAGGAAAAATAAAATCCCTAGTGGGTTTGCACAGAGCTTCAATCAAAACCCTGGAAGCTAGTTGACATGGAGGGTGTGGGGTTCCCTGCATAGTTATTGGAACTTCTTTCTCCAGTTTATATTACCTGACATATGTTATTTTCCTTTTTTTTTAATATCCTAGGCTGGCTCTTTCTAAAGCATTCGAGAACAGAGCCTGTGGTTTGAAAGGCTTTCTGTCTTCTGATTAGGTTTTGCTGGTGTGTATGATCAGTGAGCCACAGCCTGCTCATGGTCGGAGCAAGCGTAGTGGGGTTGCAGCTACATCCAGCCAAGTAGCTTTATGTTGATAAGTTTATTGTTGTTCCCCCTGCATGCCTTAGATAAGCCCCTACATGTTGCGAGTTCACTGCAGCAGCCACAACAGCAGCAGTGGCACCCCTGGTTTAAGCTAGATACGGCTGGTCAAACTGTGGCGTTGTGACAGATTGTCGTTACCACTTCTCAGGGTGTTTAGTACAAATTTATCTGTCTCAATATGTAGACAAACAAGTGTGTTGCATGCATTTTCAAAAGCCATTTAGAATTCCCTGCATTTCAAAACAAGCATTAGAGTCGCACATCTCCTACAACAACTCTGTACAATGTAAAACAATAAATAAATCATATAAAGCTGGAGATAATGTGTAGTGCTGAGGAATCATGCCCTTTCTACAGGTGAGAGACTAAAGAGGTGGCAGAAGTCAACTGCTTTCAGATGTAAGGTTTAAGTTAAGTCAACCAACTGCACAGTCTTCAAAGACTGTAATAAAAACAGCGCCAACTATGAACAAAGTTGTAGATTCCAAGAAAATGCATACCCAACTCTTCTTTTTTGACAATTTATGTACCATATTTTCCGCCGAACCATTTGCTCTGCCCTAGAAGTCGCATCAGTCCAAATATGTCTAAAAAAGTGGAAATATCCATAAATATGTTGCCATGCCGTATATGTCCCATCTATTATGCATCACCGCTGACGTGTCGCATTTGTTACGCATCACCACTGACAACCCGGAAATGTGGGCCGAACCCGGAAATGTGGGTCGGTGTTGTGCTAAAACCTGATGGGCTGCTAAATGGCGGCCGCGGGAGCATGCGCATGAGGACTTTAACAGGAATTTAACAAGATTAACACTTTTAAAAAATATATTTGTTTGCTTGAACTTATAGTAAAGGTGTGTCTCAGTCTAACTTTTGTTTAATAAATGCACTTTGACGGTCAAATCAGCTGAATTTCAAAAGCCGGTTCACGGAAGCGGCGGGCATGCACGGAGAGACGAGCCTCCATATTTCTTAGAAATTCAACAAGATAAACACTTAAAAACAATTATTTTTTTGCTCAAAATTATAGTAAAGGTGTGTCTCAGTCTAACGTTAGCTTAATAAAAGGACTTTAATGGTCAAATCAGCTGTATTTCAAAGGTATTCGCTGCCTCTGTGCTCCAGGAGTGCGCAGAGGGAGGAAAAAAAAATAAAAAATAAGGAGGAACGCTGCTCGTTTCTTTGAAATTTAACCAAAAAAGTACCTAAAAACAATTATTCGTTTGCTTGAAATTATAGGAAAGATGTGTCTCAGTCTAACATTTGCTTAATAAAGGCACTTTCACAGTCAAATTTGCTGCATTTCGCTGGGGCAGTGCAGCTGGTTTGACTTGCTCCAAGCAGTGAGCAGAATGAAGATGGGGAAACTGTGGCAAGACAGTTGTGTCATTATTAGCTGGTGAAGTCATCCAGGACATGGGAAATAAAAAAAAAAAAGTTCAAGACAAACACAATAAAGTATAAAGTATAATCAATAAAGTCCAGTTGTTTTTTTCTTGAATTTTTTTGAATTTGTCATTATAGCCACGTTTACCTATTACATTATTCAACGGCATGCCATACAGCTACTACTACTATTCTGCTGCCATCAAGTGGCTAAAAATGTTACTGTTCAAATTTTATATTCAGTCAGAATGAATGAAAACGGCCATATCTCAGCCAAAAATTGATTTATAAATATGGAGGAAAAAAAAATCTATAAATACGTCGCTTCAGCCAATAAATCACAGGGCATGTAAATTATGCAAAAAAACATGATTTATAGGCCAAAAAAACATGTTTTTGTTTTTTGGTGTGGGGAGTCAAGTCTACATTGAATGTTAAAAACACCATAATTTACACAATGGTCATCTTCTGTTGTTTAAAACACAATAGGCTTTATTTTACTTAAATAGTACGTACAAATAAATCTTAGATGCATCTTAACTATGTTTGTCATAAATTTAGAACAGCTATTTATCTACAAATGATGCATACTGAAAAATATGTTTTGCAGTAACATGTACTTAAACAAAATCTGAATTTAGTTATAAAATAATTATCTGAGCTATTGATGTCTGCTTGGTATAACCAACATTCTGAAAAGCACAAAAAAATAAAAAATAAAAACTTCTCATATGCAAAAAAAAAAAAAAAAAAAAACCTAACAACAAGAAAACTACTTTTTTTATTGGCCTTTTTATTTGGTAGTTGTTTATTCCATTCTTTATTGCTGTTGATACTGTAAAAAAAAATGTGCAAAATATTACTGAGCAAACCAGATCATGTAAAAAACAGAGATAATTAAAATGGCCATATAAATATAGAGACAGAGACAGTTAGATGGTCTCTGAAATCAAACATTTGCGCTGAGTTGCGTTTTCACACATTTTTCAAGTAATTTATAAAGTCCTTAAAGTTTTTCCACCACTTCCGAATTGATTTTGAATGACTTTTATACAAAGCAATTTTTCAAAGTCATATTTCACTAGAAAATCAGTTGTTGTTTTTATTTGCACATGGACTATTACAATTAATATATGTCAAACATATATTCTTAAAAGTAGTATTAGGGATGTTAGGCATTTATTTTGAGACTGTAGCTTGCATCATTTAGCAGCAGCGTGCATTGTTATTTGATCCATACAGCATTGATATTTTGTCTAAAGCCAGCTTTCCAGTGGATGGTCATGCCTAACTGCTTCGTGGGGGCTCCAGAGTCATGGATTAAACATGCCACAGCACTTTTTTTTGTGATACCTTATTTTTAATTGAAGTGGGAAAACACAGTGTGGAGCAACTGTAGCTCGGTGGGTAGAAAAATACATTAGAACAAGACTGGTAGATTCAGTTCTTCTCGTGTGTAGGGTACCGTGTTACCTTTTTCAAGGTCATAAACCAATCTTCCACTTCACATGAATAGGTAATACATCTGCACCAAATACTGTTCATTGTGTCTTTGCAGTCAAATGTTGCACTTTCCAGGGAACTATGCAAAAAAAGAAAGGGAAAAACAAAACAAAACTGTCAAGTCGTATTAGGGTTGTGAATAACTGGAGTAGAATAAATTATTTAGAGGAAATCCAAGTAATCTAAGAAATCTAAGTTTGAAGTGGTTAAAGTTTTTTTGGGAGTACCTTTGCCCTTTTTTCTAGTATTTGACTGAAACTGTGTTTTGACACATTTAGCTCCTATATGGCATCTTTGTTTAACTTAAGATGCTTTGTAAACTCTTAACAATTTTTCCATGTATTTTTATACCCACTTGATCCATTGCACAGCCACAGGAAGCTGGTGCCTATCTCAAGCAGTCATTGAGCAAGAGGCGAGTTACAATCTAGGTAAATTGCCAGTCCATCACATGACCACTTAGATGTGAACAACCAAGCATGCACACACACACCCAGGATCAACAAAGCTTGTATTTACATTTTTCAACTCTGGGGTTCAGGAGTACCCATAAGAACCAATGAATTTGCAGGAAAAATGCTAATTCCAGTAAAGAAATGAAGTTTGAGTTTTGAACTTGTGACCTTCTTGCTACAGTGCAACTCAATGCTAACCAGCTGCTCCACTGTGCAACCTTCTGAAGTACACAACATAACTCAAACTGTTGCATCTGTCAGATGTGTACATGACCACCATTAAACCCTTGATACGGTCCAACACCATGTGGAACAAGTGTGAAAGAGCTTAAAGGGTGTGATGAATTGTTGTTGTTGTTTTAAAATTATGCTTTTATCAAAATGTTTTGAATTTGGCCCCACAATATTATATTGTATTCTTGATTCTGAGTTAAACTAATGTGCTAAATAAATACTTCCTAAATAATTATGTGTAGCATTACTAACATCATGGTGCTAGTTAGGGCTGGGTCATATCATATCGTTCATAATAATACCGGTAAAAAAAGCTTGCCCAGGCAAAAAAATATGATATCATGATATGCTAATCTCATGACGTAATACGTCAAGCGTCCCGCCCCGTTAACAGAACCGAGCGCGCTGAATGTCCAAACCGAACTGCGCACTCCACCTCCACCTGTCTGTACTAGTGTAACACTAATTAGTTGTGCGCAATACTAGCTAGCTAAAAAGCTAAAAACAAACAACGCGCGGCTCAGCTGTCTCTCCATCCAGCTCTAAACTGCCAGTACAAACACATGCAGGTTTGTCTCTTAGTTCCACAGTCCATGGACCAAGAACAGAGTCAGGTGATCAGAGACAGAGCATCAGAGAAATGAATCATTCCTGCAGGAACAGAGGAAGCTGAAACACCACAAGCTTCAGGGTCAGCTGATCACCTTGTCACAAGTTATAGAAGTTATAGCTCGTTTAAAGGCAACATATATTTTGTTGTACATTACATTTATGCTCAGCAGATCTTAAGCTTCATTTTATTTAGTTATTTTGGGAAACTGCACCTGCACTTTAGTTTTTGTGGTGGATTTATTGATCAATATTTTGTGCAGACTTTTTCAATCTAAATAACAGAAGGATCAGTTTTATTATTTTTTTATTTTTATACTTTGAGACTGAATACTTTACTAAATAAAGTAATTTCAGTAAAATTAATCCTTGTTGTTTTTTTAGTTTTTAAATAATACTGCAAAGTAACATATTAAGTTAATTTTGTCAAATGAATAACTATGGTTTCTGTTTTTTTTATTATTTATATATTTTTTTATGTTATATCATGAAATTTATCGTTATCGTCAGAATGCTCTGAAATATCATGATATTATATTTGAGCCATATCGCCCACCCCTAGTGCTAGTAATGTCAGAAAAAATCAGCCCCCTTATTTTTCGTGATAAATTTAAAGAAATGTACATAAGTAGAGCAAGCAGCACTGCCAGTTAAGCTCGAGGCTGAAGTTAGATGTCTTATAAAGGTGCCACATCAAAGATTTATGGAAATTCTTCTGAATTACCTTAAAGCACCGAGCCAACTTTATCCGCTGCTTGCAATCTTGATTAAGAGTCTACCTGCATAACCAGTCAAGATCAACACACTGGTTAGATGTGACCAGAATAATTATTTTACAACTAAAGACCTTTTTTATTGGTTCTGTTATATTTTCCTTGTACATTTTTTGCCACAGTCAATCATCAAAATATTTGGACAAGAATTTTACAGTTCTAAATTCACACTGATTAAAACAACATACAGGAAATGGCAGGACAAAGGAACACTGGTGTTTTGCACACATTTGCACCTTACACGATTCTCAGGGTCATCTCGTAATCCCCATGCTGGCTTAGTTCCGCTCGAGCAATCATCCGTTGCTATGTTTACCTATGCAATAATCAATGTGGCCTATATGTAGGGATGCTAACAATAATCCTAAAAGCCATATGCCGACAATCCAGTCTGCGGTTTTCATTGTTTCTGCTTTTCTTTCTAACATCTGCAGACAGAGGTGTGTTCATTGCATGTGTCCATGTCCGTGGTTGCCTGTAACCTTTATGAATAATGCAACTGGAATTATTAGTTCAGTGCGTCAGAAATTAATTACCACATGCGAGGCGTATTCTATTTTTGCCTTGGATGTTTCAGCTCAGAGTGTTTCTTCTTTACTGTCAGTCAGAGCTAAGGTTTTCTGCACCAGCTTCAACATACATTTCAACGCTGAGCTTAATTAAATGTGAAGAAAACGTGAACTAAGTTAGAGCCAAGGTCACGTTTTATTTCAGCTCACTTGAGGAAAAAAATAGAATTTAGTGTTTTAATTTGTTAACACCAAACTTAAAAAAGTATTGAAACAATCCATCAGTGAGTACTTTCATTTATTGTATGTGCTCAGTAAGTGTAAATACATGTTGGGGAAAATGTGACATCGTTGATAAAAAAAAATATATAAAAAAATAAAAATAATCCTGTTTATTCACAGTGGGTTTTTTTTTTTAATTGCATGGAATGTGCTCAAACATTATTTTCTACACACCTTGTTTGTCTGAAAAAACTCTGTCATTGAGTCACAAGCCTCCTCCTTAAAGTGGATTTATTTAGCAACATGAAGAAGAACAACTTGTTATTCATGCCGTGCAGAGGTACCTGAGCTATTTGGCAGGCATGTTAAATTGCCCATGGGGAGAGTCAACCAATCCCCTCACTACATTTAAGTATTCAAGGTGACTTTAGTAGAAGGGTCATTTTGCCATTTTATCTCTGCCATTAAACTTTTTCCCTCTAAAGTAGGAAGACTGAGCTTTTGTTGTTGGACTCAGTGAAGACTGGATCAGTAAACTAGAAGAGTAAACCCATAAAAATACAAACAAGTCCATTGACAAGTAGGATGTTTAGTGATCAGACAAGTAATTGTATTCATTTATTAACCTTTATTTTAACCAGGCAAATCCCACTGAGGTCACAGATCTCTTTTGCAAGGGAGGCCTCAGTCTGAAGGCAGACTAACTATTACCAACATAATTAGCGAGCCACACCTTCTAACTAATAAATATGAAGAACATATGACAGCGGAATCAAGTACAATAAAAAAAAGGATAATTTCCAGCATCGGTTTATCTGTTGAAAAGAAAAACATTCTCCCTTTCTGTTGCTCTGCAGAAGAACAAATTGGTTAGCCAATGAGACATAGCAGAAATTGTAATTGCTATTCATCTCAGGATTGAAAATGATTCTGGTGTTTGTTTGGTTCATTGCACAGTGAGTGCCTTCCTTGCAATGGCTGACGTGCATGTTGAATTAAGTCAACACGGAGATGAGAGGCTGCATTACAGGAGAGCGGCAGTCCTCTTTATCTTTTTTTTTTTTTTTTTACACAGAAGCAATGATTGAACTTGTTTTGTGGGTTGACACAGGGAATCTTTGAGGAATAGGAAAGCATTCTTTATTGCAAAGATTAGTAATTTTAATCTAAATAATGCCGTATTGTGAAATTATCTTCTTACAAGCTAAGGCCGATTTATCATGAGTATTAAGTATCTATGTGTGAAACATAACGCGATGACAGAAATTAAATATGATCGATATTTAAACCAAATCCCACTCACTGTGGTCATGTTTTGCAATAAAGAGTGATGTTGAGTTAAGAAGCTGAATATAACATTGACTTTAAACTTTATGTAAGACAACAGGAAGATGATTCTCAGGAGGAAATGGATAACCACACCTCTCTTTATTTTCAGGCCCACACCCTCTTTCTACCACAGTAAACCAGACTTTATTTTCATTTATTGCATAAACTGCACTTGCTGTATCTATGCTAATCAAAGACACAACAAATCAGTGTTGAAAAGTTTTAAACTATTGACCAACACCTCTCTGAGTTCAGTGCCCTCCAGCTGTCTGTTATCCTTCGACCTTGTACCTCTGATTCCTCCATCACACCCAGACTCAGCAGCTCTTGGTAGGCGTTATAGAGCCTGTTTCATTCAGCTTGTTTGCCAAGGTCAGTTTACAATAAATAATGCATCAAACATATTAATTCATTTATTTTAAAGTATGCTTGAACTTTGACCCATACATCTTTCTACATTAATTTATTGTTGAAATTTAGATTTGTATAGATGCAATATGTTTGAAGTGAGTTTTTAATAACTTTGCAGTCCTATTTTCATTTGTTGGAAGAAATAACGTGTGCATTCTACCCTGTACCTATACATTAATTGTTACTTTACATTGATTATTAAATGTTAATGTTATTTATAACAACATTTAAATTTCTATCATAATTTTCAATTGATCTGCAGCCCCAATGTTTTTAATTTTTTTTTTTTTTATTTAAAAAAATTTTTTGTGTGTGTGGTGCTAAAACATAGCAAGACATCAGCAAAGTTAGAAATAATAATAAAATAAAAAATAAAATAAAAAAAAATCTAAAAATATACAGGTAGCTTACAATGGAACTGGTGTAAGTAAGCACCAAAGTCAGTGCTCAATAATCCAGGTATAAAATCCAACAATGTTCAGTCAGGTAATCTGGACAGTTAATTTTTTGTTGTTGTTGTTGTTGTTGCTGAGACGTTTCACTCTCCATCCAGAAGGCTTCGTCAGTCTGAGGAAACACTAAACTAAACTGATAATCCTCTAACAGCCTAATCCAAAGTGGGGAAAAAAAAGTGGTGTAAGTTAACAACAAAGTCCATGCTCAATAATCCAGGTATACAATCCAACATTTTTCAGTCAGGTTATCTGGACAGTTTCTTTTTTTTTTTTTTTTTGTGCTTAAACGTTTCGCCTTCAATCCGGAAGGCTTCATCAGTCAATGAAACACAACAAAACTGATTCTTCCTCCAACAGCTTACTCCAAAGTGGAACAAACCAGTTCTGCTTGTGATAAGATGGTCTCTTTGATACGCCCCCTCTTCCATTGCGGACCCTCTTCCTTGTTGACAGTCTTGTCAAACTGGTTGAAAACAACAAAGTCCATGCTCAATAATCCAGGTATACAATCCAACATTTTTCAGTCAGGTCATCTGGACAGTTTCTTTTTTTTTTTTTTTTTTTGCTGAAACGTTTCACCTTCGGTCCGGAAGGCTTCATCAACCTGATGTAAGTTCAATTAATTAACTGTGTTATGAACATTTATGTGTACGCTACTTTAACTTTACCCACTCCAGCTTTTCTTTTCCTGGTTTCAGGATGCTGGTGTGTATCTCCAGAAGTCACTGCACTAGAGGCAGGCAACACCCCGCACACATTGCAAGTCCATCACTGGGCCACAGGATAAACTACCATTCACTCTCTTACCCACACCTAGAGACAATTTGGAGTTACCAATTAACTGAATGTGCAGATTTTCAATCCATGCATGCACAGGAAGTACATGCAATCTCCACTAAGAGCAGCCCCAGGCTGGGAAAAAATACTGACTCTCTCATTAAGAGGTAAAAGCTCTAACCACTTCACCACTGTGCCACCCCCGCCCTTTGATTTTTTGGTGAAATTGTGTCTTATTAATGGTGCTCTGTACTCACACACTGAAAAATACTGACAAAACAACAATACCCTGCTATAATAACCTCAGGAAGTATTGCTTCTAATATGAAATAACCATGTTTGTGTGGCAGTCGGGTCAGTTAAGACATCAGAGATATAGACAATTTTTGTTGTATTGTTAATATTGTACCAAAACTACATTAAGCTGGATGCTCTTGCTACTATCAAAGGCTGGGTGAGTCTTCAGTCTTCACAAGTCTTCACAAGAAAGTAGAGAAATTCTTTTGAAAATGCACTTTGGTGTCATATGAAGGAAAAAAAAAAGCAGAACTGCACTCAGAGAGATATGACAAAGTCTCAAACAAGATTTCTTTCATCAGTGTTGTGAAATATTTGAGCTCGTTCTCATTTCAGAGTGTAAAAAATAATAAAAAAATAGGAGATGCTGTTGTGGTAAAGATTGATAGAGGTAGTTCTAAATCTGAAAAACAATATCACAAACCATACCTATTCTAAGAAACAAACTGTTGAGATATGGAAGGATCAGAGAAAGGCAGAATACTTGAACATTTTAATGACAGCACACTGAATATTGATGAAAATACTGAATAAAAACAGAGTTTGACTCCTCACTTTCCTTCAGTTTTTTTTATACTGTCCTTCCAAGCATTTCAAAAAAGTTTGTCTGTGCCAATAACAAATATTTTAATGTGCATTAGTGCAGTTAAAATGTAATTAAAAATAATAAAGAAAGTATTTTACCTGCCTCTTCCTTTTCTAGTCACTGGTGTCCATATCTAGCAGTCACTCTGCGAGAGTTGGGGGACACCCTGGACAGGTCTCCAGTCCATCACAGGGACACATAAAGACAAACGAGACAAATGTCCATTCACTCTCTCACTCACACTTAGGGACAATTTAGAGTTACCAATCCAATCAGTCTAACATGCATGTTTTTGGTCTGTGGGATGAAACGAGTACCCGGAGAAAACCCACGCATGCACAGAGAGAACATGCAAACTCCACGCAGAAAGGTTCCCTGGCTAGGACTCGATCCGGCATCCTTCTTGCTGAGAGGTGGCAGCTCTTTCATCGGCGTATTCGGTGCGCTCATGTTGACATGTCAAAGAAGAAAAACACAAGATAATAATGATGGCAGAACAATCTGAGCATTGATTCCTGATATTGTCTCTGCTGGTTGTTACATGGCATTTCTCATAGCAACACTTACAGAGCAGGAATATAATTAATGTTAATAGTAATGCCTGTACCTTACTAGTACGACAAGTCAACAAATACATGTAGTTCAAATGTCATTGAGGCCTGCTGCGTTTTACAAATCAAAAGGGAGTATATTCTGTGAATCAATTAACAAAAGTGTTCATCTCAAATCAGCTGTTTGAAATATCCAACAGTCAGGAACAAATGGGTTCGGTCTTCTCAAAAGTGAGCCTCTTTAACTCTACCTATACACATCAGTGAGTTGTGGATCTTTGCTGGGGTAGGTACTAATTTCTCTCTGGAGATTCAGCTTAAAAGAAACGAACTGAGCAATAAGTGCAGCGTTTGCAGTCCCAGATTCATTTTGTTTACCTCGTTTTACAGCGGTGCATTACGCCTCAGTGCCTTTCATTTAAACTGCTTAGCAACCTGTCGAAACAGTTTTGAAGCCTCCAATCTTGGCAACAATACATTCCATCTGCTCCACCTCGCTTTAATGGGGTTCATCTATGTGATCACAATCGCAGGAACTCTGCGGGGCACGTCGTGCTTCTTTACGGGAACACAGCCAAGTTGGGTCAGTCTTTTTGAATCCTGTCAAACTGCACTCTGTGTGTTTTAAAGCAACTGACCACATAGCGTCTCATGATCTCAGCTCACCTTGACGTGGACCGTTCCTCCTGCCCTTTACGCTCCGTGTCCATATAATCAACCTACAGAAATGTTAAAAAGAACAGCTTTGAAAGCTGCCACTAATTACCATTTGCTAGCTCTCTTGGTTATTATGTGGACTCTTTCACTGGGCAGCTCGTTAGGAAATGGACCAACTTTGATTGATTGCTCCGTTTCCTATTCTCACTCATGTAGAAAATTGGCAAGGCTGAATGAAAAACACCTTTAAAACAAAGCTTAAAATGTTCCCTCGGAACGTTAGAGAGTTTGTGTGACTGACTTTTCTTTGGCTCTTTCTCTATTGCTTGTTCCCTTGTGAAGTTAAGTTATTCAATATTCTGAAATCTTTTTGCACATATATTTTTTTTTTATGTATTGAAACCTCTGAATTTCTTTACCATTATGTTGTTTAGTCTGCAGTTATCATATTGCTGATGGAATCAAAATGTTTTTTAACATTTGCTTGCAGCACAGCATCTTACCAGCTTCAGCTTTGCTGACAGTGTTGTAGGCGGTATTAAAGGTGTCTTTGATAAGGATTTAAGACATATTTAGGCTGCAGCTTTTCCTGCCTGTGCAATTCCCATTTTGCATGTTTGTGTGTGAAGGGGCTTAAAGGGTTACAGTAGCAGTGGTGTGTCTATAACCTAAAGTTTGAATTTTAAGTAGACCTCATATCAAAGACTCAACTTGTATCGTTAATTTCCCTGCTTCTGTCATGGAGTCCTCACTCCACTGCTCTACTCAGCTTTAGTTTTAGCTCCACCACCTTCTTAGCTATCATCCCTTACCACTGTGACAGTGAGAGAAGTAAGAGAGGCCAGCTTCCTTTGACACTGCATGAAGATGTGAGTAGAATAGCTCCAGCCATCAACACTTCCCACCCACAACACAAATACACAGATACAGGACTCTAGTGCTGTTAAATCCTTGTGCAAGCATGCAGCTCTGCAGCCATATGGTCTCCTGCCCACTTTTCTCCTGTCCCATTGGGTAAGCAGGCGTAAAAAAAACCAGCACTCCTCTCAGATGGTTGTTTCGCTTCTGATCTCCCCTAAACATATCGTTTTGGTTGTCTCATTAGTTCGGAATGGCTCGGCTAGTAGCTTCACATTAACTTCTCAGCTGCCCGTGCATGCTCATATTCCAAACTGACATATGCTTATAGTTTTTCTGTCTTGCGTTAGCTATCTTCATGCAGTACACATGGCTCCAATAAGAATGAATGCATGGATGTCTATTTTTTTTTTTTTTTTGTAAAGATATAAAACATCAGTTCTTATCCCTTTGCTTTATATGGTTTATAATATCAACCTAGAGATATATTTGAGTTCTGGCAGTCATCCATCCAGTAACATCCTGAGAAAACTGGACTTGCTGTAAACAGAACTGTTTATTTTTTTTTTACCTTGAAAACAAAATTGTTTGTATCTTAGAGCATTTCGAATAGTTTGTCTACTCTGGTTTGAATCAGTTCTTTTTTTTTTTTCTTTTACTTGTAGCATTTTATAATGGGTTGGTTCCTTTTTGCACTGAGAAAACTGCAAGCAACCACCAAGAGACCCAAAATGTGTCACTGCATACCATGTTGGATCATTCAGTCGTCTCATTGGTCAGGTGTGTTCGTGGCAGAAATACAAAAAAGGCAAACACTGAAAGACAATCCTGTGTTCTCAGCAAGTCTACTTATCATTAGAGCCATCATTAATATTGATATGGGTAATATTTCAGGTTAAACTGTATAAGCAGATTGCCAAATAGAAGTCGAGAAGATATCTTGAGAACAACATGCTCCTTTAGATTCTATCACATTCAAAAATGGAATGCATGCCTGGCTACCAAAAGGTTTAAAACTTGCAACGCACACATGGTAGTTGTGTGGATCAAGGTTGAATCATGCTGTCTAAATAAACGGACCACTCTGTAGTTCATTTGGTATCACACTGAAACCACCTACTTCAAAAGGTTCTTGGTATGGTTGTTTTTGTCCTCACCCAAATGTGATTACTGTGTTCAATTCAATAAAATGAACTGCACCAAGTGAAAAAAATAATTATAATTTAAATAGATTAAACACCGTAGGTCTCATATGACATAGGCATATCTCCGGTTTGATTGAGACTGTAACATAATTGGTTACATATGAATACCCGAAGAAGATGGGACTGGTGTGTAATAAAAGAGCAAACGCTTTTTCACATCTTACGTCTGAAGTACAGTGAATTGTGGCTGGTGATGCTATTTACTTTACCGTTAGAATCAACATGTTTTAATGAATAAGAAATTATTAAACATAAGGATTCAAAAACTAAATTTCAGGATTGTGTTTTATCCATTTTAAGTTGGTAATTTTCTCAGACATGCAACTATTATCACAATCTGGTGAGGTTAGACCCAAGTGTAGGCAAACACGGGGAGCAGGAAGTCAAATAATAATGGACTTATTAATGAACAACAAAAAGCTGATGCGGCAGCAAAACTTACATAACACGGGGAAACAGAAACATGACAGGCTGAGGGAAACGCAAAGAGGACCGAGACACACGAGGGGATTTCAGAACACTGAGCCGACAATGAGGTGGTGACGAGATTATTTATATAACAAGCTAGGTGAGAGGGGAGGTGGAAACCACTGGTTTGAGACACTGATTTTGGACAGGTGAGGGTGGCAGGCTGATTGGAAAAACTCTGTGGAGGCTAACTGAGGGTTAATGGAATATGGCACAAGAAACACTGAGAAACAAAATAGGATCTAAGCAGGAAAACATAACTAAACCCCAAGGACAAAAATAAAAGCAAACCTTGAAAAGAATACTAAGATGACCGAAGAACAAAAATCACATGACACAATATGACAACTATAATGTTCATAAGCAGAAGATCAGACATACTTTTCATAATTTTTCCAATTTAAAACTTAAAAAAAAAAAATGTTTGGAGATTATGTTTGTCTTTATTTATCTTTCAGACAGCAGTGGAGCAGACTGCATGCTGTTTACAGATGGAGCCAAATTAAAATTCACAGCAAAATGCATTATGGCCCCAACCTGCGTGTTGTCACACTGGGTGAAACTGGGTTTTGTGCTGGGCTGAGTAATGACTCAGCGTGTGATAAAACATCTTTAGCCAAATAAATCACCACGCACATCTGCCCTCTGAGTTAGCTGGAAAAATGTTGTGAGATACAATCGAACTTTAGCAGTAACTCCTGCGGTCTAAAGAAAACGAGAAGCTTCATTGCTTTTCAGTTTAATCTTATACTTGATTTTGATTTCCTGTAGGTCCATGAGAATATCTGTATGGTTCATACTGTAAACTTTATTAAAAAAATATGTTTAATTACTTGTATATTTATTAGATTTTTTTTTATTTCAGGATTTATTTTTATAGCTTGCTTTCTTGTTTAAAATATATGTACCAAAAGGTATAGCACAGTTTGTTTGGTAAGTTTCTTTTGTCTGCTCTCTTCTTGAGGGGTTGCCACAGTGAGCAAACTTGCACAAAAGATTTGGCAGTTGTTTTATGCCTGATGCCCTTACTGACCCAATCGCTTAATGCTTGTTTGTAGTATGAAATTGAAACGTACTGTACTTCAGGGGCAGCACGGTGGCACAGTTGGTAGAGCTGCCGCCTCTCAGCGAGCAGTTCAAATCCCGTCCGGAGGTCTTTCTGGGTGGAGTTTGCATGTTCTCTCTGTGCATGTGTGGGTTTTCTTCAGGTACTCCAGTTTCCTCCCACAGACCAAAAACATGCATGTTAGACTGATTGGTAACTCTAAATTGTCCCTAGGTGTGAGTGAGAGAGAGTGAATGGTTGTTTGTCTCTATGTGTCCCTGTGATGGACTGGAGACCTGTCCAGGGTGTCCCCCGCCTCTCGCACAGTGATGGCTGGACATGGGCACCAGTGACGCCCGCAACTTGAAAAGAAAGAAGCGAGTCAAAGATAAAGGATGTATGGAGTTACTTCATTATAATGCAAACTGGATTTTCCCCAGTTTTGAAAAATCTCAAATACAAAATCTAATAAATGCAGCCTTTAAATGATATTCTTATAATAACTTTCATTTTTGAGACTTTTACTGATTGATTTACACTTTGTTTCCATCGTTTAGGATCATCCTTCAATGACAAATATATGCAGGAAAAACAAACTTAAAAAATGCATTCTAGTAAGTGTAAAGACAATAGACATTTTTAATGTTTCTTTTGTCCTATAACCTTCAGTGGAGACTAAAAAGTCCAACCGTGACAGCTAAGAACTTTACCATCCCATTCACAAATTAGCTTCCGGTGTAGTTGGAGAATATGCATTAAATACAGATTTAATTTGTTCACAATGGGAAATAACCTGGAAATTAGTTTCTCTGTGTTTGAGAATGGTAATATATTAGTTTCTTTGATTAGTGCAAAGTTGAAAAATGTTTGAATCAACAGCTCCAAAGTCATTTCTGCCTATCAGCATGTCCTCTGGTGAATGTGCAGTGTAACAATTGTTATCTCTGTCTCGCTCAAACACAATGTAAAGAGAGAAGGGGCACATTTGCAGCGTAGCTGGAAGGAGTCGACTTAGAGAAAAGCTGCATTTGCGACTTGGGATTCATTTTATTCTTTAGATAGCTTTTCTTTATGGTGGGTTTGTTATGTTAGTGTTTTATTTTTATTAATTTGTTCATTCAATTTTGATTACAGTGACTATGACTTTTGGATTAAAAAAACAAACACAAACAAAATATGACAGCTATCTATAACATTTGCCAATGCGCAATAAATACAACTATTGTTGAAAGTAATTATTCAGGCCTTCACGTCAGACTGCATACATTAGGACATATTTAAACAACAAATTGCCTTGCATGAACATAGCAGCTATATTACAAACTGTCATTATTTGTTTAGGATGTGAAAAACTAAACACATGTATATCCTCACTGCATACATAAGGATAAATACATTAATAGGCATCACGTTGTTTCTATTCTAATGCATTTGAGTAGCTGCTCATCAGCAAGTCTGGCCACTTTAGTAAAAGCAGCAGCAGTTTTGGCAGTTAGTTTTCTGAAACAATGCCAAAGAGAAAGCACATCAGTGTTGATCCCAGAGAAGCAATTGTTACTATCCATTAATCTGGAAAGGGTTGTAACCCCATTACCAAAAAATGGAGTCTATTATTCTACAGTGAGAACAATTATTCACAAGTGACAAACATTTAGGATGGCTGATATCTTCCCAGGAGTGGACATCTTAGCAAATTCACCTTGAGGACGGTCTGTGTGATACTCAAGACAAAAAAGCAAAACGCCCAAGAGCCACTTCTCACATTGGGGGTGGGGAAGGGGCTTTGTACTAAAGGCTAAAGTTCATGGCTTTTTTTTTTTTTTATAAGTTTTACTTTTGAATTCTCCTTTCTGTAGGGGTCAACACAATGAGCAAACACAAATAAAATATCTGGCAATTGTTTTCTGTCCTTCCTGTTGCAACTTGAGCTAGAATCTGTAGCCTCTGTGTAACAAAACCCCATCAATGACCAGTGAGTTACAGCAAGCCTTCAAGGTTCATGGCAGTAAAATGATAATAATAATAAAAAAAAAATAAAAAAATAAAAAAATACACAACTATGTCTTGAAGGGTATTCAACAACAACAAAATAATCTACTTCATAAAAATAATGTGGAAGCACAGCTTTGATTTACAATGTTCATCCAAACAAAGCACAAGACTCTTCAGGACAATTTTCTTTAAACAGTATTCAGCAAAGTGGAGGTTTTTGACCATAATGCACAATGTCACTTTTTTTTTTGTGGTGTTGAACAACCACATATATTAAAGCAAAACTGTCACAGTTTGAAACTGAGCAACAAAGAACAGGCACAAAAGCGTAAGCCCATACAAACATCCAGGGGTATCTGAAAACCCTTCCTACACTCTTTTCAAGCTTAACATCCCAGAACACTTGAAACCTAATAACACCCTCAGATAAGAACTGGTTCATATGAATCACCCAAAAACAAGACAACCAGTTGTCTATAGGCACTTCAGTGAAGTGAGCAGGCAGACCTTTATATAAGAAAATCTAAACAGCTTTTCACCCAAAAAATAAAAATAAAAACCCACCTCAGTTCAATTACACAGACTTTGAAACTCATTTAATCTAAATGGTTCAGCGAATTTACATTCAGTGAAAGTAAATTTAGTAATGCTACATAATCGAGTTATGTTAATTCTCTTTATTGCTAGTAGGTGGTTACTCCGTCATTCTCTTTTATGTTCTTCCTTGCCACCATTTTTCATCTCCTCTGCAATTTTCTTTCACACTCTCTCTCTTTTTTCCATCTTTTGTCATCCTTTTGTCAGTTTCACTGCTGGATGGCACTGAATACGTTTTTGTACAGCGGTGGTCTCATTACTCAAGCTCTCATGGCAAGACTAGTCCCCAGAGAAGGCAAGCACACTTTTTAAAAAGTGCCCTGTCACACCGAAGCACATGATTTGCATTTAGGTTCAAACCAGACGGGACTTTTAAATCTTATTTATGGGTAGAGGGAAGTCCCTCTTCATTGCAGCATTGGGGCATCAGTTATTGTCAAGCCAAACCTTGTTATACTCTCACAATTAAAGACGTGTGTGCACACGCACACACACACACTGCTGTATCACAATAAAAAAAGCAAGTGTTTTGGTTTGTAAACCGTTTATATTCTATTTACGGGTTATGGCTATTGTTCAGCATGCAAGCACTTCTTTTGCCAACAATCAGTGTAATGGGATGTCCGACAAAGAGGACAGACTCTCGCATAGTGAGGTGAAGTGCTGTATTGTAATTATATGCATGTACAGCATGTGCACAAAATATTAATGATGTAAGCTCTTATCATAAATAGTTTAAGCCAAGGAAGTGCCTACAGGCGTGGTGCAAAGATAATAACTTGACCATCTGCATTGAAATGTTCACTTTGCTAGCTACTTTAAAAGCGTATTTGAAAAAAAAAAGGAATTAAAAAAAGCTCTTTATGAAGACAGTACAGTAGAAGTGCACATCAACATAAACAACATTATGAGGCTGCACTTACTCTCAACATGCTCTAGATATTACAGTAATCATTATGTAAACACACTGTTGTTTTTGCAAGGTGTTTTAACATTTTTGTCCATCCATCCATCCATCCATCCATCCATCCATCCATCCATCCATCCATCACCTTCTTGCTGTGTAGTAACATTACCAACTGTTCTATTGTGCAGCCAGTGCTACTAACAACATGTTTTTTTCCCTGCTTCTTGTCTAAAATTTAAATCATTTTAATGTAAAAAAAAAAAAAAAAGGCTCCAAAATTGAAGCCTAAAATTATTAACATAATTTCAGTTATTGTTTCTTCACTGATGGGTTTAAAAAAAGGAAAATAATTTAGAAAACGTCTGTTAGACTAAGATTTCAAATTCTACTGTGAAGTCACTAAAGATAAAATACATAGGGTGACATGCAAAAGGCCTGGCAAACAGACAAAAAGTCAGGCTAAATTTAAACAAGTCAGTTTTAAATAGCCAGTGCATCAAATAATATACATGCTGTGACATAAATTGACTCATGTTCGAGCTGCTGTTGTTACACCATATTATTTTTGCATTGTTAGTGTTTAATGTATATCTTAGATTTCTTGGCATGCTGTGTGTCATTATTTTGACGTATATCTTAGTGTATATCTTAGATTCTTATATACTGTTTCTTTTTGTACTTTATATATTTGCTATTGTTGAGTGTAACTGGGATCTGTGTACATAATTTCATTCCACCTCATGTACCACATGTAATGGAAATGACAATAAAACTGACTTGAACTTGATAAACAGAGATGTGAATTATGAATTATGAATTAGTTTAAAAAAAAGCATGTTCTCATATAATGCCCAAGGCTTTTAACACTTTAATATTTTAGGGTAAAATCCACCCACTCGAGGCAGGCATTTAGATTAAAAAAATAAAAAATAATTTGGCATTTGTTAGTTGAAACATTTTTTATTATTTTTACGTATGTTCCCCTCTGTGAATCACCACCTTATCTTGGTGAAGGAGTTTGTGTGCCTGAATGATCCTAAGAGTGATGCTGTCAGTGCTGGTAGGGTCATCCAAGTCAGATTGGTCCTAAGTGACAGGCTAGACAAAGAGCGATTCAGAAGATTCTTATGGACAATCAAAAACAAGAAGCTCAGTGTCCCTTTCCCAGACGTGGGTTACTGGGACCCCACCCTGGAGCCAGGCCTGGGGGAGGGGCTCATCAGCAAGCACCTGGTGACTGGGTCTCCACCCATGGGGTCCGGTCAAGCTCAGCCTGAACGAGTAATATGGGTTTGCCTTCCTGTGGACCCACCACCTGCAAGAGGGGCCATATGAGTCGGGTGCATGACTCCATGGGCAGTGCCCAGTGCAGTGGCCAAAGGCGGGGGCCTTGCCATTCTGACCCTTGCTTACCAAAGCTGGCATTTGGGACATGGAATGTGACCTCTCTGGTGGGGAAGGAGCCTGAGCTTGTGCGTGAGGTTGAGAGGTATCGACTACATATAATTGGGCTCACCTTGATGCACAGCATGGGCTCTGGAACTGATCTCCTTGAGAGTGATCAGACTTTATTCCACTCTGGAGTTACCCATGGGGAGAGGTGTCAGGCTGATGTGGGTCTACTCTTGGCCCCCCAATTTGGCTCCTGTGTGTTGGAGTTTTCCCCAGTAGATGAAAGGGTGGCTTCCCTGCACCTTCGGGTGGAGGAATGGGCTCTGACTGTTGTTTGTACATACATGCCAAATGGCAGTTCAGAGTATCCAGCCTTCTTGGAGTACTTGGTGGGGGTGCTGAAAGGTGTGCCAGCTGGAGACTCTTTTATTCTGCTGGGGGGACTTCAATGCCCATTGACAGTGTGACCTGGAGGGACATTATTGGGAAGAATGGCCTCTCTGATCTGAACTTGAGCGGTGTTCTGTTGTTGGACTATTGTGCTAGTTATAGTTTGTCCATCACAAACACTATGTTCGAACATAAGAGTATCCATAAGTGCACTTGGCACCAAGACACCCTAGGCCATAGATTGATGATTGACTTTGTAGTTGTGTCATCTGATTTGCGACCATTTGTTTTGGCCACTCAGGTGAACTGATCATCACCTGGTAGTGCGTTGGATCAGATGGCAGGAGAAGATGCTGGACAGACCTGATAGACCCACATGTGTAGTGAGAGTTTGCTGGGAATGCCTGGCGGAAGAACCCATCAGAAAGATCTTAAACTCACACCTCCGGAAAATCTTTAACCACATCCCAGTTGAGGTGGGTGACATTGAGTCTGAGTGGGCCATGTTCCATGCCTCAATTGCTGAGGTGGCTGCCTTAAGCTGTGGCTGCAAATTTGTCAGTGCTTCTCACGGTGGCCATCCCTGAACTCGGTGGTGGACACCCTGGGTTAGGGAGGCTGTCAAGCTGAAGAAGGAGTCCTATTGGTCCTTGTTGGCTGGTGGGACTCTGGAGGCAGCTGAGGAGTATTGGAATGCCTAGCGGTCCCCAGCCCTTGGCTGTTGCTGACGCAAAAGCTCAGATTGGGATGAGTTTGGTGAGGCCTTGGATAGAGACTATTGGTTGGCTCCAAGGAGATTCTGGAAAACCATCAGGTGACTGAGGAGGGGAAAGCAGCTCTTTAACACTGTATCCAGTGAAGGTGGAGTACTGTTGACCTCAACCAGTAATGTCATCAGTAGATGGAAGGAATACTTCTAGGATATTATAAATCTCACTTGCACGTCTTCCATGGAGGGAGCTGAGTCAGGGGACTTCAGGGTTGGTCTTTCCATAACCGTGGCTGAGGTTGCCGTGGCTATTAAAAATCTCTGCAGCAGCAGGGCTCCAGGGGTGGTTGAGATTCACCCTGATTTCCATAAGGCTCTTGGTGTTGTGGGGACGTCTTTGTTGATGCCTTCGCAACATCACATAGACATTGGGGGCAGTGCCACTGGATTGGCAGACTGAGGTGGTGGTCCCCCTCTTCAAAAAGGGGAACCGGAAGGTGTGTTCCAAATAAAAGGACATTACTCTTCTTAGCCTCCCTGGTAAGGTCTATACGGGGGTACTAGAGAAGTGAGTCTAATCTTTGGTTGAATCTCAGATCCAGGAGGAATAATGCAGGTTCCATCCTGGTCGTGGAACACTGGACCAACTCTTTATCCTCACTAGGGTCCTCAAGGGGTCATGGAAGTTTGCCCATCCAGTCTACATGTGTTTTATGGACTTGGAGAAGGCTTTCAACCATATTGCTCGAGGTACACTGTGGGGGGTGCTCCGTGAGTATGGCATTGGGGGGCCCATTGTTATGGGCTGTTTGGTCACTAGACAAGCGGTGTGAGTGTTGGATGGATTGCTCCCTTTGGGTGTTTGGTGAGGTTCTCCCTCAAGTGGAGGTGTTCAAGTATCTTGGGGTTTTGTTTATAAGTGAGAGAAGATTGAAGTGTGAGATTGACAGACAGATTGCTGCAGTGTCTGCAATATTATGGTATTACAGACTCTGTACTGGTCTGTTGTGGTGAAGAGGGAAAGGAAATGCTCTCTGTTTACCGGTCAGTCTACGTTCCTACCCTCATGGACTCACTTCAAGAGCTAAAAGAAAAAAACAAAAAACTAAACTTTATTCAAAACACAAAATAAAATTATTGCCATAAGCACATATGGATTACATGAAGGAGAACTCAAGAGATACAGAGACAAATTGGACAAAGAATGAGAACCAACAATACTCATCTTAGGAAAGAGTGAGAAGTGAAGCACTAAAATGGCCGAGGCTGATGAGTTGAGTGACTGCAGCTGTGGTTGGTGTAATGGAACAGGTGGAGATGGCTGTGGCTGACTGGAGAAAATACTGACTGAGAAGTGGCTGTTGGCACAGAGGGACAGACGGACTAAACAAATGAAAACACAAGTAACAGAACTGAACATGATTCACAATAATAGAAAACAAAACATAACAAAAAAGGGAATAAACCAAACAATAAACACAAATAACTACCAAAACAACCAAAAAAACAGAGATGCTGACAAACATTCTATGAAAATTTTTATTTTTACTTTTTTTAAAACAATAGTTTACTGAAATCAGTAACAGTCTCATCCATCCATGCATTATCTTTACCTGCTTATTCCATATTGGGTCATGGGGGTTGCTGGTGCCCATGTCCAGCAATCACTGTGCAAGGAGAAAACCCACGCATAGAACATGCAAACTCCACCCAGAAAAGCCCCTGGACTGGGGTTTGAACCAAGGACCTGCTCGCTGAGAGGCAGGAGCTCTACCATTGGTGCCACCGTGCTGCACCAGTAACAGTCTTATTTTTCTAAATCAAATTAACACAAGTAGTAAAAGCTTCATTTTGATGCCCCATATGTTCAGTTAAATCAAATACAATCCATTTTTTAGTCATCTGACACTGTTGAAAATCAAATATGTTTGTGTAATCATCTGGAATGATTCTCCTTGTTTTGTTAATAATGTGTTTGGAACTAAGTGACAGAACCTACAACTAAATACAGAAGGCGTGTCATACAAAGTGATAGAACTTGGCAGCTTTTAGTTTTATGATACATCTCTTAACATTAAAAATTGTGCTCCTTCATTTATTTTTGGTTAGCTGATATCATACTTTTTTAGTCTTACAACGGTTATCTCATAAGTTTCTCTGAAGCCTAACTGGGACTATGTTGATTACTTTATCAAATAAACTTTCAGATGGAATTTAATAGGCAGCACGGTGGCGCAACTGGTAGAGCTGCTGCCTCTCAGCGAGCAGGTCCCTGATTCAAACCCCGGTCCAGGGGCCTTTCTGGGTGGAGTTTGCATGTTCTCTCCGTGCATGCGTGGGTTTTCTCCGGGTGCTCCGGTTTCCTCCCACAGACCAAAAACATGCATGTTAGGCTGATTGGTAACTCTAAATAGTCCCTAGGTGTGAGTGAGAGAGTGAACGGTTGTTTGTCTCTATGTGGCCCTGTGATGGACTTGCGACCCGTCCAGGGTGTACCCCGGCCCTCGCACAGTGATTGCTGGACATGGGCACCAGCAACCCCCGTGACCCAAAATGGAATAAGTGGGTAAAGATAATGGATGGAATTTAATATGTTGCAAATACATTTTAGATATGTTTTTACTGGCCGCCAACACCCCCTATTACTGGTAAACTGATCCTAATGTGCAAAATTAATTTTATGTCCCAAATAGGAATAGATCTAGGACAAGCAAAGGCCTGATCTTTAACAATCTGTGTTATTATGTCCAAGCATAAGTTAGAAGAACAAGAATAAACAGAAGATAATAATTGAAAACCCCGGATCATTAAACATCCACAAAGTGCAGCTGTAACATGATATGTGCTTCTGGATTTTGCACACTAGGTGTAAAAGCTTGTGATCAGCACTAAGATGCTGCTTGCAGCTATACATCTTAGGTAGTAATCAGTGTAATGGTCTGGTGTGGCATAGGGTTAGCCCGTGTTTATATATAGATCCCAACACAAGGCTTTACTAGTACTCTAGTAAGTTTTATGTTTTATGTGTTTACTGCTGAATGTTTCACACCTTCATCTGATTTCAAAGTTCCTTTAGTGTCTCATGCATTGAACATGGTCTGAAACATTTTTTCAGCTTTAGTCACTAGTTTCCGAACTTATTCTTTTGATCAGGCCCCATCCTCATTATAAGTAGGAGGCTGGTTTCTACCTAAAATCTTAACTTTTCTTACAGAGTGTGGACTTTGATCAGTTTTGGGACTTCTTTTAATTAATTGTGCCCATTTAATTTAGCACCATTGTTCTGTTTCAGTAGCTGCAGCTTCCATCTGCATCCGTGAGGACTACAAAGAGAAACACACTGTGTACACCTAAAGTTAAGGCATGATTTGAGGGGGATTATACACTACAAATTTAATTATTCCAGCCAACAATAATTAATAGTAAGATGCTGTTTATAAAATACATATATTTAAAGAATCAATTTCAGAAGAATTGCATGTTTTTTGCCTTCAGGCAATTTTTCTTTTCTTTAGGACTAAAACAAGCAATTAAAAATATTATTCTATCAATACCATTGTGTAATGAGATAATATGCATCTGATATTATCCTTCATTTAAACGGATTCTTTCATTTTTCTGGACTAAGTCATATTGTGCTTTGTGGAGTAAATGTGGACAGAGACATGTTTAAATTTCTGACTCACCAACAACAGTGGGTCGTTTATTTTAAACAATTTAAAAACACATCACACATTTACATTAATTGGCAGATTGATTACAATTAACACAGCTTAATTAATGAGCTTTGCAATGAAAAATCATACGGCCATGATATCTCACTTGCAACTTAAAACAACAGACATATCCTTAGGTCTTAAATAAGTGTCTGCAGGCTTAGCTTATCTTTTACTGGCAGATAGAAGAGTTTTAAAGATGGGGAATGAAGGAGTTTAAATGGAGAGAAAAGATGTGTGAGGGAAAATGTGTTGATGAAGAGCGACACCCTCCATCCGAACCAGCTCCCCTCGGTACACTTCGGTAGTGGAAATCGACTCTTTACCTTGCAGAAGATACCTCAGCTTCGGTGTAGAGTTCCCTTTTCAACGCTACCATTTCAGCATCTCCGTAGGATAGCTGAGAAACGTCCGGAGTAGTGACGGTACTTCGTTCAACAGCACGCTCACCTCCCGGGTGGACTCACATGAGCTGTGAGCCCGTCAGAGTTCCACTCAGATGTGGAAGATTCCATAATCCCCACGAGACTCGGAAGAACTCCCAACTAACTCCAGCCCTTCAGAACTTTCGTTCGGTTCTGCTCACAGAACTTCTGTTCTTCCCCAGAACTTTGAACTGTCTCAGAACTTTGAACTGACTGGAACTAGGAAGTGTTGACTTTTTAAAGAGTTCGCTTCCGGTCCCTTTTTGGGAAATCCTGATTGGTTGAAAGAACCAACAGGGGTGTGGTTTTAGTGACGTAAGAAGTTACTACAAGTCAGAAAAACAGTGAGATGTTTTTGGAACAGACAGAGAAATGTTTAGGCGAGATGACAGACCACAGGTGCTAGCTTCTTATATCTGTCTGAGAGGTTTTAAAAACATGACAGTTCGTTCCAATAAACTTGTTTGCGACTGTCTCCGACTTTTGACCGACATCACTACTTCTCATTTCAGACAGAGGATCAAAAAATGCATGATTACTCTGTAACAGACATTAACTTGATTTCTACTTTGAATGGGGATTAAAAAAATCATTAATACTGTTTCACAGTTGATTTAAAATGAGTAGTTCACTTCAACATTTAAAATGATTTGAACTAAACACACTTTTGGATTATCAAGACATTTGTAAAAATAGTAATGACAATAAAAAGAGAGTGTTCTTTCAATTGATTAGTGCAGGACACACTTAGAAAGTCTCTGGATGAGCTTAATTTGTATTTCTGGACTCAAATCAATGAAATAACAGTTTCTGTCCCATGTAGGTCCTCAGGGTCAGGTTTTGACCTGAGGCTTAGTTCACTACAATTGACTGAACCGTTCAAAAGTTCTTACCAATTTAATTTTAGTTCAGTAAAATTGTGACAAGGGATTTATGTTACCTTTTTTCTTAAAATAAATCATGTAAATAAAATATGATCTTAAATGGGGAGCGGTGGCACAGTTGGTAGAAACGCTGCCTCTCAGCGAGCTGGTCGCTGACTCAAATCCTGTCCGGGGACCTCTTTGGGTTGAGTTTGCATGTTCTGTTCGTGATGTGTGGGTTTAAATTGAAATTGAATAAATCCCTAGGTGTGAGTGAGAGAGTGAATGGTTGTTCATTTCTATGTGTCCCTGTGATGGACTGGAGACCTGTTCAGGGTGTACCCCACCTCTCACACATTGATGGCTGGATATGGGCACCAGTGACCCCTGCGACCAAAAAAGGAAGAAGCAGGTAAAGATGATGGATGGATGGATAGATGGATGTAATATCTTAAATGTCATTCTCTTACATTGCTACCCTTCTTGCAGGGTACAATGAAGACTTGAATAAGCCTTTCCAACTTGTTAGAGAAGGAAGTCAGTTCTTTACAGCTCACATAGTGGAGTTTGTTGGGAGGTTTTACTCATAAAAATAGAGAAAGAAAAACAAATTTTGAAATGAGTAAGAGCAATTCTTTATCCTTTATTTTGCAAAGACTGTTAAATATCAATACAAATGGAGACTACTTTAAATGACTTTTGCAAAATGGCATGAACAGTATTAGTTTGAATAGGCTCTCACATGTTTCATTAGAAAGGAAATGGTCCTTGTCCCATTTTTATGACATAACTTAGCCAATGAATGATGGCTTGTTAATGAAATTCTCTAAATTAGCAGGCTTTAAGAACTTATCTAAATTTATATAGCACATACATGAATGTAATACATTGTGGAATAATGTAAAAGTAGCTACAGCTCTCACCAAGGACTAAGCACTGAACATCTTAGTTCAAATGAGCAACACAATCCTTTTTAATGTTGTTTATTTCACACAATTCTAAGTATTAAATGTTTAACCATGTTGCTTTGCATTATGATATTTAAAAGCTATGTAATACAGTTTTGCAAAAGATTAAAAAAAAAAAAAACTTTAACAAAGGTTAGGGTTAATTGTTGTAAAACTATAACTCAAAAGAAACTATCAAATTTTCATATGTTATAGTCAACACTTGGAAGATGCTACAAAATCCTGTGAAGAACAGGCAGGAAGTTCAGCTCATGCGTCTGACTTCAGTTTTTAGAGGTAGACTTGAGTCTGCACTTCCAGTCACCTCTTTTTCGGTTTGTGTCTCATTACTCACAAGTGCAATGCTTCTATGCTACACTTCATATTTACATAACATAAATCCACCCATAAAGCTCTGTCATGCATTCAGAATGTTTTCCATTTCTTCACTCGCTGTGTGTTTTGGCATACATCACTAATACAACAAACCAGGTGTGGAAAGCATTGTCTGGGGAACTGAAGTATGACACGAAGCACAATGTTTCTCATGCTCCACTGCCTCCATGAAATCACTGTTTACTCGTTTTTATCTCTTGGGTTTAACCATTTTGTCGCATTTTTTGTTTGCTCCTTCCAAGATGGATACAAATGTTGGGAACTCTGTGAATGGGATCATGTAAAACTTTAAACAGTCTAAAGATTCAATCTGAACTGAGCCATTTCTACGCGTAAATGTTAGTAGCAAGAAAACAGTTACACCTGTTATATTTTTGGAATCCAGTATATTCCAGTATATTAATGATTTATGTATCTCTTTATTTATTCATTTAACTAGTTTGTTTGTTTCCCAGAGTCCTCTTTCCAAAGCTACAGTACACTTACCGTATTTTCTGCCGTACACGTCGCTCTGCCCTATAAGTCACATTAGGCCATATTTTTATAACAAAGTGGAAAAATCCATAAATATGTCGCTTTGCCGTATGTGTCGCATCTATTATGTGTCACTGCTGACATGTCACGTTTTTTACGCGTCACCGCTGACAACCCGGAAATGCGGCCGAACCTGGAAATATGGGCCAGTTTTGTGCCAAAAATCGATGAGCTGCCAAATGGAGGCCGTAAGAGCATGCACGGGAAAACTTTAACAAGAATTTAACAAGATTAACACTTAAAAACAAGTATTCGTTTGCTTGAAATTATAGTAAATGTGTGTCTCAGACTAACGTATCCTTAATAAATGCACTTTGACGGTCAAATCAGCTGTATTTCAAAAGCCGATACGTGGAAGTAAATGCGTGCACGCGACAAGCCGCTGTACAAATTTAACCAAATAACCACCTAAAAACAATTAATTGTTTGCTCAAAATTATAGCAAAGGTGTGTCTCAGTCTAACATTTGCTTAATAAATGCACTTTAATTGTCAAATCAGCTGTATTTCAAAAAATTGTTTTGCTAACGCGGTGCTCCATGAACGCACAGAAGAAGACAAAAGTGAGGAGAGAGGAACGTGGCTCCTTTCTCTGAAAATTAACAATAAAAGCACCTAAAACAATTATTTGTTTGCTTGAAATTATAGTAAAAGTGTGTCTCAGTCTAACATTGGCTTAATAAATGCACTTTAATGGTCAAATTAGCTGCATTTCGCCGGGGCGGTGCAGCTGGTTGGACGGTCGGTCGGTCCAAGCAGTGAGCAGAATGAAGGTGGGGAGGCTATGGCAGGCCGATTATATCATTAAAAGCTGGTGAAGATTCTCAGTCACGCAGGACATGGTAAATTCAAAAAGTTCAAGGAAAAAAAAAGTATAAAGTATAATAGACAAAGTCCAGTTGTTTTTGTCTTGAACATTTTTGAATTTGTCATTATAGCCACGTTTACCTATTACATGATACAACAGTATGTCATACAGCTACTACTACTATGCTTCCAACAAGTGGCTGAAACTGGTACTGCTCAATTTTATTTTATTTTTTTCAGGCAGAGTGAATGAAAACTGTCATATCTCAGCCAAAAAATGATTTATAAATATGGAAAAAAATCCATAAATATATTGCTTCAGCCTATAAGTCGCAGGACATGCAAATTATGCAAAAAGCTGTGACTTATAGGCCGAAAAATACAGTAATATTCACATTTATTTACACCTGTATATTAGGGTATAAAAAGGTGTTTTCAAATATGGAAATTTCAATCATGGTGATAAACTACAATATCTAATCATCAAGCTACATGCACTTACTGTTCAATTGCTCAAATTTGAGTATATTTTCATAATTTATTTTCATAATTTTTTTCTGATAATCTGGTAAGAATATAAACACTAGTGAGTTTCTCATCTGATGCCTTTTTTTTTTTTTGCTTTTTTCAGAGATCTCTGGGAACTCAGAGGACATCCCTCTTGTGCGCTGGCGCCAGCAGTGGCTAGAAAACGGCACACTACTTTTTCATATCCACCACCAGGATGGGAGCCTGAATGTCCCGGAACCAACCGAAGACCCGGCCAATAACTCCACGAAGGAAGAGCTCCGCATTCTGCACATCTCTGTGATGGTAAAATATATTATTATGGGTTAAACGTTGAAACTTGAACAAATATTTAAGAAAATATAAGATAGTAATGTAATTTTTACCACATAATTAAAATAACTTTTAACTGACAAAATTATTACATTGTTTAGAATGACCTAGGGATTCAAACTGTAAACATTTTAGAGATTTTTTTTTTTCATCAGTATATTATATTTATTCTTTTTTTTTTTTTTCCCAAGCCTTTTGGCTTTGGTTTCTTCTACATGAGGGAGTTTTTCCTTTCCACTGTTGCCTCTGTGCTTGCTCAGGATGGGAGACTGTGATGAAGTGACAACTCAAAGCAGTCTGTTGGCTCCTTAGGTAAATAACGTAATTAAAATGACTTTATATGTATATGAATGTTTCTGTTCAGTGCCCTGAGATGACTTCTGTTGTACTCTGGTGCTACATAAACAAACTGAATTGAATTGAATTTAAAATGAATACAAATAAACCTCCTGATGTGTGCAAGTATATATTAGCAGAACAAAGGAACACTTTTTGTGTTCTCCATGCATAACAAACTGTATAATTACATTGGTGAAAAGAGGACAAAGGCCCACAATTGTGACCAAGGTCTTAAATAATAAATTGGTAAAAACATCAACAACTTTTTTTCAGCATGTTGGTCAACTTTGAGTGAGACACCTCTGATTTATGTTGGTGATCTGTTTTGCTTTTTGTCATACAGGACACATTCAGCACATAATGTAATAAGTTGTAACTATCTATACTCACAAGGTGAGGGCAGAGCAGTGGATTTTCTGCTTACTAAAGTAGACAAATACTTTTCCCATTTGGAAAAGTGTTAGATTATGGCAGACCAACATCCATTTTTGAAGTTTTAAGTACTAGTTACAGAATGTAGATTTCTGTGTGCGTGCACTGTAAAAACCTTATCTGCAACGTTGGCAGAGTAGGAAATGAATCCTTAGAACTCTCTGCCTCCTCCTCTTGCCTGGGGAAATGTATATTTATTAGATCTAAGATATGCCACACCTACTCCCAGTGCCCTTTTCTAACCCAAAGACATTACAATCATGCTTTGATGGATGATATGTATTTTCAGACATTGAAAGCTTATTATATCTGCATACACAAATGATTAGTCAGCTTGAGAGGACTTGCCAGCAGCTACTTCTACTAAATGAAAGCATGAAGGCGCAACACCTTTAGACCACAATTTAATGATAAAGAACTGGCCTTGTCCCGTCCTCTGCATGTTTTGCATGCATTAACATCAAGTCAATCTTCTAGATGTGGAAGCCTGAGTGTTGGTGGTATTTTTGAGTGGAAATAAAACACCAGTGCTCTGGCTCTGCTTCTTACTTCTAAGACTTTGCACTTGTCTGACTTTTCTACCCTCAACTCTATCTGTATTTCACATCCCATCACCCTCCGGCTTTCTGCTTTCTCATCTGCTTATTCGTCATCCTTGAAGTGCTGCGGGGGCAGCGCCTCCTTAAAGGTGCTTTCATAAAGGTGCTGGTAGAGAAGGATTAATATGCAAATGTGAGCAGACCACAACAATAGATGGAAACCGTGTTACTACTGGGTCTGCCAAGGCTCCACTGCAGTTTGCCACCCAGCTAGAAGCTTTGACCTATAAATCAAAAGTCATGTCAGTCATTCAGCTTCCTTATGGAGACAGAAAATGTTCCATGAAATATGCTGTATGGCTTTTCATCTTTAGTTCATATATGTCATTGGAATTATTTTCATTGACATTAACAATTTGACTTGAAACATGAGGCATAACAGCAGCAGTTGCTGTGGAAAAAAAAAAACAGCTGTTTCTTTTGATGCAATTCAGTCATTTCATATAACACCATTTTACAGCAGAATGCATCTCGGTGATTATTACAAAGAAAAATGCAATTCCAAAACCTACATTCAAATTTCATTCAAAGCAGATCCAAATTCTATTCCTCCTTCTTGTCAAACATTAGCCAAATCTACAAAGTATTTAATGTGATGAAAAACTTGAAACAACTGTGCAAGTTTGCTTTTTGATCCTCTGTGTGACGGTGAGGGGGTGAAATTAATGGCACTAATCAGTGGCACACTGTATGCTGTCTATAGGAATAAATATATATATTTATTTTTCATTCAAGTAATGTTTATATTTTCACATATTGTATATGTACATACATTTTATCATTTTAATAGAAAATTACCCATATTTGCAGTTCTTTACATACAGTACAGTATTTTCTGCCGTACACGTTGCACCACCCTATAAGTCCCATCAGTCCATATTTGTCTTATAAAGTGGAAAAAAATCCATAAATATGTCACTTCGCTGCATACGTCGCATCTATTATGTGTCACCGCTGACGCAATGCGTTGGTTACGCATCACCGCTGACGACCCGGAAATGTGGGCCGAACCCGGAAATGTGGGCCGGTGTTGTGACAAAAATTGACTGGCTGCCAAATGACGGCCGCGGGAGGAAGTACGGGATGACTTAAACAAGAATTTAACAAGATTAACACTTAAAAACAATTGTTTGTTTGCTTGAAATTATGTTAAGTATGTGTCTCAGTCTAACGTTTGCTTAATAAATGCACTTTGATGGTCAAATCAGCTGCATTTAAAAACCCAATACTGTTAGGGAAAACAAGACTCCTTCCCCCTCCATCCTGCCCGGGTTGTTGCTCAGAAGGAACACAGGCTCATGTCAGAATTAACAACATCTTTATTTTTACAGACTTCAAAATGCGTGAACAAGAGAAAACTGTATATATATATATATATATATACATACATTAAGGGGCCCCTGTACAGTTCTGCCATGTGTCAGGTCTGTTCCCACATTTATAAACTCTGTTTCTCCACCCGGTGACACTTCCTGTTTTCAATTTCTGTCCACTCAACCAGACACACATTAGCTGCCATCTCTTTCCACTGAGTACGTGACACATTATAAGCACCAACCTACATAATCTCACAAAGACTGTGAAAGTCTTATTTCATTGATAACTTAGTACATTATCACGTTCTAGATTGCTACACTAAGAGATAGGGTTGTTCTGACATATTAAGCTGCTTTTTGACTCATTATTAATTATTTTATAATTCACACACACACTCAAATTATGTAAACTATAATTTAACTTTATAGTTTATCTTGGTTAATTGATCAAGAACATTTGAGGCTGATGTTTTGTTTCTCAGTAAAGGCCTTATAAGGAACTATTGTCCTACTGACAGCAGAAAGTGTCATGGTTGATTTTAAAGTTAGCAGTCACTAAAAATATATTATTTATCGACTTATGGCCTAGTTTAAACATCTGACAGATATTCTACTCATCGTTATATGATCTATTTTCCATAATTCATAATTCAGCCTTGTATTCATCAACCCATATTATGTTATTTTCCACAATTTATCATCAAAGGCTAATTTATTCATAATATCACATGGAAGTAAATGCATGCATGCAACAAATCACTGTGCAACTTTAACAAGATAAACACCTAAAAACGATTATTTATTTGCTTGAAATTATAGCAAAGGTGTGTCTCAGTTGCACTATTCCTTAATAAATGCACTTTTATGGTCAAATCGGGTGAATTTCAAAAATAGTTTTGCAGCCTCTGTGCTTTGGGATTGCGCAGAGGGAGGAAATCAGGAATGAGGAACGCTGCTTGTTTCTTTGAAAGTTAACAAGAAAAGCACCTAAGCAATTATTTGTTTGCTTGAAATTATATCAAATGTGTGTCTCAGTCTAACCTTTTCCTAATAAATGCACTTTAATGGTCAAATTAGCTGCATTTCGCCAGGGCAGTGCTTCAAAATGAAGCTGAGCTCCAAGCAGCGAGCAGAACAAAGGTAGTGGGAATATGGCAAGCTGATTCTGTCATTAATAGCTGGTGAAGATTCTCAGTTAGCCAGGACATGGTAAATTAAAAAAAGTTCAAGGAAAAAAAAAACAATAATTTATAAAGTAAAGTATAATAAATAAAGTCCAGTTGTTTTTGTCTTGAACAATTTTGAATTTGTCATTATAGCCATGTTTACCCATTACATGATACAACAGCATGCCTCACTGCTACTACTACTCTGCTGCCATCAAGTGGCTGAAATTGGTACTGTTCAAATTGTATTTTATTTTTTTCAGCCAGAATGAATGAAAACGGTCAAATCTCAGCCAAAAATTGGTTTCTGAATATGGGAAAAAAATCCATAAATACGTCGCTTTGGCCTATAAGTCGCAGGGCATGTAAATTATGCAAAAAAACTGTGACTTATAGGCCGAACAATATGGTAAGTCATTGTGTAAAATGTGTGCTTTAGATTAAATTGAGATTTCAGGACAACTTTTTGTTTCAGGCTATTTAAAACTGGGCCCCCATTCAGAGAAGAACATAGCCAGTTTAACAAAAATAACATCAAAAGGCCATCAGAAGTTCATCACTACACATATTTTATTTTAAATTGTACAGGTTCAATTAAAGCACAGTACATGGTTTTAGTTTTTAAATTACCTTGGTTTTTTTTGTTTTTTGTTTTTTTTGTGATATAGAATTTTCTGCAGGATACCAAGAGTTTATTGTGACCCCTTGTCATTAACCAAAGTGATCCTGAACCCAGATGGTATGAATAAATCCACTTAACATAGTTTTTACCTAAAATAATAATTCTTAGCTACTGAGTGGTTTGGTAACCCGTGCTTTCAAATGACTACAGAGCAGGACATGGAGAAACCTGCCAAAGCCTATTTTACAAACAACAAAGCCCAAGGTGATGCACGCTGGATGAGTCACATCTGCAGCTTTTTAGGACTTGCAGACAAGCCAGACTTATCGTTGGCCCCGTTAGAGGGAGGAATTAACTTCACTGAAACTGACTGCAGTTTAGTTCTGAGGCCAGAAAAGCTGATTTATTTGTCACTCGAGCCAGGCAGTATTATTACTCAGCTATTTGGGTTAATATAAATTGTAATGATTGCCTGAAGAAGTCACATTTTTACAGTTTTAGTGTGTTTTGGAAACCTGGTGTTATGAATTTGAAGCTTCCTCACATTGAATGGTTCAAAGGATGTTCCCATGCAGTCACATCAACAAGGTGACCACAGTGTCCCCGGCTGGCTGCAGCTGCTCATCAATAATAGATGACTAACCTTGTGTATGTCTGTTTCAACACCAGGTGAGACACTGGCAGTTCAAACATAAATTCGACTTTAGTTCGAAGCCCACGGGCACGCACAGATACTAAGTAAATCCCCAAACTCTTGCTGAATAAAGACAAATTAAACACTTTATATTTGAAATGGCATCGTATATTCAGTAAGCCATTATTGGTGTATCTACTGAGACTCTTAAGCTCCAGTGTATCTCTGCTATGCACATTTCTCCCCTTTTAATTTACAAATTTTAATCAGCTGCTGTTTTGCTACAGGGCCTCAATGGATCAATCCAATCAGCACATGCTGTATGGAGGCATCCAAACCAGACCAAACCAATTACATTATATGATAGCGTAATATTTTCATGCTCAGGGGTTAGATTTGATGTTTTTTAGCTGAATTGTTTGTCCTCAAAGGCCGAAAAAACAACTTTCTAGTTGGCGCTGCCAATTTTATGAAAGAAAAACATAAAATTCAATATCCAATAACAAAAAGTTATGAAGTGAAGGATGAAGATAGAAATGAATGTTTTCTACAAGGGAAGTTCAGGTGTTGATGCTTTTGATAGTGCTCATTTTTCTGTATGGTATTCAGAAAAAAAAAAAAGAAACCATCCAGATGACCTGACTGAAATCTGTTGGATTTTTTCCTGGATTACTGAGCATGAACTTTGGTGTACAGACAGGTTTTACAGAAAATGGGCTTTATAAAAACTCAAAGTAAGTTATCCCTGAATTTAGGGCAATTCTGAGTTTTTTAGTTCAGAAAGAAAGGCAAGACGACAATAACAGGCTTTTTGGTGTACACCTACCCTTTTTTTTCTGCGGTTGCCATGGCGAATGAAGTTATCAGAGATCCAGTTCATTAGTGGATCTCTGATAACTTCTGGCTTTGTATTGCTATGCCAATACCACAGAGTTAAACTTGAGATATTTTACATCAGTATATTCAACCTTTCTGGAACCAAAATGCCCGAGTTTCCAGCTTTATCTCTAGCACACCAGTTTGCATGCTTCCACAAGCATAAACCCTGGATGTTTTATTTTAATAAAGCCTGTCACATTATCACCTTCATGTGATGACATCCAAGTAAACTCAAGTTCTTTAATGAAGTAAGATGATAGCTGGAAACACTATAAATATTCTGCTCTAGTCTCAGGCATCACAAGTCATTATCCATCTCTTAAATATTCCAATTTAGACATTTGACTATTAAGCGGCATTAGAAATGTTGGAATATTTTCCAGCTTTTATAGTTTTTTTGAGAAGATTTTATGTGACACAGTCTTGGAAGTCTTGAAGATTAACATCTCAAATTGAAACTAAAAAATATATATTTTTTGTGGATACACAAAGAGCATGATGAATTTGTTATTTATTCAGCAAAAATCCTGCTAAAGCTATGATGGCAGATGGATGAAGTAATCAAAGCCTGGCAGACTGTAACAGAAGAAGAAAGAAAACATTAACATTTCAGTAACAGTGTATAAAATATCATGACCTACTTCCTTTAGGCTTCTCAATTTCATTGATTAAGTTTAGTTTTATAAACTCTATCCCTCAGACTGGAACTAGATAGTCTGTCTTGTATATATTGAAGTGATTTTATATTTTTCTAAGTGTATACAAAGGAGAATTAACAGTATTAGAGTTATAGCAACACTTTCAAAAACATTCTTAAAACATTACCAATATTTTTTTAGAGATACACAAAGTTCAAATTTAGTAACTGTATTTGATTTATACGTTAGTTTATTTAGTTCTTCTTTGTTTTAACTAAAGTTCTTTATATGTGAAAGCCTACTCTGATGGTAAAAAAAAACAAAAAAAACATGTGTCCATATTAACCAAAAGAGATAATTCGTGTACGTTTCTTTTTTTTCCCAAATTATCATGTTTGTTATCTCAGAAACCACTTGACAAATATTAGGGAAACTTTCAGAACTAAAGCAGTGGTTGTACATGTGCAGATCATCGACTTTTGGAGTTAATTCAGATGAGGATGGTCGCCACGTCTAATTGTCCTTAGATAACATAAATGACTTTAATCGGTCATATTTTTACAGATATTGAGCAAGATTTAGTTTGGTGGTGGCTGAGAGTAAACCCATACAACTATTTCAGGTACTAATACATCTTGCAAGTGCTCACAATATTTGTATATGCTTAACCTCATTTACATGATTTGACCCAAAAACGTTAGTACTCTCAACAAATAATATTCTTATTTGAAGATTTCGGCATGAAAGTTGACTGGTGCTCCTTTAAGAAATGCTAATCTATTAATTATGTTTTTTTAAATCCAGAAACAGCTGAAGAACCCATCACATTTGTTATGTATTATTATTATTATTATTATTATTATGTAATGTTATATTAATGTTAAATATTGCTATGTTTTACATCAAAAACACTTGTTTCCCCATCCTGACAAAATGTTTGAAGTTTTGTTCTTCATTCTCTGAGAGCACCTCTGTTTGCCTCACTATCATTATCACATGGCAGAAAAACATCTGCTTTTTAAAACGGACACAAACACATCTGTACTCATACCACCTGCCATCTTTTATACAATGGAAAAAAAGGCTGTTGTGACACTGTTCGGCTCTTAGAAATACTGACACGTTTACCCTCCTAAAACTTGCATTAATACCATTGATCGTATAAACCTTCGATCAATGTTGCCCTGTCCACTTGTCCCAGCCCCCTGAGGTGCTCTTTGAGCATCACAACATGACGTGCTTGTGAAAAAGTCTGCAGAGCGAGACAAACCAATCCATAGCTTCCCTGTGGGATGTCAGGAAGGCACTCAGTCCAGCTACTGACCTGTCTGAATCACTGCTGATTATCTCGTGCAGACATGGTTTTGCTTCACAACAACAACACCAACAACAAAAAACAACAACATTTCCTTTTTAATTTAAAGGTGGTCTTCATTTCACAACTGTAGTACGTAATATTTTGCTTCTGATACATATATATATTCCAGAGTCATAGAGATGTATTTGTCATACACACCACATGTGGTACATGAAGTGGAACGAAACTATGCACACATGGTCCCAGCTACATCCAACAAAAACACAAATTGTAAAGAAAAACGTTAATAAGAGCCAAGTCATGAACTAAGGATATACTACGTTGTACATTCACTAAACTAAGATTACACAAGACTAAGAATGCACTAAGCACTTAGTACAAAAACAATGCACCAAAACAACAGCAGCACAAACATGAGTCTGTGTGAGCAGATGAGGACTAATGGACACAGCAACATGAAATAAATCAGCAGTATGAGATCAGCAGCATGGATAGTCAGCAGCTCATATTAAAAACCAAGTGGCATTACAGTGATTTTTCACAGTATTTTTTTTTTTTTTTTTTGGCACAGTAATTTTCACTGATTTGTCCTGGTTAGAGATTCATGAGTCTTAACAGCCTCATGGTAGAAGCTGTTACTCAGCCTTGTGGTTCTGCACTTCATGCTCCTCAGCCTTCTCCCTGAGAGGACTGGGGCAAAAAGTGTGTGTGCTGGGTGAGTGGGGTCCTTCATGATGCAGGTGGCCCTTTTCCTGCATCTGGAGGTGTAAATGTCTGTGATGGTGGGGAGACTGACTCCAAGATCTTCTGTGCAGCCTTCACCACTCTCTGCAAAGCTTTTCTTTCTGCAGCTGTGCAGCCTCCATGCCACACGTTGATGCTGGAGCACAGGATGCTC
>NC_056506.1:22150059-22151643 GCF_014905685.2 Nematolebias whitei
CACGTTGATGCTGGAGCACAGGATGCTCTCCACTGCACACCTGTAGAAGGAGGTGAGGACTGAGCTTCCCAGACCAGCTCGCCTCAGCCGTCTAAGGAAGTAGAGTCTCTGATGAGCTTTCTTGATCAGGCTATTTCTTGTAGATACTAATTTCACGTTGTCCACACTGTAGTTAAATGTTGATAAAACGTCCAGCAAGTTCAGGATTGATCTGCTACAATAGATGTGTGAATCTATAACAAACTCATTTGGTAGATAATGAGTCAGTTCAAGCAATCATCTACAAACATTAAGATAAGATAAGATAAGATAAGATAAGATAAGATAAGATAAGATAGAACTTTATTGATCCCACAGGAAATTGTTTTGCCAGAGTTTCAATACAAAGGAACATACACAAGGAAGCACACAAGATATAAACATAAGTTAAAAAAACAACATATAATATAAAAATACCAACAATTAAGGTCCAAAACTGATCAGGTGCAGACAGAAACATTAAAGTTTTTATTGTAGTGCAGGGTTAATTTTTATTGTCCTATGTGTAGAAAGGGGGATTTGTTGCCTGTTTCATGTGTAAAAATAGTTGTTTTTACAAACATCTTTATGTTGATTGTGTGTTTCACTACTGTACTTTTACCTTGAAAAATAACCAGTGAATGTCAGCATGTTGAATTTGTGTATTTGTCTGTCAGTATCTTTGTATAAAATTAATTACGAAAGCTATGATTTTTGCACAAATTAGACACAAACACACTTTCAAGCACAGTCTGTGATGTAAAGTATACATTTTCCAAGTTGTATTTTTTCTTTCTGTGTTGTTGTTTTTTTATTGCATCTTGGTTAACACAGAGGAGAAGTTAGTTTGATTTGATGTATTGTCAGCCTCAGTTAATTTCCGCTCTCGGTAGAGATTTCAGCCAGTGTCTTATAAAAGTGGCTTTGTGCTTAAAATAAATTAGACTTGCATATGAACTGAGATGCTACGTTCTTTTGGGGTAGTTTATTATTCCTTTGCAGACGTAGAAGATGGCAAGCTTGCTTCAAGAAATGAATCCTAGACATCTTTTTTTTTCTTCAATACAATTTCCTACACAGACAGCCTTGGCTGGATTGAATCCTGAATAAAAGGACAAGAAAAGCATAAAAATAACAAAAGATTGAAAATATGCACATCAGTAGAATTTTAGCTTTTTTAGAGTTTTCTATTTTTGAAACTACCATCCCTGCTGCTTGGTAATATTTTATCTAATATCCACTTTAACATCTGAAGAATAAACGGGCATCCTTCTAGTGCCAACTTTACTTGGTATTTAGATGTTAAGAAGGTTAAATATGATGTGCAGTAGCTCTTATAATTCCAAGGACTAAATACACTTTGATTGGAGCTGTAACGCAGCAGTAAACTTGTCATATATTGACAGTAGGACTTGAAAGTTTTCCTAGTTTGTATGTACACTAATCACAATCAGACTTTGACAGAAGAACATACATTGTTGAATTTATAAAACCCAAAAAAATGCATATCAATAAAAACAAATCTGAATATGAATAAATAAATAAATAATACAAAAATATATATAT
>NC_056506.1:22152043-22163895 GCF_014905685.2 Nematolebias whitei
ATATATTTTCTTTTTTTCAAAGTGTTGCTTTTTTTGCAAGGTATTTGTTTAGTTGGATGCTTTGGGTATTTTATAAGAAAACAAACAAACAAAAAAAAAAAGATATACAAAGTTCTTTCAACTTTATTGTTGAAAGTACCTTACATGAATTAAATATGTACATAATGAAGGAATCATTATTTGTTCTCTTGTATAAATGTAATCTTTTTTTGTCTGGTAAATTAAGTTTAACTGTGTACCTTGCTTTCCTGCTTTTGCTGCCAAGCAGTTGTGTCTGAAAACACAGTAACATACATTAGTATCCTGCAACTGATTTATTCAGTGCAGCATAGTTACTTAATTGCATTGTGTGAAGGACATGCTAGGTGTTTGACCTCACTATGACCATATTGATAGTTTGGCCAATATTAGGGTCACACTATGCATTTAAATGTTGTCAGTAATACAAGCTCATTTTCCATTTGACCTAGCAAAAGAGTGAATGTGAACAACAGTATTGTCCAATTAAACTAAATGGTCACATAGTTACAGTTGAAAGTAACTTAAGATCATAGCTTCACTAAGGTGGTATCTATTAAAAGTTTTTAAAACTTTATATTCATAACAGTTTTAAGATTATTTTTCATATGTTACAACACAAAACACTTATGTTAAATGTTTGTGAAATAAGGCAAATAATATTAATATAACACATTTGCTTTTTGATATTCCTGTTTGAAATTTCTTTTACCATGTTGGCTAGCTTGCCTCCTGTGTGTTCTGTTTATATTTAGGCCCCGCCCAGATCTGAACCATTACAGTGATAATTGAGTGTTCGTGTGTGTGTTTTAAACTAGCACTAAATGACATTCAACAATTTACATTACATATGCAACTATAACACAATCCACACAATATTCCATGATCACAAAGGGTTTTAAATAACTTTTTTAATGCTTTATGAGCTTCAGTGAAATATATAAAATTAAATCAAATGATGTAAGTCAGTTCGCTCATTAATTCTCATTTGCAGTGGAGGAAATCATGTGTGATGTGTTTGAAGTTTTTTTTTTTTTTGGCCTAGACATTTCTTCAATGTCAAACATACGCACCAAATCATATAGCATACGAATCTTCACATACAGTAACAAGCCAGTGATGATATTATTTTTAATACTTCAACTTTTGCTATAAGACTTGACATAATAACAAATGCATGAATGGATAGATTTGGTATTTGAATCCTGGCATTTTCCTCCCTTAATACAGCAGCACAATATCAAATTCAATCAGTGACCCTTCTGCAAAGTTTATTACATTCCAAGAAGGAAACTTCCTTTTGCTATCTTGTTGCTGTCAGAAAGTCCAGAGCTTCCTGCCTTCCTGATCCTTAATGCCTTGCATCCACAAACTAAGTGACATATTGATAGCTCAGCTCTGATACAATGTCTGCTCTGTCATCTTGAGAGAGGCCATGTCTTCTCTCCTCCATTCAGGGCTTATATGACAGGGGTGTAAGTCATAAGGAGCACTGGTGCCATTACAACATCATCCCCATCCATTAGTAAGTGGATTATGTAGCTGGAGCGCTAGCATGCCTTGAAGTGTGGTTTGGTTTTATTGGCAATATAAGAACATAGTCCACTCAGTCCCCACTTTGGTTCCAAGTAATCCTGACATTAAACTGCTCTTTTTTTATAGTGCCTGTATTATAACACTCTATGCATGGGTGCTAATGCAGGTTGATGGGTTTCAATTGCATTTGTCACCGAAGTTGATTTGATTGAAAAGCTTTTGTGGTACTTAACGTTTCACATTTTATTCTGGTTTGTTCAAGGATGAATAAAGTAATGGGGTGCTTAATGATATATTCTAAACTAATAATTACAGAAACAGTTTTTTTTTTACAAATCAGAATATTCTTTACCTAACCTGACATATGCAAAGAAAAAGATAAATACAAATGTACTATCACCCTAATCTTATTTTTACGTTTTTCCTTCAAAGAAATTTGCTATTTCATGTTACTGCGGCAGTTGTAAAATCTGATGTTGCATTGTCATACTTTGTGCAGAAATGTGTAACAAGACTTTAGCATAACCCCCCCCCCCCCCCCCCCCATTCCCCAAGAACACGTCAATTCAATTCAATTCAAAAATACTTTATTAATCCCAAAGGGAATTTAAATGTTGTTGAAACTCGTCATTCTGGTTTCATTAAAGAGTTGTTCTAGATGCTGATGTCTGTGGGCAGGAAGGATGTCTTGTAGCGGTCTGTCCTGCAACAGATCTGAAGAAGCCTCTGACTGAAGACACTCTGTTGTTGTATGACAGTCTGATGAAGAGGATGCTGAGGGTTGTCTATAATGTTCTTCATTTTATGAAGAATCCTTCTTTGTACAATCATCTCCAAAGGTTCTAGAGGAGTCCCCAGAACTGAGCCAGCCTTCTTTATGAGCTTGTTGATCTTTTTTAAGTCACTTGCTCTGGTGCTGCTCCCCCAGAAGATGATGGCAGAATAGATACCACTCTTTATAACAGACTTATATAAGATATGCAGTATCTTGCTGAAAACACTGAAGGACTTCAGCTTCTTCAAGAAGTACAGTCTGCTCTGACCCTTCTTGTAGATGCTTCATTGTTGCATTTCCAGTCCAGTCTCAATTTACCGATCGATCTACGTTCCTACCCTCCGGGGGAATCCCGATGCGTTCCCAGGCCAGTCGAGAAACATAGTCCCTCCAGCGTGTCCTGGGTCTTCCTCTGGTTCTCCTCCCGGTGGGACGTGTCCGGAACACCTCACCAGGGAGGCGTCCAGGAGGCATCCTAACCAGAGTGTCCGAGCCACCTCAACTGGCTCCTCTTGACGTGGAGAAGCAGCGGCTCTACTCTGAGTCCCTCCCGGATGATCGAGCTTCTCACCCTATCTCTAAGGGAGAGCCCAGACACCCTGCGGAGAAAACTCATTTCGGCCACTTGTATCCGAGATCTCGTTCTTTCGGTCACAACCCAAAACTCATGACCATAGATGAGGAGCTGGACCAAGTGGCTGGGGAGAGGGAAGTCTGTGCCTCCCTACTTAGGCTGCTACCCCCACGACCCGACCCCGGATAAGCGGAAGAAAATGGATGGATGGATGTATTAGTTTATCCATACTATTTCCTGAAAAGAAAAAAAAAAGTTTGTATCATCAGCAATCATTATGAATTTCAAAATACTGGATACTGTAAAAATATAATTTAAATAAAGTATAAATCATTTAGGTCCTACAACTGAGCCTTGAGGAAGGTCACATTTTATAGTTTCAGTTTGTAATGTGTTGTTAATTTGTACATATTGTAACTTATTACACAAATTACTTTTTAAGCACTGATGTACCCTATAAGCCATATTATTCACATTTTCCCAGTAGTCGTTCAGGATCAATAGAGTCAAATGCCTTACATAAATCAATGAACACACCCACTGTATTAAGTTTCTGATCAACCGCTGCAGCAATGTGTTCTGCAAACTCCATCACAGCTAAAGTTGTGGAGTAGTTGTTTCTAAAACCGTACTGGAGCTCATTTCATATATTGTTTTAATTAAGAAAAGAGTCCAGCGTTGTCATGATTTTTTTTCCTGAATTTTAGAAAATTGTGGTAACAATGATATAAGTCTATAATTTGTTTAAAAAAAATGTGCTTATTACCACTTCTGTGGACTGGAAACACCTTGGCTATTTTCATTTTGTCAGGAAAAATTCTGGTTAAGAACGATCTATTACAAATATTGGTGAGATGTTTAATAATACTATAAATTACTTCTTTCACAATAGCCATGTCAATATCATTAGTCTTTGGATTTTTATTTTTTATTTTTTCATTTTTTTTAACTACTTCTATGACCTCACTTTCACTCATTCTTTCAAGAAACATATTAATATTATTGAATGTATAATAGAGTTTTTCATTTTTAATCTTTGGCAACTCATTTACTAAATTAGGACCAGTATTAACAAAGAACTGATTGAAAACTTCAACAATATCCTCTTTATTTTCATTGTGGTGTTATTATGTTTAATACACATTGGGAAACTCTGTTTTTATGATTTTTAATGACACTATTAATTATCTTCCAAGTACCTGTAATATCATGGCTGTATTTTTGCAATAGCCTCTCATAATAATAACAGTTTTGCTTCCTCAGCACTGATGTTAATTTGTTTTTATATATTTTATATTTTTTGTCATTTTCATGTGTTGGGCACCTAATTAACTCCTTTTATACAGTAACTTATTGTTCTTTTTACATGACTTTTCCTGACTTCATTCATGGCTTTGTTTAGACATACCTAGACATGGATGCTGTCTATCATTGTGCACTAAGATTCATAACTGGCTGTGATTATCGTACCCACCACTGCACCCTGTATTCACTGGTTAACTGGACACCATTAACTTCACGCAGACTCTCTCACTGGTACATTTTCATCTTTAAATCACTTCTTGGTCTGCTGCCTTCATACATCTCCTCCTACATGTCTCTGCGTGAGTGCAGCTACAGCGTGCGCTCTCAGGACATTATTACCTGCAGTGTTCCCTCAGTGAGGACTGAACTAGGCAAAAGGGCCTTCTCCTACTCCGCTCTTGTTTCCTGGAATATTTTACAAAAAGATCTGAAGCTCTCGAACTTGACCTCTCTAAGTGGCTTTAAGAATCTGTTGGACTCCTGACAGGGACCAATGCTGACATGTTCCTGTTTTTAATTCTCTACATTTGTCTTATAATCTAGATGTTTTTGTTACTTTTTTGGCCATCTTATTTTAATTTGTAAAAAAAATAATAAAAGCGTATGCCTTTTTATAACTGTCTGTTGTTGTCGCTGTTGTCCATTGTTGTCATCTTTCTTTGTTGAAATCAGGTCTCACTCTCTTGTAAATGAGTCCACGAGGCTCAATGGGATTTACCTGTCTAAATAAAGGTTGAATTAATACCCTATATCTGGTACTGAATGAATCCACATCAGCCTTTAGTCATTGAACTCTTTGTTCTCACATCATTATGTTAATTTTTCATGTTGGTAAAAGGTAAACAACATATTAGGGAATGCACTGAGAATATCTGACTAAGCACTGCCCCAGTACTTAGTCACTCTTCTTATAGCAATTACCCTTTTGACAATCACAACTAAATGTTTTGCTGCTAATCACTCTATTATGTTCACTGGCTTATTGCAAAAATTGGCTTGGGTCTTATGCACAGCAATATTGTAACCATTGACCCTAAATCAAATAGGACAATGGTCCAATGAATATTGTGTTTACATTATTGTAGCTATATATATATTATATTAATAGATCTTTGTCAACAAATGGTTGTCAACTCAAAAAGCTTTTATTAAATCCATGTACTACTTATTTGAACATCCCCCTCACATTTGTGTCCCCACCCCAGCCATCTACACCAAGCCTAAGCCATGAATTGTAAAATGCTTGTTCCTTGTGTGATGCAGTGAAAAGTCCTGCAGTTTGATTAACATGTATATTTTCCCTAATAATGTGTCTAAGATTGGCACATTCATCTAGCCTAATTTGATTGTTGCTTACTCTGATTATGAGCTTAAAAAAATGCCAAGCAATTGGAATATAATGAGATTGTATTATCTGGAGAGTAAACTATTTGTTTGCCGTGTGTTTTCCTTTAAAAATAAATTCTTCAATTCAGCATTCTAATTATGCTTTTGGTTAATGTAAACATTGATTAGTGCAGCCTTAAGTGTGCTACTCTTGAACTTAATTGAATTGATCTGTGGGAAAGATTGAAATTGCATAACTCAACATTCTCTCTAAACAAAGTCAGATTAGAAGGATAAAAGGTTTATTTTCAGTTCAACGAGGAGCTCTTTTATTTAGAAAGTTGTAATTGTTTTTCTGTGAGTGTCAAATGGGATCATTATCGATGACTTGCAGAATGCTTAAAATTTAATCACTGCAGACTAAACGATTCAAGTCTCCTTTCTGACCAGTGTGCATTCTGATTAACTGCATAAGTGGCTCATATCACAGTGTCATTTGTTAAAGTCCTTGACTGTGCAGATTAAGCAAACAACACATGCAAATAGGCCTCTACTTTTGCCAATTTGGATTATTACAAGCCACAAAAACCCATTTATATTCAGCCTCAGTTGCTAATATGTTTGGGAAAAAAGAATGTTTTATGTAAATTAGTGATTAAACCCTTTTTTATTCAATCAATTTGCATATCTTTCCAGAATTGATTTGACTTACCCAACACATTGTTTAATTAAAAAAATCTATATTGATATTTTATTCTTTATAAGTGTCTTTAGTGTATTTGAGTGTCTATAAATGCTTAAACACTTATTCTTTTTTTGTTGTGTTCTACTTAGAATCTCATATTTATTCAGCTGATTTGAGGGGTTGGTTCACATTGAGCTAAAGAAAACATGACTCTCAGATATCTGTTAAATTAAGTCAGGTTATCTGGCACAGATTACAAAACAACCCAACTCAGACCCTAGTAAAGTGCAAATAAATACAGTCTAGTTCAACTTTAGCACTGCAATATATTCTAAAACTGCACATACATTTAAGTATATTAGAATCTAACATACCCATTCGTAAAGAGTTGTTTTGCTCAAGAAACTACTGATATTTTAATGGTTGATGGTAGGCCATACCCATACTCAAAAGAAGACCATGCCTTTTTTTATATGCATTTATTTTCTTCTGAAAACCCGGCAAGACCTGCATCATGAAGGATCCCACTCACCCAGCATATGCACTTTTTGCCCCGTTCTCCTCAGGCAGAAGGTTGTGGAGCATTAAGTGTAGAACCTCTAGACTGAGGAACACCTTCTACCATGAAGCTGTTAGACTCATAAATCCCAAACCAGAATTATATGTGAAAAAAATAAATAAAAATAAAAACACTGTTATGCCACTTTAATTGGTGCTATGTGCTGCTGATTATCCGTGCTGATCTCATGCCGCTGTTTATTGCATGCTGCTGTATTCATTCATGCCCATCTGCTCACACAGACTCATGTTCGGCTGCTGTTATTACACCATATTGTTTTGCAATATTATTGTTTAGCACATGTCTTAGCTCTTTTAGCTTACTGCTTAGCGTACCATTTGGCGTTTGTTTAGCGTATATCTTAGTGTATATCTTAGATCCCTATATACTGTTTTGTTTACACTTTATATTTTTGATTTCATTGGATGTAACGGGGACCCCGTGTACATAATTTTGTTCCACCTCATGTACCACATGTGATGAAATGACAATAAACCTACTTGAGCTTGAAGTTGAAGTTGAAATTGAAGACTACAGTTTGTGAATGATTATTTTTTTTTTTATCGGTATAAATATTGACTGATCAGGTCTGTAGGATAAGATAGAGGATGGTTGTTTTATTTGTAAGAGAACAAGTTTTAAACACTAATCTTAATTTTACAGGTAGCATTTTAGGAGACATCAAGTTTGGATAAATATTTCTGTCAGCATTACCTCTACTGGAGTTATGGTACAATCAGCCGAAGGCTTTTAACATTCTTTTTGAAACATTTTGATCATAATTCCTGTCTAGAAATCAAATAACAAAATTTAAAATACTGCATGGACTAGTTTAAAGTCTCCCTTAAGGAAATTGTTTGTTTGCTCTAATTTTAGCATTTTATGACCAAGGCAGTCATTCACTATTTTTAAATAAATCCATCTCCGGTGGCAAATTGCAGCCATCTGACTCTCTGTACCATCACCTTGACATTTTCATAACTCACTTTGACATTTTCCAAATTGCTAAATTTATCTCATTTTTATTCATTTGGTTGCCCTGCTGCTTGAATCAAATTAGGGATGCAAAAAAGGTAAATTACACATGCTGAACATGGAATGGCATGCCCTTAAGTCATACCTATGGCCTCATCTTTTATGTCTCGGTTGTAAACTTATTTTTGTAGTTACCTTAAAATGGCATGTGACATAGAATAGGTCAAAACATAACAGGAATGGTCTTTTGGCTTAATGCACAAAGGTACCAAACTGAGAATTGCTCTTGAACTCTCTTGTGTTTGCACAGGTTGTGTGCTTTTGACTTGCATTAACTTTGATCCATATTCTACGTCTTGAAGGGATTCTCCGAGTCTTCTGCCTTTTCTGCTCTACCTTTGACGCTCACCCTGTCACTGGCTTCCTCCCTTTCAAGTGTCTGTCTGATTCGGTTTTTGTCCTCTCTGCTAACCTCTCCTTAGGGCAGGATTGCTGCCCTTCTTCTGTCCATCTTGTACTCTCTCTCAACCCGCTGTGGGCGTAGATGTTGCCATATCCTTTTACCCCATGGAGTGTCTCAGAAGTCATTAAAATCAGAGAAGAAAAGGGCTGAATGGAAGTGCTTATGTGACATAACCCAGTCATATGGTATCAGTCTCTTGTAGAGCAAATGCATAGTATGACAGGATATTCAGACTCATTGTTGACTTTTTGTGTTTCCATAAACTGTGAGTAAAAGTAATTTCCAATTCTGTCAGATTTAAGGTTTGTAATGGATATTGTACCAGTGTTAATCTCATTGAAATGTTAAATTGCCAGGAATGTCCTAAACCTGTACAATACTAACTCATTTTTGGACTAATCTAATAATTTGTTGAAACCTACGCTAATGAAAAAAATAAAGGAAAACGATCCTAGATTGTGTCACGCTTTCAAGGTCAGTCAGTAACTGTTCTAAAATGCAAAGGCAAAATAATGACAGGCTTGATGGACTCGAGATAGATCTAGTTTTGTCAGTGTATTACCAAACAGCTTATTCAGTAAATAGGACCACTTTCAGAACATTGTCTAAAGAAGCATTTTACACTTTTTGTGTGAATTTTATTCATGGTTTCAAGTTTTTAGAGTTGATCTTTATTGCTATATTGATGTGTAAAACCAAGTTGATCAAATAAAGTGTCTTGATTTTTATTTATCATATAAACACAAATCTAATTGCAGTATGTTTCAACATGTTAAACTACACCATAAGGAAGGGAACTGTTGTCAGTGATTTCAGTGTTTAAAGTTCATCTTATTTATAAGAGACAAAGCATTCAGTATGGACCTTATTTTTAAGCCAAAATTAGTTTGTGAACCATGTTCTGGACTGTCTTCATTTCATTCCAAGGTGAAATGGTTACAATCAGAGCTACAAGCATTTAAAATGCTTTAGACAGTATTCATCAACTTCTAGCAGTAACCTTTTCCTAACAGTGCTTTTGGCATCCCTTCTTTGACTTTGATCCTATATTCTACTTGGCATGTATTTCTGACTCGGTTCCCACTTTTGACGCTTTCTGTTTTCTCTGCCTGTTTCTTTCTTCTCCCTCTCTGTTTTCTGTCTCTGCTCCAAATGCTACCCATCTCCCCTCAGGGCGGTATGATTGCCCTTCTGCTGTCCGTCCTGTGCCTTGTCCTGATCTTGTACACTCGCAGACGCTGGTGTAAACGCCGCCGCATCCCTCAGCCCCAGAAGAGCGCCAGTGCTGAAGCAGCTAATGAGATCCACTACATCCCGTCAGTACTGATGGGAGGGCAGGCTCGGGAAAGCTTAAGGAACTCCAGGGGTCAGGGTCCGAACTCCAGTGGCACCCTCAGCATCCGGGAGACACCGATTTTGGATGGGTAAAGACTATGCACTACAGACTATGTAGGAGAGGATCATTGTTATCTAACACAGGCTTAAAACAGCTACAATGTACATTCTGTTTGACTTATAAATCTCTAATACTCCATCAAATCACAACTTAAGATAATACTGTTTTTAACTTAGTATAATGCAACTCTAACTGAGTTCGACCTCATCCTCAGGTATGAGTATGACATCACGGATCTTCGTCACCATTTGCAGAGAGAGTGCATGAATGGTGGGGAAGAATTTTCCAGCCAAGTCACCCGAACTCTGGACTCTCTTCAAGGCTGCAATGACAAGAATAACATGGACCTGACACCTGGTAAGTAATCTGCACAAATAACAAAAACAGGTAGAATAAGCAAGACACTGCAGTTTACAGAATTCAGTTCAGTGCCAGTAGGGCAGTGATCAGTTATACATCAGATACATTAAACAGCTACTGACCAAGAGGATGGCCCAGCACAGAAGAGCAACCAGGACTCTGCGGTTCACACTAATCTGCAGGCCAGCGGTCACGTTTAACAGGGGTGAAGATGTGCACAACCTTGAAAGAGCGGAATGTTGGCTCGAGAAAGGAGAAAAGGAAGCCATCTTTGTGAAGAGAAGTCACCCATCATTAAACAGGGGTGGAGGCATCCATGTCCAATTGACACCCTCTTACAATGTTGTTATTGCTAGTATCACTCATCCCCCTGTGAATAGCAAGCGGCCATCAGTGCACTAATAATCAATTGTTAGGCTGATGGTCCTCCTTTTGGATGTGAACAGCTAGTTTTGGCTTTCACCAGCAAACTGGTTGATCTATTATGAGAAGGTGCTTCTTATAGAACTGAGTTTATTGCAGCTCCTCAGACTGAATAAGTCTTTTGGATAAAAGACGAAACATTTCAAGAAAGAATAATCTGTCCAGAAGATTAACTCAACCTAGACTAGATTTAAAATATTTTACATGCCCAATTGAAGCAGTATAAGTTACAGCATAAAGGCCCTGCCCAGGCAAAATATTGTAAACACCAGCGTAAAATGTGTGTACGTCAATAGTAAATATGGGAGTGTGTGGCCAAAAAATTATTATTATTTTTTTTTAAATTTTTTTTATGGTGTTTCCAGCATTTTTTCTTATCCTCAAACAAACCTTCTATCGGAATAATAGATCCAGTTCTGTACTTTCCACAACATGTAGAAAAAACAAGTCAAACACTCAATCCTGTCCTCCTACACACACAAACACAATTTTAAAAATCCTATAGAATGGTGTTTGTTACGTCAAAAAAATCCAACTAGCTTCATTGATTAATTGAACTTGGTGGTACAAGCTTTTATTTCATTAAAAATTATATATTATTCCATCTTTTCAGTATTACACTTGATTTCTTTGAAAATGCAATAACATAACTGTTGTTTTTAGAATAAACCTAATAATAGTTTTTAATAAAAGTCCCTGTATTTTTATTTACAGGTACAGTATTTTATTGCTTTTAATTAATTTAGAGCAGGCGTGACATATGCTTTGTATTCTGAAAATGATTTGCCAGTATAAAACTTTTTAACAACTGAAAGCCCAAACACAAAACCAGTGTGATGGCTGAATGACCATTCATTGTCTTAAAATAAAAGTGATGGCTTTTTACAAAAAATAAATAAAAATAAACATTTTTAACACCTAATAAGTAAAGACTTGGATAAAGGCCAGTGTTCTTTATTCCAGCTTTTTTTTGTTTTTACTCATATTATGCTGAAATCAAACACCATTCCCCTGGCATCTATTGCATAAAGTGGAACAGTTTTGAAGCAGGTGTACTATCTGAATTGCAATAAACAACATATTTACTGCTTGGACTCATCAAGGGATCAGAGTGACAGCGTACTCACACAGTGTTCATATAAAATCCAGACATCCCAACCCTGAAGCTAATGGAAGCAGAGTAATCTTGTGCATTATGCATTTACGATGGGTACTGAGATGAACTGGAACAAACAGACATTGCAGGCTGCTGGCTATGTAGGGAATGTTAATAGATATAAATACTAAGGAGGTCATTCAGAAAAAGACATTTGGATTTCTGCTAAATGAACAAAGATGTATTTTATATTGAAAGCTGCCATGACCCTTGCTTAGAATGATTTAACAGTCATACTTAGATAAAAAAAAAAATAAAAAAAAAAATAAATATATATATATATATATATATATATATATAT
>NC_056506.1:22164295-22178332 GCF_014905685.2 Nematolebias whitei
TATGTATATATATACATAAATTATACTTGCCATTTGTATTCTTGCCACCTAACTTTTTTATAATACAAATGTATCAATTTGTCTTTCTGTATTCAAAATATGTCCTTTGAACCACTGGATAAAATTAATTACTACTACCACTACTACCAGTACTACTACTACTACTACTACTACTACTACTACTACTACTACTACTACTACTACTACTACTTCTACTACTACGACTAATACTAATACTAATACTAATACTACTAATACCAATAGAGATATTCTCACTTTATGTTACTCAAAAGGAGCCACACTCGACAGCAGAAGATTTTTATCTGGTATTTTACTTGTGAGGCCAGATTTTCAGGACAGGTTAGACCGGTATACAGGAAGTGCACACGAAGGCCAGTCACGAGAATCTGCCACATGTCGTGTGTGAAGCTTGTTTATATACGCTTATCAGTTTAGCCAAGCTCACAGACTCTGAGGCGTCCTTGGATCGACAGCTGCATGCTTCAGCCTCACCCAGCTCCTCATTCAGCTCTCTCTGTTAAACCAAACATATGATTCGTGGGCAGAGTGGGGATTTTCAGCCATAGTAGCTTAAAACATCCATAAACTTTTGCCCAAAAATTCCCTAACAAATATTAATAATAATATTCTTTAAGTAATCCCTGGATGTACCTATTTACATCAGATTAACTTTTGAAATCAACTCGATTCAATATATGGAAATAAGGGAACAAAAAATATATATATAAAAACGACTATAACCTAATAACATATATTTTTCTGTGTTGTTCTGTGTAATGTTTTGAAACTAATGGTATCGATATATCTGACAAGGTTGAATCAGGTCCACTGGACAAATTCTTCTTTGCTGAGAAGAACAAAACAAAACAATGTCTAAAGGAGCTGACTCAATCTTGTTATATTTATCTACTTGGACTATTTATTGAGCATGTGTCAGGACATTAACAATATGTATTCTTTCAAACAATGCTAGTTTTATTTTTATATGGTTTTGGGTTTAACAGACCCAAATTCCTACTTGTAGCTCTTTCAATAGTTGTAATCCATGATAATTCTTGAACCAACTAGGATTTTTCTCTGAAAGTATTGTCTTAATATGTACATAAAGTTATGTTTTCACCCTCTCGAGTCTTGCACAGGCTCTCTTTATTTATTTAATTAGTTTTAATTTCATGCCAGCTTTTCTCATTCTGTAATTTCTCATTATGTTCCGCCTCTCTCCCAGCCGACACCATGCTTGATGTATTTTCATAGCATTGCTAGACTAACATTTTCTGCTCAGTGGTTTAAAAAAAAAAACTCCAAGATTCACCCAAAACAATATTGCATTCTGCTTCACCACAATTCTAATGTTATTCTGCTTGTCTGCAGTGAGCGACAACACCAAGCTGGCCCTGATGAACAAGTACAAGGACAACATCATCGCCACGAGCCCCATCGACAGCAACCACCAACAGAACACCCTGCTGCCACACAACACCTCCACCAGCCAGCGCAAACGCCTCTCCAGCAACACTCGGGGTGAGTCCCTCTTTGCCACAAATTTAAGATAATACAGAAGAACATAAATCACAATGCAGACACACCTTTACATGTTTACAGGCACATGTTGGCAACGTGTGCTCATGCCTTCAGCTTCAGGAATTCTGGGCTCTGTTTTAGATACTGTCTTTTGTGTATGATTATTACTTTTTTCTCATGACAGCAATAAACTGATGGACTGTAAACTTTTGACTAGTCAAAATGACACTTGAATTCCTACTTTTTTCAGGAATTAAAAGACACATTAAAGTTGTTTTTTTTCTTGATAGCGCACATCGTATTGACACATCTATATGTTAGGTGTATGTCAGTTTTGAGCCACTGATATATGGTGTCTGCTATAAACTGAAAATGATTTAACTAGGACAAGTATTACTTCCAGTGTCCATAATATTATATCATGCAATATATAGATGTTTCTTGTCCCCTGTGGTGACCCCTGCAGATTTCACATAATGTCAATGATCAGCTGTAATGAGGACTGGCTTTCCCTTTATAACATCCATCAACAAACGAGCATTTAAGAACTTTCAACTCAAAGGTCTCTGAATTAAACTAAACAATACCCACTCAAAACATGTGTCCCTTTATATAAGATGTTCAAATATCAATAATTGTTCAATTAAAATCACTATGAAACCAAAATTCATGCTATTTATCTTTGCACACTGTAACTCTGTTTCGTTTTTTTATTCTATGTTGAACTCAAGATTCCCGCCTGTTGTAAAAGACAAAAATAAAAGCCAATAATTCAATTCAGTTTATTTATATATCGCCAAATCACAACAAAGTTGTCTCAGGGCACTGAACAGAAATATTCATACACATATGATTTTTAGTCAGGTCATCTGGACAGTTTATTTTTTTGCTGAAACGTTTCACCTTCCATCCGGAAGGCTTCATCAGTCAAGGAAACACACAACACAAAACTGATTCTTCCCCCAAACAGCTTACTCCAAAGTGGAACAAACCAGTTATGTTGGTGTTAAGATGGTGTCTTTGGCACGCCCCCTCCTCTGGTGCCGGCCCTCTTTCTCGTCGACAGTCATGTCTGACTGATAATTGTTGGATTGTATACCTGGATTATTGAGTATGGACATTTTTTTGATTCATACACATAGAAAAGCCAATTAGTAAAGTTCTTTATCTAAGGAAGCCAGCAGACATATTGAATCTTCACTTTGTCACAGTCTCCCATCCTGAGCAAGCACAATGGCAACAGTGGAAAGCAAAAACTTCCTTTTAACAGGAAGAAACCTCCAGCAGAACAGGGCTCAGGACAAGCAGCCATCTGCTTCGACCGACTGGGTTTGAGAGGACAGGAAGGAGAGACAAATGAACACAGAATGGTAGGTCCAGGTGTACCTGAAAGACAAAAAAAAAAACATGTTTAGATAGAAAAAATAACTACAAACACATAGCAGGTTGAGCAGAGTAAGTAAAGACAGTAGTAGAGTGGAAAAAAAAAATGTGGTCAGTTTGTCCTCCAGCAGTCTAAGCCTATAGCAACATAACTAAGTGATAGTTCAGGAAACCCAAGCTTACCCTAACTAAAGGATTTATCAAAAAGGAGAGTATTAAGCCTAGTCTTAAAACTGGACAATGTGTCAACCTCACAGACAGTGATTGGAAGTTGGTTCCACAAGAGAGGAGCCTGATAACTGAAAGCTCTGCCTCCCATTCTGATTTTGGAAACTCTAGGAACTGCAAGTAAACCTGCAGTCTGAGAGCAAAGTGCTCTGTTAGTAAAATATGGAACAAGATCTGTAATATAAGATGGAGCCATGTTGTTGAGAGCTTTGTAGGTTAGAAGTATGATTTTGAATTATATTCTAGATTTGACAGGGAGCCAATGGAGAGAAGCTAAAACTGGAGAGATATGATCTCTCCTACTAACTCCGGTTAAGACTCTGGCAGCAGAATTTTGGATCAACTGAAGGTGTTTTAAAGAAGTATTTGGACACCCAGATAATAAACCATTGCAATAGTCTATTCTAGATGTGACAAATGCAAGAACCAGTTTTTCTGCATCATTTTTAGATGAGATGTTTTTAATTTTAGTGATATTACGCAGGTGGAAAAAAGTGGTTTGGGTAACATTTTTCATATGGGCGTTAAAAGACATGTCCTGATCAAAAATAACACTAAGGTTTTTAACTTTAGAACAGGAGGCCTAATGTCTAACTCACTATTGGTAACTAATGTCATCCAGAGAAAATCAAAGATGCTCAAGTCCAAAAAACACAACCACTGTCTTGTCTGAGATTAAAAGCAGAAAATTAAGGGTCATCCAGGTTTTTTTTTTTTTTTTTAACATATGCTTGTTACTTAAGTAGCTGACGGGATTCATTGGGTTTCATGAACAAATATAATTGTGTTATAATCATTATAACATTGAAAATGTATCCAATGCTGTTTAAAAATATTACCTAATGGAAGCATATATATATATATATATATATATGAGGTAAAGAGTATTGGTCCAAGCACTGAACCCTGACGAAATACCATGACTAACTTTGGTTTATGAAGAAGATTCAGTATTTACATTTACAAACTGGAATCTATTAGATAAATATGATTTAAACAAGTTTAGAGCTGTTCCTGTAACACCAATATCTTATTCTAGTCCCCTCTCAATAATGAGAAATAAAAATAAAATAAAATAAAAAAACACAACAATAAATATGCTGTCAAGGGAATAAAAAGATGTGGGGACCCACAGGCCCGTCCCCACAGGACACAATGGTAACACAGGGAAGACTGGAACCACAGACATACAGCGGGCCCCAAGCCCGGAGCCCCGGGAGTCCTCCAACAGGGACACCCCCCTCCCCCCACCGAGAAGCAGAGGGAAGTCCCGGGCGACCCCCAGCAACCACAATGTAGACACCCCAGGGGGCTGCAGGCTCCGCCGGTAACCCACCCCTCCAGAGTAGATCCGGCCATGGATACCGAGCCCCAAGTCCTGAGGTCATATCACCCCCCAACAGAGGCCCGACAGAGCCAGGGCACCCAGGCCCTGGCAGGCAGCCTCCAGGGCGGGCCGGCACACACCCAATCACCCAGCACAGATGCCGAGAGCCGCCAATGCACCGGATGCAGGGGGGCCCACCACCGAAGGGGAGCGCAATAGGGGGAAGTAGACCCCACATTAAGGGGGGGAGGGGGCAATTTGCTCCAAGAGAGGGGCCCTGTAACCCCAATATCATATTCAAGCCCCCTTCTCTATAATGAGAAATTAAAAAAAAAATGCACAAAGATAAATATGCTGTCAAGGGAAGAAAAGATGAGTAAGTAGAGTTTTCCAGAACAAACATTTTCTTTTTTCCTTTTTATATAAAAATGAAATATTCTAAACACTGTTTCTAAACTCTAAATGCTCTAAAAGAGCACAGAATGTCATGATGTCATGATGTCATGATCTCCGCTCTCTGCACCTGCTAGTGCTCTCAGCCACGCCCACTTCTCCGCTGCAGAAGGAAGCTTCTCCTTCAGCTGGCTACTGCACACAATTGCAGGAAGAGGGTCTTTCTACAGTTGTGGGCTGCACACAGGTGCAGCCGGTGCTAAAATTACCATCTTGATCATGTGGCTCATCCATCAATCAGCCTACTGGGTGTCATGTACAATCTTATTTTGATAAATTGCAATAGAGTGGGACCATGAAAAACAAACCGCGAAGTAGCGAGGGACTACAGTACTGCCGTCACAGTGTTACAGTATACCTGTATTAACAATCACACATAAACTAATAAGATGAAATATCAGTTTTCCTTAATATCAGTGATATAGTTTTCAGGAGAAGTTATTTTTGGGTTGCCACACTAGCATAATGTGGGGCAACACAGCAGACTGCTGCTGGTTGTCACTCTTATCCCAGAGGGAGGAGAAACCGTTAATGCGGGCACTGACCTCTACATTAATCATCCTGTGAATTTAGCAGAAACAGTTTAGGAGCTGTGCTTCATACTGGGATCGTTCCATTGAAGTCTTTAAACTCTGTTTAGAAGAATGAATGAGGAAAAGAAAAGTAGACATGAAACTAGTGCACTTCAGGTTTAAGTCATCATTAAAATATATGTCTACTTCACACTCAAATATATGGTCATTAGAGTTATAAAGATGTAGGAGGTTAAACTGCATTTATGAACAGCTTTAAAATAATTTTCCCACATGACTTTTTGTCAGCGGACACATTGTCAGCTGCTCAAACAGATTGCTTTTTCTTTTTAATCAGGAGAATGCCAAATCCAAAACTTCCTATTGAAAGGCAGCTTTTGTCTTTGCCTCCGTCTTCAGCAGATATTACATATTTTTCAGCACATTAATCTTTGAATTTACCTTCATACTACAAATATACATTAGATTTTATTTACTTGAGCTTAAAGGTCACAGTCATGCAGTGCTGTTTTAAAGCCTTTTACTCTAAAATGTACATAAAAAAATAATAAAATAAATTAATGATTTACAATGTATTGCATGTTTTTATTACCTATAGTTTAAACTTTAGGTTGTCACAGAGGAGTTTAGTTTAACAAAGGCACGTTTAAAATATTAGAAATAAATTGTGAAGGAAAAATTTAGTTTTTAAATTAAATTATGATAAAATTGGGGTCTGAAGTCAAATCATAAATGCTTTTTTAATAAATTCTCAAAACCCTACCATCATTTTAAGAGGTTTTAGAAAGTTTCTGCAGGATGTCATATACATTCAAATAATTTTGTGAAATGAGTGACCTTTGAACTGTAAATAAAATTAAAGGTTTGTGTGAATGGAGAGTGAAGCCTCATGTGTTTCCATGTTTTTTTTTCCCCCCAACCTTTATTTACAATTGACATTATTTTCTCCCCTTTTATATTTTGATATCAATTCATGTCTTTATCACTTGAATTTAAACAAACATCTTTGCAGCCTCCTATCTCTTTTCATGCTTACCTAAGGCTGTAGGAACTTTGGGAACAAGAGCAACATATAAACATAAGATAAACTTTTGCTGTTGATTAACTGCCATGACTTTCACCAACAACATTTATAGAAACTATCATTTTGCACATTTTTTATGTAACTTTGGAATAGAACAATACTATTTGTTTCATGCTTTTAAAGCACAAACAACACAAAAGATCAGTTTTTAAAGAAAATAATAAAAATAGTGAACTGTAATCTAAAGTTAGTCCACAGAATTAATCCAAAATTTGTAAAAAAAAAAAAAAAAAAATCCATGCTACCAACCAGCTCCAAAATATCTATTATTTTGTTCCCAATAGTGAAAAACCCAACATATATCTTGGGAAATGTCAGCTTTTTTTTTCCTTTTAGACACCTTGGCAGCATTGCTAATCTGCAGCAGTCGTGACAGTAACTAACGCAGAAATCTGATGAACAGGATTGAAGAAAATATAAGTAAAAAGTGCATTGTGTCAATCATAAATAATAAAAACAATATTCTAGCACATACACTTTATGCTCTACCACCTATCATTATAGTATCAAAGCTAAAATGCTAAATAATCTATTAGTGCGGTTGCCGTACAGGATGAGAAATATTCATGTTGACGTTGCAGCTGGTCTAGGAAAACAAAATATTTGATGCTCTTTTTTACCTAAAGTGACTTTTGAAACAACAGTAATCCTTCACAAAACTTCCTTAATGCAAGGACAAATAAAGAAGAAGAAAACAAGAAATGTGTGATTTGTGCTGTCAAAGATTTGCAAGTCGTTTTGGTTGATTTCAATCTTACATTAATATATGACAGGGGGCTGTGGAAGCTCAGTGGTCGGCGCTGTGGTCTTCTAATCCTGACCATGCAGGTTTGAGCCAAGGTTGTGTCAGAAAAGGGCAACTGGTGTGAAACTATTTCCAAATCTCTTGTGTGAGATAGTTTGCTGTGGTGGCCTTTACAGAGTGGAGCAGTCAAAAGAAAAGCAGCAACATTACAATTATTATTATTCAGCTCTCAACTCTAATATTTATTAAAGAAGACCTCATAAGAGACGATCAAGTTCACAATGATGTTACTATATAATTTAGAATTTCTAATTTTAAGGCGACAAGTGTTTTTTTTGTTGTTTTTTTTTGTCTGTGAGGATACATAACTTCTCATCATCCACCATAACCCTCAGCACTGGCTCCCCTCAGGGCTGTGTGTTGAGCCCCCCTCTTGTTCACTCTGCTCACATATGACTGCACACCTACCTATCCAGGCTGTCATTTCGTAAAGTTTACAGATGATACAACGGTGGATGGATGCATCACAATGGGATTATAGTGGAGAGCATCCTGTGCTCCAACATCAACGTGTGGCATGGAGGCTGCACAGCTGCAGAAAGAAAAGCTTTGCAGAGAGTGGTGAAGGCTGCACAGAAGATGTTGGAGTCAGCCTCCCCACCATCACAGACATCTACACCTCCAGATGCAGGAAGAGGGCCACCTGCATCATGAAGGACCCCACTCACCCTATGCACACACTTTTTGCCCCGCCCCCCTCAGGAAGGAGGTTGCGGAGCATTAAGTGTAGAACCACTAGACTGAGGAACATCTTCTACCCTGAGGCTGTTTTACTCATAAATCCCTAATCAGGATAATCACTGTGAAATTAAAAAAAAAAAAAAAAGTCACTGGAATGCCACTTTGATTGGTGATATGTGCTGCTGATCTCATACTGCTGATTGTTCCATGCTGCCTTATTTGTTTGTACTCATCTACTCACACAGACTCATGTTCATGCTGCTGTTGTTTGGCATATTGTTTTGCACTATTAATGTTTAGTGTATTTCTTAGTTTATATCTTAGATCATTTTATACTGTTTCTTTTTACAATTTATATTTTTGCTATTGTTGGATGTAACTGGGACCCTGAGTACACAATTTTGTTCCACCTCATGTACCACATGTGATTCGAATGCTAATAATACCTACTTGAAATGAACTTGATCTTTATTTGAGCATTTTGAAGTATAGTATTACTCTATTTTGACACGAAATAACCAATGTTTAGTTATTATTTTTCATATTTAATGCATAATTTCATATATTAATTAATTATTTAAACATCTTTTTTTATGCTGTGGTCTAATGACAACATAAATCTGTGTGGATTTATTTATTTTTTCCCTATTTTTTTCTGTCAGAGGTTGAAGCATTTATAGTGATGACATACTATAATTGAGCCAAAATCTGTGTCATATTTCGGAGTTAGCACCTCCCAGCCTTCTTGTTTCTGTTGCAATTTACAGTATGTTCTGTATCTGTGTTAAATGATACTATTAAGCAGAGATCAAATACATTTTTGATGTTGACTTTTACCATGTGAGTCTTTCTGGACCCACCCATCTGCAGCCTGGAGCACACATTCGGATGAAGCAACTTTATTAAAGTTTATTGTCTAAAATTAAAACCAAAATGTCATTTTTTGGGGGCTGCCATATTTTTTGGAGCCAGTCTGCACTTTGCTGATGTTGGAATGAACCATAAGTACAAAATCCAGCCTCACTGCAATGTGCCAATAGGCTGTCACCATGTCAGTCACAGTGTAAGATGTCACTTTTCACAGCTTCAAAAGACTAATTAAAACTAAACATATTTAAAATATATATTAAACATACAGCAAAATGTTATAGTATGTATGTACAAATCAATATCTGAACAAAATCAATTGTAGTGTTTGTTTGTTTTAATCAGGGAAATGTCCTGTTTACATGGAGCAGAGGGGTTAAAAATTGTACTGGAGCCAGCCATCTTTGTGACCACGTACTCTAGGAAAGGATTAGTAATGGATTTTGTAACTAACAATAGGGATTTTATTTGACAAGTAATCAAAAAAATATTAATAAAACGTCTATAAATATAGACTTTTAGGGGACATTAGTGGCGGCTGTGACTGAGTGGTTAGAGCAGTCATCCTTCAATGCAAGAGTTGGGGGTTCGAATCCACCAGCAATCACATGCCGAAGTGTTCCTGGGCAAGACGCTGAACCATCATTGCCTCCGATGTGTATCCCATCGGTGTGTGAATGTGGTGAAGCACAGATTAGTCTCTTTAGAATGATTTGTTCAATTAGCTTTGTAGAGATCTAGTAGAGTGCTGGGTGAATGGGTAAATGAGGACACAGATTGTAGTGTAAAGTGGTTTGAATGTCTTGATAAGACAGAACGGTGCTATATAAGTACAGCCCATTTACCATTGATAAATATATGTTATGTAGGTATTTAAAAATGGCAATGCTGTAACAATGAAAACATTTATTTTTATTGTATTAAAAATGGTGACTGTTGTTGTTGAAAATGAAGAAATTATCAGTGAGAATAAAATAGTTCTGAAATTATTAAAAGATATGGTAAACTGGCTGCATTAGCTTGGTGGTAAGTACTGTGGTCTTGTAATTCTGAGGTTGTGGGTTCAAAAGGCATCTGGTGTTAAAACAAATTGCCAGATCCTTTCATGTGAGTTTGCTCACCGTGGTAACCCCTGACGAAGGGAGCAGCTGAAAGAAACTTACTGTTCAGTGTCGTATGGAAAACAACACTGTGTCAGCAGTGGTTGTGCAAAATCCTTATAAGAGCCCCGAAAGTAGCTCAGTAAGTATGCATCATTTGCTATTCATCTCCAAATTTAAAACATGCCAAATAGAGCCTTTAGGAATATATATATATATATATTCCTATATAAATATATTTTTTTTTTTTTTTAATGTCACTTTTCCCCACCATGTTTGTGAAAATTTCAACAAGCACCAGCTCAGCTCTATGAGCGCCACACTCAAACAAGCAAAAATAAACACTTCCTTCAAATTAATTTGGATTTGTGTTCCGCTGCATGATCACAGATTATACAGGTAGAAACTATGAAAAACAGTTACCTTAATCATATTTATTTTAATCAAAACATTTGAAAGTACCTTGCACTGCGTCCGATGGTTGCAAATGCACACATGCGTACACACCCCTTTGAAATTTCTGTGCTTCCAGATGCAAATTAGTATTCCTCAAAGCCAACTGCATAGGAGTGAAGTTGTCTAAGCAGGAAATTAGGTCTGCTTCATGCAGTTCTGTGGTGCTGTCGTTGGTGTTTCCAGACAACAGTTTTCATCTTTTTACACACACACACTCACACACATACACGTGTGTGTGTGTGTTTGTATATACATATATATGCAAATAGAAGTATTGTCATTCTCAGTGGACAACTTCTCATTTTGTGTGAGGCAAGTAAAGTACTAATTCTTTCTGGTTTTGCTGAGAATGCTCCAGTGACTCTCTTTACTCCATATGTCATCACATTTAATGGACTCAAGAGTCACTTCTAAAAATGCTAAAAGTGCCAAAGTTGTCAAATGGGAGAAAGTGACAAAGGAGTGGGTAAGAAGAGCTTGTGCAAGTCTTTTCTCATTACTAGTACTAAAAAGAGGCAACATAAAGTTCTGTTTAGCTGTTATTTATAGGACAGAAGGTTGCTTCCTTGGGTGCCTTTCACTGGATAATATATATTTCCTTAAAGAATTGCATATTGCCTGCAAACAAGCAGACCGGTTTTAAGTTTTAGTTTACTGGACAAGAGTCAGACCTAAAAAATATAAACGTATAAAGGTTTTCTTCTTTTTTTATTTATATTATTTTTTTAGGGGCAGCTGGGGCTCAGTGGTGGGAGCAATTGTCCTCCATTGTGAGAGTTGGGGGTTTGATTCCTCCAGCAGTCACATGCTGAAGTGTCCCTGGGCAAGACACTGAACCCCTCATTGCCTCTGATGTGTGTCCCATTGGTTTATGAATGTGATAAAGCTCTGATTAGTCTCTTTATAATGATTTGTTCAATTAGCTTTGTAGAGATGTAGTAGAGTGCTGTATGAATGAGTAAATGGGGGCACAGAGTGTAGTGTAAATAACTTTGAGTATCTGGACACGATAAAAAGGCACTATATAAGTACAGTCCATTTACCATTTTACTAGAACAATGTTATTTTTTTATTTTTATTTTTTTCTGTGTGACTTATTTTACCGTTTAACCATAGGCGTCACAACATTTATATGTAGGCTCAATGGGATTTACCTGTATAAATAAAGGTTGATTGATATGTGAAGGGGACATGTCCCACTCACATAAAAAATAAAATAAAATAAATGTTTGGAACCCCCCACATTTAACATGAAATATTAGTTCACCCAACATTGTTTCTATTTCTTTGTGAACAAATCCATTCCACTTGATTAATAGGAGAATACTCAAACCACTAAAAATCCACTCCGGGTTTTCCTGGTTACCTACAAAAAAAAGATGTTGAAACAGTAACTGGATCAGTTCTACTCCCTATTTCACCAAAATCAAGTCTAAAGTCTAAACACATTATAATCTCACACCCACTTAGCTGCTGAGTCTCTCCCCCATCTCCTCCTCCTCATCTGTAAATGTTATGTCAAGACATTTCTGTGACATCCTAAAATCTGCCTACATTCTTTGTTCTTGTAGCAAGCAGCACCAAACTAAAGCATGGTTTGTACATGTGCTCCCCTCATGTCTGTTTCAGTCCCTGACCTCGTCATGGACAATGTGCACACTTTGTGGAAAGGATTCAATTTACTTTTTTTTTTTAATTATTTTAACACGTTTTATAAATACCAGTATCCCTGTATTACCGTATGTCAAAAATGTTACTGAAATTTTTAGACTTTTAACTGTAGTACTATTTGAGGCAATTTTGTCTTTCTTTTTGTAGCTATTTTATTGTTGCTTGCACATTAATCTTGTTCTCTCTCAATATTGAGTTGGTTCTTGAAAGTTCTTCTCTGTTTAGTTTTTTTTTTTTTTTTAAGCTTCACAAAATCTTTATTCTTTGTTGTTCGGAACCTGGAAATTAGAATTATTTTTTTCTTTGCTTTGATTAAGTTTGAGTGATTATTGTTAAAGGTTATGGTTTTGTCAATAAAGTCAAATTAAAATAAACGGATTTTGTTCGTGCTCTAGAAGAAGCCACAGACAATAACTTAAGTAATTTGATTTTTACTGTTTTCTAAGATATGGTGGACCAGAAATGAAGAAGCTGAAAATTATATTTTAACACTGCAGCTTCTAAACTAATCAGTAAATCATTTTCAATAAGGACATAAAAAAATAAAATACAACTACAAAAATCTTCAAGCCTCTTGGTTGCTTGTCTGTAGTTTGGTTTGTTATACATTATATTTAAGAACTACATTTTGTGATGCATTTAGTTTGTAAGGAGCTATAATTTATTGCACTGTAGTTTTTTTGTATGTTCATAAAATTTAAGTATAAGAATAATTGTATTTTCTCTGGACTGGAAAAATTCACACAATACAGTGGTGGACCATAATAGAAAAACATAAATGGCAGGAACTGTAAATATAACAATGAAATATATACAAATAATATATACAACAACTTCAAAGAGGAACATTATGGTATTTCACATCTAGAGAAAACACGTGTTTTACACATCATCAACTATTCTACTTTGAATTATTTAACACATTTGTTTAATAGTCTGATTGCTGATGGGATGAAGAACCTTTGGAAATGTTCTGACCTGCATAGTGGGTGTTGCAGTCTACCATGCCCAGAGCCCACACAAGCTTCCAGCTATTAACTTCCGCTTGGTCCGAAGTCAGGTCGCGGGGGCAGCAGCTTGAGCAAGGAGGCCCAGACATCTCTTTCCACAGCCTCCTCTTCCAGCTCTTCTGGGAGGATTTCAAGGTGTTCCCAGGCCAACCGAGAGGCGTAGTCTCTCCAGCATGTCCTGGGTCTTCCCCGGGGTCTACTCCCAGTCGGACATACTCAAAACATCTCCCTAGGGATGCGCACAGGGGGCATCCTTACCAGATACCCAAACCATAGGTGAGGGTAGGAACATAGACAGAACAGTAAACAGAGAGCTTTGCCTTATAGCTCAGCTTCCCTCTTCACCATAATAGACCAGTACAAAGTCCGCAATACTGTAGATGCTGCACCAATCCGTCTGTCAATCTCATGATCCATTATTTTCTCACTCGTGAACAAAACCCTGAGATACTTGAACTCCTCCACATGAGGCAGATTCTCTTCCTTTTGCCTTAGAAGGTCGCTCTTACCCTCCCTCCCTCCTGCTTTTTTGCTCTTTTGTCCTGTCAACCTCAGAGCCTCTCTTTACACATCTTCCGAATCAAAAATGTGTATGGATTTGGTCAGCTGGTCCCTCAACGCAATTGATTTTATTTATTTTTTCCACCAGACGACAGTGTGCTGGAGAGCTCTCATGCCCTAAATGGACCCTTGCAGCTGGGTATGTCATGGATTTCTGGAATAAATTGAAGATGGTATGCTTATCTGTTCTTTCTGTGGATGATATAGAAGATGTGTACATGAGTCCTCGAGGCTCAGTGGGATTAACCTGTCAAAATAATGGTTGAATGAATGATTGGATTAATGATAGCTGTAACGATCTGCACCTGCCCTGCTCTGTGCAGATAGTTAATGACT
>NC_056506.1:22178342-22181601 GCF_014905685.2 Nematolebias whitei
GAATGTAAGAGTGCTGCTTGCATTTGGGTCTCAACCACCGCCCGACCGTGACAATAGCTGGGTTTCTGCTTTTTGGAATCGGTGGATACCTTGGATATTGACAAATTATGAAGACATTGGCAGCAGTTTCGGGCATGGGCATGGTAAAGCTGCCAGCCTTATGTGAAGGACTAATCCGTGTCTTGAGCTCTCAAAGTCATATGGTTACGGAGCTCAACCGCAAGCTGGCCGCAATTTCTGAGAATAGTAGCAACTTGCAGCTCCTGGAACTCACCGGCATAAAGTATCCAATCTTGGAGAATGCTAAATTGAGCACAAACTGAGTGGAATGTCCACTAATTCTGGATGTTTGGATTTGCCATTGAGTGTACCAGCAGATTTGAAGGCAGACAGAAAACAGAGTCTAACGATTCAAACAATTGTTGTTAATCTGAATTTGGCCTCCCCACTGGCCTTGGACAGGCCAACTTATTTCAAATTGGATATATATAACTTATATATTGGATATATATAACTGGATGATACGTAAACTAGAAGCTCTGTCTGAACAGAATCAGTGACAACGGACAGCCCTGGTGGAGTACAACTCCCACCCTGAAGGGGTCCGACTTACTACCGAACCAAACTCTGGCACCACTTGTATAGGGACCCACACAAGCCTATTAATGTTTAATATAAACTTTAATAAGCATTTTCAGGATTTGCATTGATTAATAAATACTGTTAGAAGTCTGGATTTTTATTTTAAGTAGGGCTGAAAAGTTTCAGTTTTAAACAGTATCTATGTTGAATCTTTCATGCTTGCATGAGGATTGTAGTGAACTAAGCCTCAGGTCTCAAATCTGGCCTTGAGGGCCTTCCTGGGACAAGAACTGTATTTCATTGATTTGAGTCCAGAAACACAAGATTAAGTTCATCCAGAGACTTCCTAAGTGTCCTGCACTGATCAATTGAAAGAACACTCTCTTTTTTATTATCATTACTATTTTACAAATGTTTTGATAATCAAAGTGTGTTTAGTTCAAACCATTTTTAAATGTTGAAGTGAACTACTCATTTTAAATCAACTGTGAAACAGTTAATGATTTTTTTTTAATCCTCATTCAAAGTAGAGATCAAGTTAGAATATGTTACGGAGTAATTCATGCATTTTCTGATTTTCTGTCTGAAATGAGCAAGTTGTGATGTCGGTCAAATGTCGGAGTCAAACGCAAAACAAGTTGTTGGAACGAACTGTCATGTTTTTAAATCCTCTCAGACGTAAATAGAGAAGCTGGCACCTGTTTTCCCCCAACTCGCCTAAACATTTCTCTCGTCTGTCTAAAAAACATCTTCAGTCTGTTCCAAAACATTCTTTCTGTTTTTCTGACTTCTAGTGACCTCTTACGTCACAAAAACACACCCCTGTCTGGTCGATCGACCAATCAGGAACTTCCCAAATGAACCGGAAATAGAACTCTTTAAATGTCGGCACTTCCTAGTTCAAACCAGAGTCGAGCAGTCGAGCCCGGTCGAGCCCAGTCGAGTGCGGTGGGAGAGGAGTTCAGTTCGGAGAGCAAACCGAACAGAAGAATTGCTGGAGAGTTCAGGAGGTTCCAGACATGATCCGGAGTTCTTCCGAGTCTCGTGGGAATTATGAAATCTTCCACATCTGAGTGGAACTCTGACGGACTCACAACTCATGTGAGCCCAACCGAGAGGTGAACCTGTGTCGGACGGAACACCGTCACTACTTCGGACGATTCACAGCTGTTCCTACGGAGACGCTGAAAGGGTGCGTTAAATGGAACTCCGTACCAGTGGAGACACCTGCTACAGGTAAAGAGTCGAGTTATACCACCTAAGTGTACCGAGGAGGAAGCTGGGATCTCAACGGAGCGTGCCGTTCTGATACTGACACATTTCCCTCATCCATCTTTTCCTCTCCATTTAAACTTCATTTCCATCTTTAAACTCATATCTTGCCAGTGAATATCCAGATATTTTCAGAAATGTCTGTTGTAATGCTTGAAATGGGGAAATCATGGACATATGGTTTCCTCCTTGTAAAACTTGCTAATTAATTATGTTGTTGTTGAAATCAATTTGACCAATTAATGTAAATGTTTGATGTTAAACTTTGATTCTGTTAATAAATGACCGCATTCATTTGATGGGTCAAAGAAAATTAACGCCTCACGTTACATTTAATTAATTTCAACGCACGATATTATTCAGTCCAGAAAAATGAATGAATCCGTTTAATTTATGAATATATCACAGGTATATGTTCATCAACAGGATGCATCTTAAAACTGAGGCATTTCCACACCTCTATAGCCTTTATCTTTACTCAGGAGTTATAGTTACTGGATAGTTTGCTTTATAGGTACCTTTTATTCACCAATAAGTGACATAAAGATTTTTTTTCCCTTTACAGCAGAGTTTAATGACAAAAAAAAAAAAAAGAATATTTTGTTCTCTGCTTGCTAACCCATCTAAAGTGAAAATGTGCTGTGAATATTATTTGATTATTAAAGTCTGAATAATGCTGCTGAAACAATGGTATATAAAAAAAAGGCTTTCCATTTTTTTTTTAAGTAAAGCAACTCTAACAGCTGTGCTGGTAGATAGTCATGGCTGACAATAATATTTATGCAGCACATTCATATCTTCAGTACGTATTGTTCCGAAACAACAACATGAAAAGCTGATGAAGCTGCTGTCACTGTAAAAGTCCTTCTTGGTTTGCCACATTGACATTGCTGCCAACTATTTCCTTCCCCCTTTGTTTATGAGGACTCGTCTCCAGTTTAATCAAACGCTTCCTCTTGGTTGGGATTTTTTGTGTCACAGAGCACTGTTGGCACTTTTTTTATCCCCTAAATTACATATATCCCTTTGAGGCAATGGGGTATATAGCTGCTTTAGTGGATTTACTCTCTTATTTTGTGATGCACAAGCTACTAACACTTGTAAACAAGCTTCAGAGCATGTCCTCTAAGCATAGCTACTGCCTCAAAACACACTTAGCACAAATGCACTACTGACATTGTAAGGGCAGAATATTTATCAGAGTGTATAGTGTAGGTATTAAATTCCCTACTATAATTCTCACATTAACTATCATGCTTAAGCTCACACAAGATAAAGATAAAGTCAAGCTTCATTTGTTGCTGCTTTTTTATTACTGAGCTGATTAAACAGAGCTGTTCAAACCCACTTTTTGAGATTAAATACAACCTAAAAATAGGAAATGAAAAGCCAATACAGAAAATGT
>NC_056506.1:22182001-22187603 GCF_014905685.2 Nematolebias whitei
AGATAGATAGATAGATAGATAGATAGATAGATAGATAGATAGATAGATAGATAGATAGATAGATAGATAGATAGAGTATGTACACACACTAATGCTTAATTAAGGATTTTGGTAAAACAAATTTGATTCTCAGATTCTTATGTTTGTGGTCTCAGGAAATTTTGCTACAATTTCAAGTATATGCAACTACATGATACTATTTTTCACACTGCTATAACTAAACTGTGATACAATCAAATGTTGAAGCATAAAGGAGGTGAAATAACATTGTGCAAAGATTCAGTTATAAAAAATGTAGTCTGATGCGAGCACTACTGATTTTGAGTGTACACTGTCAGCCTAACCAGTGCATCACTGGTTTATTAAGTATGCCGTTGGTCTCATAAGTTGCATCTCATTTACACACACACAAAAAGAAAAAAAAAATAATATTTAAGTTTGCTTCCGGTCATTACCACTCATTTTTGAAAGAACCATAATTCTTGCTATAAAAAAAATCAAGTAGTGGGTTCGTCTTTTTACCTTTTTTTTTTTTTTCTGGCTGCCGTTTCCCTTTCATTTATGTGAGCGTAACTCAAGTCCCCATCATTAGACTACTTTTTTCTTCTTTACTGGAGGTGTATTTTTGTGTGAATCCAACAGCGGGTTCAACTTTCTTGAACCCAGACGGGGACTCTGGGACGGAGGCAGACAGCGAGCCTCAGCTGGCCTTTTACACCGACCCGAACCGCAGTCGGCGCCGGAGTCGAGGTATGAGAAACGGTAACGCCAACAGCGCGTGGGGCTCTGGGGGTAAGGAGGACTCATACACCTACAAACAGTTTATCCCATCGGTGGTGTTGCTGTTGACGCATGTCAAGTGACCTCAGTACATGTAGCTGATGGATGGCTCTAAATTTGTGTGCTCATGAGTTTCACTCCAAAACAAATGCATACAGGTATGTAGTCTACAGGTGCATCTAAAGCAATTAGAATATTGTGAAAAATGTTTAATAAAAATGTTCAGTAATTTCAGAAAGTTCAAACCGTTCAATCCATAGATTCATTACACATAGCGTGAACAATTTCAAGCCTTATTTTTATTTATTTATTTATTTTTGTAATTTAGATGATTGTAGCTCAAAAATAATGAATGAATAAAACAACATTCAGTGTCTCCAAAAATTAGAATATTGTGAATATTGAACAATATTGAACACAAATATTGTGCTCAATATTGTAAACTCTTGGTGTCACAATTTTCAGCTGATTAACTCCTGGACATGAGCTACAAATGTCTCATTCCTCAAGTCCAGCCTCTCCTGAACCAGAGACATCAGAAGTGTCTCACCTGGCTGAGGAGACAAATAACTGGACTGATGCTCAGTGGTCCAATGTCCTCTTTTCAGATGAAAGTAAATTATTCATGTCATTTAGAAATCAAGGTCCCAGAGTCTGGAGGGAGTGGAGAAGCCCAGAATCCACTTCCTGAAGTCCAATCCAGTGTGAAGTTTCCACAGTCAGTGATGGTTTGGGGCCGTGTCCCCCACTGTGTTTTCTGAAGTCCTCGGTCAACGCAGCATCTAGCGGGACATTTTAGGGACTTTATGCTTCCTTCTGCTGACAAGCTTTATGAAGATGATGAGTTCTTATTGCTTTTATGCTATTAGTGGTTAGCATATTTTTAGTTAATGTTTTTTCTTAGTTCATATCATATCTAGATCTTATTACAGTTTTTTTATTTTACATTTTATTGTTGGATGTAACTGGGACCCTGTGTACACAGTTTCGTTCCACCACATGTACCACATGTGGTGCGAATGACAATAAAAAATAAAATAAAAATAAAAAAACTCCTACTCTCTGACTCTGAATTCATTTTCCAGACCTGGCACACTTACAAAAGTACCAAAAGATGGCTATGTAATATTTAATTTTTTTGAGACACTGAATTTTGTTTTTTTCATTATTTGTAAGTCATAATCAACAAAATTATGAAAAATAAATAATAATAAATTCCTGAAATACCAAATGTTCATGCACAATAAACCAGTTATAAAATCCAACAACGTTCTGTCAGGTCATCTGGACAGTTTCTTTTTTTTTGTGCTGAGACACTTCACCTTCCATCCAGAAGGCTTCGTCAGTCTGAGGAAACACCAAATAAAACTGTATTTTTTTTTTCCACATTGGAGTAGGCTGTTGGGGGAGAGGCAGTTTTATTTGGTGTTTCCTCAGACTGATGAAGCCTTCTGGATGGTGGGCGAAATGTCTCAACACACACAAAAAAAAAAAAGAAACCGTCCAGATGATCTGAATGAACATTGTTGGATAGTCCTGAAATGTTTCACTCTGTGTAATAAACCCATGTAATATATATGAGTTTCACTTTCTGAAATGACTGACCTTTTATTTTATTTTTTCATGATATTCCAATATTTTTAGATGCACCTGTATGCATAATTGTGTGCAGAGTGGTTGTGAGCATGTAAAACTGATCTCAGCTCATCCGCATTCAATCTTGTTGAGTGAACTCAAACAAGATGATGAGATCAGAGCTTCCTAATGCAATACATATTTATATTTCTTGCATCTTGCAGTACGAAGTACACTTTAGTTTGAAATAATATTACGGACAAATATTATTTCTAAGGAGGACCCAGTGAAAATGCTGTCAAAGTGACGTGGTGGAGCATGCTTTATCTGTCAGCATGCCATGTCCTCACAGCTTTGATGTACAGTAATGGGTTGTAGAAGGAAGACTGGGGGGGGGGGGGGGGGGGCAACAACAAGAACAAAAAAACAAACAATGCCCTTAAAATAATAGCTGCTGTCAGAGGGTGTTACAAGCCTTTACAAAGCCTCCAAGCCAATTATCGCCCCGTCATGTGCACAGGTGTCACAAACACGGCAAAGCCTCCGGAAGTGTAGCCAACATCTTTAATTAGAGCCGGCTGTAAGAATAGAACAAGGTGGCTGCAACAGTGCCCTGACTATGTCGCTTACATCCAGTGGAAATAATAATTTGTGAGGTGTGACAAAATATTTCATGTCATTTTACGTCTAAGCAAAGATGTGAGAAGAACACTGCTATATTCCACTTTTCAGTAAACTAACCAAACGTATGCCGAGAGGAACTTTTACACCATTACGTAAAATCTGAAATATACAGTAAACACTGGGACGGAAGCCAAAACAGAAAGGTCAGAAAGGTGAGATGATGCCCACATCCAGTTTCTGGGTAACTTACTGATTAAATAAACTAGCTTAAAGCACAAAACAAAAGGTCAAGCTTCCATTTGGCTTTTGTTTAAAGGATAGCCTTGGGCAGCGTTAGAAAGAAAAAGCTCAGCCAAAGTAATTTAAAAGTGACAATGCAATCTTGAATTATTCTTCCAGTGTAAAAGTAACCGCTTTAAACAAAGTGTGAGCATCTATATTCAAGGTCGTTGTGTGATTTTTTTTTTTTTTATGTTGGTGTGTGTGTGGATGTATGCGAGCCCCTGTGGTTATGAGGTCATGTTTACCACTTTCTGTGTTGCGCTCTGGAGTAAAAGAGATAAGGGCAGCGTTTTCCTTCTGACAGAGGAGAGCACAGGAAAGAGGGATGGTTGCGTAACAACCTCTGAGCGGTTTTATTATTTTACTTCATCCCGTGTTTCTGTTTTTTTTGTTTTTTTGTTTTCTTTCCCACACATCCCCCGTGTGTATGTTTGAACCCTTCAAAGGTAAACTTTAGTGTGTTCCAGCGAGCTGTGGCTGGTTTAAAGCTCCCAAAAGCTTGGAGTTTTTGATCCAAAGGTCTTTTTTTGTCAGGGTTAAACCCTTTTTATTTGCACTTGTTTGTGATTTAACTTTCTGTCTATGCAGTTTGTGTATTTGTTTGTGACTGTGTGCACAAGTGTTTATGAATTAATAGGGTAATACGTAGAAATTAAGCACTGCCTTACCCTTAACACGTGTCAATTCCTTGTTGTCCCCACCTTCCCCTGTCTCCCCTCTCTGTGTGTTTGTTCCCAGCAGCAGGTTCCCCACGGAGTCCCATCAATAAGACCACCCTGACTCTGATCAGTGTCATCAGCTGTGTGATTGGCCTGGTTTACTCATCCCACCTCTCCTGCAGTCTCTCAGTTCGAGTAATCTTACACGTGCCAGAGCACCTCATAGCTGACGGTAAGGCTTTGCTTGAGTGGGAGATTGTCGATGCAGCTTTTCCTAACATACTCCTGCAGAAGCTCAACCCCCCCTCGGGGGGGCTGAGCTGGTATTTTTCATCTGCTCTCTGGGGAGTTCAACTCACTTTATCTCTCAAACCAAGAGCTTGTGCTTTGTAGTTGAGCTGATGATTTGCTTTGCTCTTGAAGACAAAGGTAAATGCCAGGTTGACCACCTTCCCCTTGGGTTTCTCTTACCACACTGCAGAACAGATGTGCTGTCAAAGCATCACAGCCCTTTCAGACTTGAGTGCAGTGACCACCCCTGGAAACCCTCTATCAGTGCACGCTCAGTACTTTCTGATACCTGGCTAATTGAAAACACAGTACCTTTTTGGCTTTTATCACGGTTCCCCATGTTCATCTTATTACAACATTAATTAATTTCAGTCTATCTGCTATAAGGTGAAAAATAAACATCATGGTGATCATATACTAGTTCCTGCTAGCTCATTGGCATTTTTCAGCTGTCACAGGAGTAAGCTGGCAGCCCAAATACATTATAGACTGTGGCTAGGCTTACTCATCTATCATCTGGAGGTCTGATTTGATTCGGTGTGCTGCTGCTTTTCAGTGGTATATGCTGGCCTGCCAGAGAGAAATTAAAATTCTGAGGCGACATCCAAGAAGGTAACTTTGAAAAGGGAGATGAAAGATGGTGATTTTGCCTGTTGAATTACAAAAACTGGGATCGATTCAGGATGTTTCCATAGATGTCTACACAATCTCATCAGGCTTGATTTCATGTCACGCTCAATCAGATGAAAATTTGAATTCTACCACTTGGGGCTGGGGGTATTAATGCCAACAGATGTGCATGTGTTTGCTTTCAAATCTATTGAAGCAAACCAGAAAAATGTACAGTCACACATTTCTCTTTGCTCTTCACGTCAAGGAAAAGAATGTTGCTTGTGACGTTTGGGTGGTTACATTATCGACTGCTCTTCAAGATCCATATGAAAGGACAAGACAAACTGATCTTCATGGCAAATTTGCTGTGGACTCAAGTGTGGCTAAAACTAATCTTGGATTGAACTTGGGCAAACATGAGTCAGACTCATGAAGTTTGCCAAAATCTCATTGCATGGTTGACTAACAAGAGACTGATGAGGAGAGAACAAGGAAGTCAAGTCAAGTAAAAATGTATTTATAAAGCACATTTCAAACAGCAGCTGTTACCAAAGTGCTTAACATTAAAAAGCAATGGGAGTAATTTAATGGAAAAAAAAAAAATAATCATAGTACTAAAAATTAATTAAAAGCATCAAAAAATAAATAAATAAAAGAAAAACACAAAACAATAAAATACTAAATCAAATCACACTGTGTAAAAATCCAGAGAAAACCGATGTGATTTTAGCAGAGATTTAAAAACAGGAGGTGAAGTGGCTTGTCTGATGTTGGGGGGG
>NC_056506.1:22187703-22217193 GCF_014905685.2 Nematolebias whitei
CCAGACGGTCTGGGGGGGCCGGGTCGCGGGCTAGGCTCGTGAGGCGGGTGGGGGGGGCGTGGTGCATGTGGGGGGGGGCAGGTTGTTCCAAAGTTTGGGACCCACGTCTGAAAAAGGCTGATCTCATCTGAGCTTCATTCTCTTTTTTGGAACAGTCAAAAGCAGCTGATCTGATGATCTCAGGGCCCGAGAAGGAACATAAGGTTCCAGTAGAACACATTTTGCTGTGAAGCTTCATAGAGACTGCACATTTAAGCTCATTTTTAGCATTCACATATGATTGGAGACAGTTCACTTGAATTCAGAAATAGTTTTATTTTGCCAGACCATAACAAAGACAAACGCAAACATTTGATGAAAGTAAGTATGAAAATAAATCAATAAAATACAATCAATACATTTCACCAGTAGGAAATGATCTGTGAAGCCAGACTCCTGAAATGAATCATCTTAAGGGACAAAAAAAGAGAAAGATATAAAAATAAAATAAAAATAAATAAACATAAAAGCTGAGCATTCCTGGAAGATTTGCTTGTTGCCCACTACTTATTTTTTTATTTTTTTTTGCCAGCGTTTGAATGCAATCTCATATAAAATTGTGTTTATTTTTTAAATAAGGAGGATGAACCTCAGCTTCTTACACACCTATTTTTATCTCAATATTTGTTCAATTTGTTAATACCCATTCTTGTGTTTCCCTAGATCAGTTGACTATGATAACCATCTTCATATGGGTTGACTTCAAAAGTTATCAGCTGCTAATATCAACCTAATGATAAATTTGTACAAGTTTCAATAAAATATTTTAGTGGTTCGTGGGATATTTTGTTAAAAACATTAATAAATAATACAAAAAAACTCACTATTATTCCAGTACTTTAGAGCAAAACTGAAAATGCAGCTCTCAGCTGGCACTCAGACTACAAGTTTGGGCGTCTCAGCTACTACCATACCGAAATTTAGTGTGGTATCTAAAATTTAACTGAGTAGCGTACTTGCCGCCGTACACATTGCACTGTCGTATAAGTCGCATCAGTCCAAAAATGCCTAATAAAGTGAAAAAATAAATAAATAAAACCCATAAATAAGTTGCTTTGCCATATAGGTTGCATCTATTATGCATCACTTCTGACAACCTGGAAACATGGGCCGGTATAGTGCCGAAAATTGACTGGCTGCCAAATGGCGGCTGTGGGAGCGTGCACAGGGGGACTTTAACAAGAACTTAACAAGATTAACACTTAAACACAATTATTTGTTTGCTTGACATTATAGCGAAGGTGTGTCTCAGTTTAACTTTCCTTAATAAAAGCACTTTAATGGTCAAATCAGCTGCATTTCGCCTGTGCAGCGCGGCAACATGCAGCTGATTTGATGTTTGTTCCAGGAGTTCCAGAGCGAGACGAAGGTGGCTTAGTATGGCAAGTCAAGTGACTCAGTAATAGCTACGTTTACCTATTAATGAGAACTTGGTTTGCCATATTAGTCTAGGACCCTCTAGTGGCTGAAAATGGTAGTGTTTAATATTTTTCATGTCAGAATGAATGAAATAGTCAGATCTCAGCCAAAAAATGGGTTATAAATATGGGGAAAAAACATAGTTGCTTCGCCATATAAGTCGCAGTGCATGCACATTTATGCAAAAAAAGTGACTTATATGGCTAGAAGTATGGTAATAAACATTGTTGTGTCCAATGAAATTGCTTTGCTAAGGCAGCCATCTTGAATTAGATTTGGTCCAAATGGTATTCAGTTGTAGGGGCACATTAAATCAAGTTTATGCAATACTAAAAGTTTGATGGAAAACCTCTGAGCGATTCTTGAAATATGCTAAAGTTACAGGCAAAGGTACCCAAGCACGTGTGTGCATGCGAACTCTCTCACACACACACAGATATGGGTGGTTGGACACACACACACACACACACAAACATGATGTGTGTGTACTTCTGAAATGTTTCAGAAACAAAGACCTTTACTTTGATAATATCATATATCAAAGTAGGAGCTCCACACTTTAGAACACACAGAGCAGAACCTGGTGGAGGTGTTTGCAAATGTTTAGTACATCAGATATATTTGCTCAAACCGTTTTTACTAAAAACAGCCTTGATCACACAGTGCCTGCATATCAGTGTCAACTTTGACACCTGCTGTCTCAGGTGCCCATGGACCCCCGACTCCAAATGAGTGACAGGTGCTGCTCATGCTTTTTTTATGTTCTGACTTTCTCGTTTTATTTTGCCTTCTTTTCCAGATTGCCACAAACTAGAAAGGAAACACTTCACAAATCTTTAGGTTTTTAATTTTGGACTCGCTGCCTGTAGTTAACAGCGTTTGAGGTTTAAACGCGAGCCTTCGCCAGTATTCAGTGGAGCTTTTAGCTCTTAGATTTTTAGTGTAAACTGTCTGGCACCGTTCAGCTGTGATGCATTTAATGAGGGGATTTTATTTTGGAAATTAAACAGAAACACTCACACATTCATTATTCCCCTTACAGCAGCAGTACTCAGGTGCTCAACAGCTTTCGTCTTTCCCTCAGCTTCACTCAAACATCACATAAATAAGACAGAAAAACCATGGCTGAAGTTTTTGCAGCTCCACTACACAAAGTGTGTCTGTTATTTATCAACCATTATTAGCTATGACAAAGTGTTGATCTGATATTTGAATTTAGTTCTACAGTATGTCATCGCATCACTAAGGCCACTGAAAGAACACACATGGAGATTATTGTGTAGTAATCCCGTTAGTGTCTGTAGATTGCTTGGGGAAAAAAAGCGTCTAAACATGAAAATATGATACTTTGTTTTATCCCAGTTGGGAAAAGCTACAAAATTAGGTTTGTAACTTTGCTGTTGGGAACATCACATTTTAATGGTCATCATTTTAACAGTCGATTCCTGCACAGCTAAGGCACTATTTGTATACTCACTCACATCATCTAAACGCTCCACAAAGTCATGTTTGGGAAGATAATAAAAAAAGTCATTTTTGGGGGGGGGGGGCATTAGCTTAGACTTTGTCCTCTTGGAATTTGTGTCTCCAGCTTTAAGCTGCTCGTTAAGCTTCTTTCCAAGCTAATCAATGACCTGTGGTCAAAGTCTCTGCTAAGCCCCTAGATATATCCACTTACTCCATTTTGTCCCCTCTTTTTGGAGTGGTGCAGACTGTGAGTGGGGTTGGTCCACTGCTAGTAGTCAGTCACCCTCCTGCAGTGGGGAGGCTGCAATTTATGAGCCGAGAGAAGTTTTTAGTTCACAGGACTGAACATCACATGAAAAAAGTGTTTAAATTAATTTGTAATTAATTGACTGTATTAACCTAACAAGACAATACATAAATAAATAGATACATAAATAAATGTGTTAATTAATTAGTTAACAACACTTGGGAAGAAAAAAATAAGGTAATAGTTCATTATATATTAAAATCTACAACTTTTGATTTTTCATATTTTGTTACCAATAAAATAAAATTCAACCTCTCATTTCTAACTTGGATACTTTTGTTTGCCCTATTTATGATTAATAAAAATCCATCATAAATCAAAGTAAAAGTGGTATTTTTATTCTTTTTACTTAGTTCAGAAGGTACCACTTTACAATAAGGGTCCCCTTATAGATGGCTAATAAATAGTTTATAGATACGTTATTGATTCCTCTATAAACACTTTATACATCATTAATAGCTGCTTATTATGCATTAATTAAGGGCAACAGAGAGACTAAACTGACCAGTTTCTTGCCAAATAGTGAGCCAAATATGTTCACCTATATTAAACATTTCAGACTGTAAGCACAATAAGCATTTGTAAACCTTTTATTTTATTTTTTTTAAAGGGTATATTTGTTGTAGACACTTATAATGCAGTGATAAAGTCCGATATCATATGCTAAACAAATAGGTTTACAAATGCTTATTGTGCTTACAAGGATGTAACTTATTTTGAAATGTTCAATATAACGAATCTAAATGAAATATAGAGGTGGACAGATTTGGTTCACTATTTGGCAAGAAACTGGTCAGTTTTTTTTTTTTTTGACACCCTTAATTAATGTATAATAAGCAGTTATTAATGATTTATAAAGTGTTTATAGGGAAATTAATAAGGTATTTGTCAAATATGTATTAGCCATCTATAAGAAGAGCCTTATTTTAAAGTGGCAACACTAAAACTGAATCACATTTCCTCTGGTGAATATCAGCTTAATCTCTCAGATATGAACTTCAACAAATCCTGAGATATTTGTTCTGGTGTTTTGTTTTTTTTTTGTTTGTTTTTTCCAATATTATTTTCAGGTGATTTCCACCCTCATACTGTATCTAAAATACAACTTCTGGGGTAAAATTGTTTAGAGCAGTTTATTTAATCTCCCAAAGTCTTCAAATTTTAGCTATAAGGTCTATTATATGTTAGGTCCTTCGTCATTTCCTAAAACTATTAATAAACATTTTCATAACATGGTTTAACTATTCTACTTCTTTTTTTTTTCAAACTTTACAGTTGACTGCATTTTTTCTGCACTCTCTGTACCTCTCACTTTCTTGTCTGTTTTTTTCTTATGTCTTGTGTTTCTTTCCAACACTTTTCCTTCCTCTGTCCTTGTTAGGATCAAGGTTCATTTTGCTGCAAGGGAGCCAGTTGGATGCTTCAGACTGGCTCAATCCAGCCCAGATCTTGTTGTACTATCAGCAGAATGCCAGTGGGCCTTGGCTCAACGAGCTGTGCGGACGACGGCTACTGGATCTTTGTGAACACCAGTGTGACCCAGAGACAGGTGAGTCCAGAATGTGACAAATTATTGAGCCCAATGCAAACGTTTGAAGAGCCTTTTAGAATTTCAAATGCATTTAGACCTAAAAAGATGATCATTAACATTATTTTATTGAGTTTTTTTTTACAGATTCAGAGCCCTAAATGTCGCATATTTTTGTTGTGTGTTCAAATTAGATGCCTTAAGATAAGAGTAAATCATCTCTGAATAATTTGTCTCATATCTCAGGGTTTTTTGACTATTTTAAACACAGACAAACCAAAGACATTACCAGAGAATCATCAGGTGATTCTTTTTTTTTTTTCCCATTTGCGATTATATACTTTAAAATACATCAGTAGTAGTAAAACATTGTATTAAATATAGTCCCTTTTATTAGTCACATAAAATGGACTGCCCAAACAGAACCTTGAACTAATCTTCTCACACATCCTTTTGTTTTTTTAGTTTTCTACATTTGCCTTATAATCTTGCTGTTTTTGTTACTTTTTTGTCATCCTATTTGTAAAAAGAAAAAAAAAATCTGTATGCCTTTTTATAACTGTCTATTGTTGTCGCTGTTGTCCATTGTTGTCATCTTTCTTTGTTGAAATCAGGTCTCTCTTGTAAATGAGTCCTCGAGGCTCAATGGGATTTACCTGTCTAAATAAAGGTTGAATGAATGAAGAAAAAAATACTGGTTGCTTATAAAATGGCAAATTAATGCACTGATATTAAACTTTGCATGTGTTAATTTGAACATGCATCATTTGGGGTTTTCCTACAATGCAATATTTGCCCAATAAGTGAAATTTATCAACAATGTAATCAATTAAATTATTAAAAATCTGTCCATTAATTCACAAAAGCCAGTTTTCTCCATCATATTCAGTGGTATGTTGCACATAAAGGTTGTCAGGCGAGTTAAGAAGGCACCTTCTCCTGTCAAATGGTCACCTACCTGAGTTGTCCAATGTTCGTTGCGCAATGTTTTGCTTATGATCTGTATTCACATCCAAATTCTGATGAAACAGAATATCAGAACATGTTGTTCAACAAGCTCGTCACCATTTATTTTTATTTGGACCCATTTTGATCTTTACAGCCTTCAAATTCTCTGAGGAAAGTTGGAGTCTGTGAAAGAGAATATTATATAACAGTTTGTTATAGCAAGTTAGATCAGTTTTGCTTGATAAAAGCCTAGTTTTGTAACTAAATCTCGCTTTAAAATGTCCCTAATTATTTTATCATGTATTATATCAGCCACTATGATGAAATTGTAAGCAGTGTACATTTGTGTTGACAGATGAATCAGAATCACTTTTATCTGCCAAGTTTTGTGCACAGACAAGGAATTTGACTTCAATTTCAAGCACTCACAGCATACAGACATCGTGCATAACTTATATAAACTTGGAGGATAAAATAAACAGTATGTACATGTACAGCCATTTTTTAATATACTGAAGGAGAAGAAAAGAAGAAGGCAGGTTGTGGTAGTGCACATATGCTTATTTTATTTCACAGCAGAGTAGCTGACTACTACCATATGACAGTGTCACATGGTTGTAGTCATAGTGTTTATTGAGTTCATCAGAGAGACTGCCTGGGGGATGAGACTGTCTCTGTGCCGGCTGTTTTTTTGCAAATAGCTCTCTGTAGCACCAACCTGAAGGTAAAAGTCTAAATAGTTTGTGTCCAGTATGTGTGAGGCCTTCAGATATGTTACTAGCCCTTTTCCTGATCCTAACCCTGTACAAGTCCTGGATAGAGGGAAGGTCAACCCCCATGATCCTCTCTGCAGACCTGATTGTCCGTTGCACTCTAGACTTGTCCTGTTTTGTGGATAAGTCAAACCACACAGTGATGTGCACAAAACAGACTGAATAATGGTCATGGAGAAGATGACCAGCAGCTCCTTTGGTAGGTTATTCATCTGGAGTTGCCACATGAAGTAATGTCTCTGCTGGGCCTTCTTCCAAACAGTGTCTATGTGTGAGGACCATCTCAGGTCACGAGAAAGTGTGATTCCTAGGAACCAGAAGTAACCCACAGTAGACTGTGTTGTTGAGCATGGTGAGGGGAGGCAGTGTGTGGGGGGCTTCTCTGGAAGTCCACTGTCATTGCTACAGTCTTGAGCAAGTTGAGCTCCAGGTGGTTTTGACCACACTAGTGAACTAATTGACCCACTTCATGTCTGTATGCAGACTCGTCATTGTCCTGGGTCAGACCAATAACAGTGGTGTCATCTGCAAGCTTCAGAAGTTTCACACACCTGTCTGGTGAGGTGCAGTCACTTGTGTACACAGATAAGAGGAGTGGGGAGAGAACACATCCCTGGGGTGTGCCAGTGATGATGTTTCTTGTGCGTGAGAAGATGCTCCTCAGCCTCACCTGCTGCTACTGGTAGATCAGGAAGCTGGAGATCCACTGACATGTGGAGGCTGGGTGAGCGTCTGATGGAGGATGTCTGGGTCAATTGTGTTGAAAGCTGAGATGAAGTCCACAAACAGGATCCTGACGTAGGTCCCTGGGTGGTTGAGGTGGTGCAGGATGAAGTGTAGTCCCAGACTGACTGCATCAGCTGCCGACCTGTCTGCTCCATAAGCAAACTGCAGGGGGTCCAGCAGTGGACCTGTGATGTTCTTCAGACATTTCAACATCAGTCACTCAAAGGATTTCATGACCACAGACATGAGGGCAACAGGTCTGTAATCATTAATCCTGATGGTGCGTTTACTGGGGACTGGGATGATGATGGAATGCTTGAAGCATTGTAGCCTATTTTTAACAGATCCATAGAGTATTAATTGGATTATTTAGATTACTTTATAATAAATGAGTTCCCAATTTTTTAATTTAATTTTATTTTATTTTTTGCTATTTTGATCAGCAAATAGTTTCAGAGCATTGTGTTAAATATAACACATTTTCTGTCCCTGTGGAGGCGTTGAGAGAAAACTTCTGTCCCAGCTAAAGAAGGAAAAAAGAAAAAAACATCTCACTTACAAAAATAATCCTGAAATATGCAAGCTTCACAGCACATACAAGCTGACACATACTGGGAAATGACAAAATCCTTTTTTTTTTCAGCGTTCAGGTTCAGATTAATTAAGGGCGAGCAATGAAGCTGTGTGCTTGAAATAATAATTAATCTCAGCACTTGCTGTGCATAGTTTTCTTATATTTGAAATGAAAACGGAGTTCACACACACGAATCCACACAAAGAGGAAATGTTTTACTGGTAAAATGTTTTTTATTTTTTGTTGTTGTTATAAAAACTCTGCATATGCTTAATTAAAACGAAACATTTTAATCGGTCCAATTCGGATTTAATCTAGTTTTTCTTTGACCAAATAGTTCATTTTGTCTGGTAATTGTAAATGTTTTGCATTTATGTCATATTTCCTCAATGCTTTACAGCTAAAGCTGCTTTATTTGTTTATGCAGCACTGTTCTGTCTTTAGTACTTTTATTGAAAGATGATAGAACAACAACTTCCTCATGAGCAGTTCAGCTTGTGAACTAAAACACGAGGGGACAAAATCACATATCATACTACCAGCGAAAATCAGAATTAGTATCAGGATCAGATTTATTGTCCTTGCACAGAAGCACAACACAATTTCATTTCAGTTCAGCCCGTCCAAAGAAACACAAACAACCAAACAACATAGACATGGGTAGAAGGGGTGCCTGAGGCTGCAACCTCATGAGAGGGGCTGCCTTTTTCATAAAATAAGGAAAAGGGAACACGAGGAAAGAGGAGGTTAAAAAATATATATCTTACATAATAATAATAACAGGACACAGTGTGAGATTGTAAAAAAACTCAGCACAAAAAAAGCAACATACAGATGACATAATACAATGCATTTGGAGTGGGTGAGTGTGTGTGCCTAGGTTCCCGGCAAAAGGAGGGAGGCCAGCAAAGGTGTTGAGTTAAGGCAGTGCTTCTCAATTATTTTCTCCTATGCCCCCCCCAGGAAGAAGAAAACATTTTGTGCCCCCCCAACTCTCCGTGACGACTGTAATAGTATGTCTATAAAATTGTTATAAGTACACCTCTACCTAACACTGTGTCCTTATTAACATTTAAGGGAAAAAGAGAACATAGATGAACATACAAGGAAGAATTAGCATTGTTTTTTTTTTAGTCTGTATCAATTTGCCTGTAAAAAATCTATTATTTTTTAAACTGTAAACATTTTGTACCATTTGATACTGAAAAATAAAATAAAATATAATCAACAAATAATAATAAATTCAAATTGATCAGCAACATTTTAACTCAGGAGTGTTATATAAAACACTTTGGCCTACAAAACAAAAATGAATTAAACAATTTATGCTGATTTTTTAATAATCAAAATGAGGAAGTCAGGATCAATGAGCACATTCATCGATAAAACAAACAAAAACAATTGTCAACGCGAACGAAGAAAGAGGGGGCAGGTAACCCTCTTGCTTTGAGTTACTCTTTGTCACCTGCATGCTGTGAGTGACAAGCGTCCAGAGCATCAAAAAACAGCAGCTTAACTGAGGAGGTGAATTAATTTTGTTAGCAAATAATCAAGTCATAACATGTATTAAACATTACTTCTGTATTAATTGTACTTTGACAAACTCATTGATAAAACTAAAACATTTAGTCAACACAAAAGAGGAAAGAGGGGGCAGGTGTCGTTCTCCCTTGTGTTCACTCTTTGTTGCATGCGCGCTGTGAGTGACGTCCAGAGCGCGTGGACATAAAAACAGCATCAGAGGGAGGAAGGAGGTGATGGTCGGAGTTTATTTATCGCTCCCAAAATGACAAGGCAGCCATATTTGTTCATAACTTATTAGGAACGCATGCGACAAAGTGAGAATGGTGAAAAAAAAAAAAAAAAACTACTCCCTGCGGCAAAAAAAAAGCATGTTTTCAAGGGTTACATGCCCCCCCCCCCCCCCCGCCATTGCCCCGGCCCCCCCCAGGTGGGCGCGCCCCACTATTTGAGAAGGACTGGGTTAAGGGGAGTGTGAGCTGTGCGAATGAGTGTATGCATGTGTGCGTTTGTAAGAAAATCCGTGAACACTGATCAGATACACCCCCCCTCCAGCCATAGTCCATGAGCCGCCCTCGGTAGAGCTATGACACAGGTCCACAGATGTCCTTAGAGAAGGGAACAAGTAGTGGGAGCAGAGCACCTTGTTAACATAACATCCAGGATCATTTGAGATAGTCAGCCTTCCAAGGACGACACGGGAGAAGCAGATTCAGATAACAGCAGTTGTTTTGGATCAGGCCGACTCTGTTAATTTCCGTCTGCCTTACAGTCTCACTGATACATCTCAATGGCGACTCCAAACAGCCAATTTTTTTTGTGGTCAGTTCTGCCGGGCAGAGATTGTAACCTCTCCAATGTCAATTCCTTCCTGCCAGCGAGGTTCAGGAGCCGTAGGTAACCTAAGATTTTCAGCAGAAATCACGTCCAGTTTATGGCTCAGCTCACACAGCATTTGAATCTGAGTTGACAGCACGACACATCCCCTCACACAGGCCAGGCAGCTTCACAATGGCCAGGCAGCTGCCAACGTTTTTCGAGTTTGTTGATATGCCAGGTAATCACCAACTCCACAAAGCAGAAATCCTGTTATCATAAATCCAATTATGTACGTGTCTTCTACATCCTTGGACTGACAATATGGACAGACACACGATCCTCCACTACCCCCAGGAATCTATCGTGTATCTGGCTGCATGTGTCCCATCAGGGCAGGAGGGCTCTCCTTCGCCCTGTCTTCTCGTCGAGAAACTTTGATCAGTTGCGTCAAAAATCATACAAACAAGAACTAATAGCATTTAGGGCCAGAGAAAACAAACAGCTCACATTTTAATGTTTTATTATTTTTTTCATATTCTTTGGTCAAATGTACACGACAAACACATTGTCTAAGATCCTTAAAATATGTTGTTGTTGTTTTTTTTTTTGTTTTTTTTAATTAATGGCAACATTTTTGTTTTGCATCATTAGAACTTTACAAGTTTGCATGACTGCATTTAATTTAGATTTGATCTACCATTTTAGCAATAGTTTTGTTCAACAGTTCTAATGCTTCATGATTGTATATTTAAGATTCTGTTTAGGAAAGTATATTTTTTATATCAACATTTTGGAGTAACCCATTAGTCAAGACATGCTTTTTATACAAAGTAAATCATATCAAAAGAAGGCTAAAAAACAGAAGATTGATTTTAAAGTATGGCTGTTCATCCTTTAACATCTGGAGAGTTGTTGTTTTTTTGCTTGTTTTTTTATTCTAGAATAAGCAGAGAAATGACACTTTTTTATTTTTTTGGAAATATAAAACAAAAGAAAATGTGCAAATGCTTTTTGGCATTGCTACTTGATGTTTTTTTTAAATCATAAAAATCTATAGCGCTACATTATTTAGAGTTTACCCTTGAAGTGAAAATAGAGAGATTTGCTGTTAAACAGCTAAAAAAAACCACACACATTCATTTTTTTTGTGTTAAGTATAAATATTTCACAAATGGAAGGTGCAGCTTTAACATAAGAACAAACTAAAGTTTTTGTTTGTTTGTTTGTTTGATCAAAACTCAAACTGTACCTTGGTTCAACCTGAAATCAAATGGTGAATATTTGTACTTGAACAGTCTTGCTGCTAAGACTGTTCAGGATGCATACCTAATATTTATTTCACATCAAAATAAAACCTTTTTTTATGTTTTTAACTGGCTGCAGAAACAATTATTTGGTATTTTTGTGAATCTAAATAAATAAATATAGCTAAATACAAAATTTAATTTAGACATGACATATTTCAATTTATTTATTTATTTATTTATTTTTATTTTTTTTATTATTATTTTTTTTGTGATTGGACACCATTCATACCCATACCCAAACCTATAAACCTCAAAGGAAAAATAAAACAACAACATTGGCCATTTTTGTTTGTTTCCATGTTTGTGATGAGCCATAACAGGCCATAATGGCCCATTCTTGTTACTTGGTTTCTTGGAAAACCTCAGCCAGTGCGTCAATCAGATGAGTGCAGGAAGAAATTTACCATTTAAAGTAGCCGAAATGTCTTCCCTGTTTTCATCCATTATTTAGTAGCCCTGCTCTCCCCAGGGCAGAACAAATATGTGAGATCTTTAAAAGGATAAAATAAAAAAATAAAAGAGTAACTGGACTGAAGTGTTTTGTTCTCACTTCTCCTGGAATCATTTCAGATTTTTACCACATTCTGGACTTTGTAACATCTTTCTGTTGACCACTTCCCAGTCACTGACATGTACAGTAATATTTAGTATCAACATGTATAGGAACATTTTACTATATTTGCTCCTTTTTTTTTCTTTTTGTTAAATAAAGTAAAACATCCAAAGCTGTCTCCTTTTGTACTTCTTAAAAATGTTAACAACTACAAATCATATGTACAACAACAAGAGCGACAGAGGGTTGTTAGCAGGAATATATGCACATGGAAATAAGTACAAGTGTTTTGGGACATGAGTAGTCTGCACAGGAGCTATATGTAACCTAAATCCAAGTATTTTCTGCTGCAGGTGATACAGATGAAAACTGAGATGGGTTGTGACAGTATCAGTGCTGCTCTTGCAAAATGTTCAAAGAGGCAGCAGATGCTTTAGCGCATGTTACGTCCCTTCTTGCAGAACTCTAAACCTGGCTGCTTCGGGCACTGATGTTTACAGTCTGTTTCCACCCATATACTTTCACAATGTGTTTCCGCTCCTGAACTTGGGCACAACTTTTATGAAATACAGACAGACATATTTTGCCTCTGGAGATGTGTGTTACCAAATCATGACATACTGTCCTGATTAACATGACTGCATAATGGATCAATGCATGTGTGTGTCTGCTTGATGAGCTGAATAATCTTGTGCACACGTGACAAAGCAGTGCATGAAGAAAAGCAGACTTCTGATGCAGTCACTGCTGGTAGATAATGACTTTTGCGCTTTTTAAAGGTTAGCTGTGCATTTTGCTAACCTTTGTTCAAACTAAATAGGCTACATGTTTCATAAGGTGGCAACTAGAATGATGAATGCAGTAAAAATAAAGTGTGTAAGTTAGAATAACGCTCTGTGCCTGAAGATTGAACAATCAAAGAAGATAAACCTTACATCAGAAAAAATATGTTGAGCTGTCACAGCTCAAGAAAGTATTAATCAATCAACTTAGAATAAACAATGGAGAGTTCACTCTGAGCCAATCTAGAAGTCCTAAGCCCTCAAACACCCTGGAGCGAAAGGTATGAGCTGAACGGACCGCAGCGCTGAGAAACGACATCCTTCTTGGGGAACAGTGGGCCGCCAGCTTACTTCATGCATCCACTGTAGTAATGAGAAAAATGAATGCAAATTCTGGTAGGTCAAAAACATCTTCTTTCTGATGAGAGAACCACAAAACATGCCAACTAAGTTTGTTTAGATACTTTAATTCACAAATCTGATATAAACTTACTTACATTTTAGCACAAAGAACTAAGAACCTTAGTCCAAATTGAATCTAAAACTCCTTCTCAAAGTCTTCGGATTTATGTAAGTTACTTTCTAAAATAATATTATCGGTCGTTCATTAATATTCCATATTTGCCATAATTTCCATGTCATAATTCAAACTGAAAATAAACGTTACAGAATTGTATTAAAATTATGGCTTCTTCATGTTGTTCTTCGAGGGACAGGAATTAAGTTCACTACAAGAACTCATGTTTATATATGTTTAAGGTTAGGCCGGTTCATTTACATTACCGTAAATACCTGTTAAAGGGTGCCCCGACCAGAATTCTAACATCCTATACATATATTCCTACATATATCTTTTGGAGTACAGAGAATGAAGCACGTCTTTTAAAATTCAGTTGATCCTTGTTTATTGCGTTGGTTACGTTCCAGGCACACAACCCCACCTCCCGGAATATCCACAAAGTAGTGACGCTATATTTATATAAATATATATATATATATATATATATATATATATATATATATATATATATATATATATATATATATATATATAAAGGCTTTAAAAACCCTTCCCACACTCTTGCAATGTTCAAAACTCTTAAACCAACCTCATTTTAACAACATACATACAGTACTGTATATGTAGCTACTAAATTTTACTTACCAGGCTTTGCAGAACAGCAGCGGCTTAGTTCCGGTCCAACTCGGTTCCGTTTCTGCAAACCTATCCTGCTGGTTCTTGTCGTCTCTCTGGCTCAGGGTACAGTATAGTGGTGGTGGGCTCTGGAAACAGCGCTGGACCTACGGTGGCACATCTCCGCTTGGAAGTTCTTGTAGGCTGGCTAGGAGCTCTCGGGTTAACCACCGAGTCTGGGGGTCTGGTTATGTGCAGTAGGGCTGCAACTAACGATTATTTCAATAATCGATTCATCGGACAATTATTTTTCCGATTAATCGATGAATCGGCAAAAAAAAAACCAATGTTTTAATTTCCACCCCTTTATTCCAAAATTGAACATTTGACTGACATAGCAATTCACACTAAAAACAGGTTGCTATTTGACTATTGTGTTAGTAAAATATTGAATAATAAAAAAATAAAAGTTAGTCAAATAGCTTAAAAAATAAATGTACACAAAAATATATACAAATGTATCTTTATACCTGCACAGTATGTAGCTACTTTGTAAAATGTGTCCTTGAGGGAAGAGTGTAACCTGGATTAAAAGTGTGGATTATTGTAACCTGGATTAAAAGTGTGGATTATTGTAACCTGACTTAAAAGTGTGGATTATTGTAACCTGGATTCAAAGTGTGGATCATTGTAGTGAAGCCTTCGTCTTCAACCATCGACAGAGGCCTTGTGTCAGTGACGATCATGTTCAGGATGTTTCAGTGAAGACAGCTGCTGCTGTGGTGTCCATGATGTCTGTCCTTCATGCAGGATGTTGTTGTTGTTGTTGTTGTTTTCTGGAATGAGAGAGTAAATATGTTTTATAGCATAATTATTCCAGCAACTCAAGAAATGCCTTGTTTCACTTACAGCGTTAGGTTCAGGCAAAAGTAGCTAAAAGAGGAATTAAACACACACACACACACACACACACACACACACACACACACACACATATAAAATACTTAATTACACACATTTGAATAGGTGTAATAAATTACTTTAATTCCTGTTTAAATGCAATTCATCCTGCCATACCTGCAGTGTCTTCAGACTTTGCCAGCAAATTAAAAGTTGAAGCTTAATCATTAAATTATTATCTTTGTGTTAGATTTATTTATAAATCACATGTAAACACTGCTTGTTCCAATTAAATTAAATAAAAAGTAACACACACGTTCTCTATCACTGTCATTAATCAGATAAACAAACAAACAAACAGCTTCATCTACCAGATAGACTGACGTTACGTTTTCTCTCTTGAAACAGAACAATGTGTTAAATTGTAGAGACTCACCTGCAACACGAGTTGGGAGTGAAACATGTATCAGCTGCAGCTCCTTCCTCCTCCTCGTGACTCCGACATGTTTACGTTTTATCTCCGTGGATCTCACGTGTCGTGTCGGTGATTTTCAAAGCAGCATGCTTCTCGTTTTTTATCTTTGTGAAGTTCTCCCACACTTTGGAGGACTTGGGTTGAACAGTTTTCGCTGCGTTGGTCATTTGTAAAATTTACTTAATTTTCTTTAAAAACACTCTGCTCTGCTTCCTCCTCCCCCCTTGCTCTGTTCAACTCACGCTGCAGTTTTTTTTTTTCCAAACTTTATTCAGTCAGTCAGCATTAACAACTGTCCGTGAACAAAACGAAACGGCTCCGCAGCGCCGTGAAAGATGCATAATCGCACGACACAACAAATCGATAACGAAATTCGTTGCCAACGCTTTTAATCATCGATTTTTATCGATTTTATCGATTCGTTGTTGCAGCCTTAATGTGCAGCCAATCAGTGCCCAGGTTACATGGCACAATGCTCCATTTCTTAAAGAGACATGTCCTGACATGGTCTATTTCTTGTGGATCTTATGTTTGTAAGTTTAATTTTCTTGAAGAAACTTGTCCAAGTGACATGATTTAAATCTTACTTTTGAAAAGCTGGTTCAGCAGTCATGACTTCGCTTTGCAAAAATAATGTTAGACAGAAAATAGCTGCTGGAGACACTATCATACAGTAGTGGCTTCTGGGGAATGAAGTCCTGTTGAATGGTGATTATAGTATAGACTTATTGAAAGAAAACTACAAAATGGCGGCGCCTGTTCAAATTTATTTTATTAATTTTTTTAACATTTTCCCAACCACATGAGTTCAATAATATTACTGACAATTGTGTGGCGTATACTGTACTGCACTGTACTTTTTTTTTTTGACAAACCACGATAGAGGTAGTCCACAAAAGTCAACTCGCGAAATAGCGAGGGACTACTGTGGATCCAGAAACCCTCTGTACCTGCCTGCAGGATTCTGGATTTAGTTGCATCTCTCCTGTCAGATTACTGGATCGCCACTGTTTGAGTCAGACAGTTCTTGTTTTTGAGAGAAAGATTGCCAAATCAGGACACTTAGCAGAAGGATAAGACAAATTCACTAAGCACTAAGACACTTAGCCCTTTTCCACAGCTGTACATCAAGTTTGTTGCACTATCATACCCCCCCCCCACCCCCCTTTAGGTTCACAGTTTGTTGTTGATTCTAAAATTGACTGTCCTTTATCAATCTGTTTTGCTTTTTTATTGCACATTTAATTAAGTAGCAAAGTAGTAATTATAGTTGGTGCTATATCATGAGCATATTGGAAGTGCTGCCATTGATGTGTTAGTAAAGCAGTCATATGTTTAAGATGAATACATGAGAAAACTAGGTTGCATTTGGGCAATATTACACAAAATCAAACTTAGGTTACATGAATTGTTATGTAAGACTAAAACAATGCTGAGCATGCCACTGTGAGCATGTTTATGATGTCTGGTAAATTCAGATGAACTTCACAAATCGCTTCCCTTCATTGGTGAATGAATAAGTTAAACAGTTAGGTTACAGAATAAAGTCTGTGATTAATTTATTTAAAGTTGTACCACATATTGCCTTATTTTCATGTTTTTATATGGTTTTAGGACATTTGGGCAATTCAGATTCTGATCAAGGTAATATTGATGAAAGATAAAACACACTAAATGGACATATGGTAAAAGCTAAATGGACTGTACTTACAGTATATACAGTAGCGCCTTTCTATCTTATCAAGATACTCAAAGCTCTTTACACTACAATCTGTGTCCTCATTTACCCATTCATACAGCACTCTACTAGACCTCTACAAAGACTAATCAGTGCTTTATCACATTCATATATTGATGGGACACACATCGGAGGCAGTAAGGGGTTCATTGTCTTGCCCAGAGACTTCAGCATGTGACTGCTGTTGGAGTTGAACTCCCAACTCTTGCCTTGTAGGAAAACTGCTCTGAACACTCAGCCACAGCCGTCCACATACAAGGCACTGTATATATATATATATATATATATATATATATATATATATATATATATTTTTTTTTTTTTATGTGTGTGTATGTGTGTTTTAAACCCTTCCCACACTCTTACAATACTCTAAACAGTGTTTCTAAACTGTGACCGCTCTAAAAGAGCACAGCATGTCATGAGTCCAGCTCTTTTCCTCCTGCAAGCACTCTCGGCTGTGCCCACTTCTCCGCTGCACAGCAAAGTTCATCACACGCTGCAGTAGGAAGCTTCTCTTTCAGCTGTGGGCTGTACACAGGTGCACAAGCAAGCTTTTTCTGCAGTTGTGAGCTACACACAGGTGCAGCATGTGCTAGACAATTTAAGATAATTTATTTAAAATTAAAAAAATATTGATGCTGATTGTGTGCCTCAAACAAACCATTAATTAACCTTTTAAAAATGTTTTATATTTTCTATGTTTATATTAAAACATATAATTTATGTCCTCTCATCTTTCAGCTATAATGCTGTTTTCAAGGTGGTAGTAAAGTTTATATTAAAAATAATAGGAATGATGAATTGAATTGTGTTTGAGCAAAAATCATGTCAACATGAATAATCCCATTGATGCAACATATTCAGTTGAGTTATTGAGAATATTTTTGTTGTTGTTTCAAAACTGTGTTCTGATCAAGCAACACTTGACCTGGACTTTATGTAACTCAAGAGAAAACATAGTCTTTTAACTAAAATGATGCTATCAAATATAGATATAGTAAATGTAGAATGCCACACTGTCCATGGCTTTTTTTTTTTTGTCAGTAGCATCTATTGAGAAAACTACTGAATGTGATTTCCTGTCAGGTGCTGACTGTTGACTTTTTTCAATTAACAAGGGGATCTAAAAGCCCAGGACATGTGCTCCTCACTTGACTTCTCTAGAACAAGAAGAGAGCATGTTGTACATGTTACCTCTGGGTAACCCTCTAAACCAAAGGTGAAACCCCATCAATCATACTGAGCCCAGTCAATGCTGACATTTCTCCCAGGAGTTTAGAGCAGAACAATAAGTTGATGTTCCAGTTCTTTGTCAACAGGTTGTGTTTATTAGAACAATGCCAACATAGCACATCAATATTATTTTGTCCCTCTGGTGATACAGTATATTGAGCATTCAAGAGACCTTGTGTTCCTCTGTATCAAACATGAGCTAATCTGAATGGCCAGTGCAAAAATCCCCTACAGGTTCCTGGAAAAATAAAATGTTTAGGCAGCTGTTTTATATGATTTATTGAGCTTCAGTTTGTATGCAGTTTGTATGAGCAGCATTGCTTCTAACTCTTTCATTAGTTCACCAAAATGTCTCCTTAGGGCACACAACTAAGTAGGATTTTGGAACTCGCCACTCCAGAAAAGCTTTTCTCTGAGTAAATAATGACAGTAGTAATTAGACTAATCACTGATCTAATCACCTCCCATTAGGCTGGATTTGTCATTTAACCTCCGGAACGAATCTGATTTGTTTGACAAACTAATGTTAAGTTGGTCTTTTCATCAAAAGAACTCAGCATTATGACCAAAAGTCAGCCAAAATGTTGACTTTTATTGTGTAGTTTTTATTTCTATTTTATTTATTTATTTATTTGTTTTACTGTAATGTATTTTAGTTTGTCTTACTTGTATTAGAAATTGTATATATTAGGCTAAAGTATATACTACATTCCGAGCACACCCCCAGACGGCAGAGCTCGTTACCTGAGCGTGGAGGAGGCTGATGTCTGGAATCTCATTCTTTTGATCATGATCTAAAGCTAATGACCAAACATGACGGTTAGACTGTAGGCAGTTTGGTAAATCAGAGCTTTGCTGTTTGGCTTACTTCCTTCTCACCACAACAGACCATACCACATGATACAGCACTGGATAATTAAGATTTGTGTGGTTCATTAAGATATGTATGAGAAGGAATGAGCAAAGACTGGAGTTTTATTTAGAAACCGCATAGTTGTAGGACATACTTCTCCAGTACTGCGAGAACAGTCATTTTCCAGTCTAGGTGTTAGCATGTTGTCCTAAAAGAGCATTTTAACACAATGCCTCATTGTGACACCTTTAAATATAATCTTTGGAATCTTTCTCTCTGTTAATTTGGTTATATGTAGGATTTTAGAGATGATGAGATAAGAAAATAAATGTATTGTGAAAGGATCAAACAAAGAATTATGCAAGCATGACCAGATGAATTTGTGCACTGGAGATTTGATCTAAATTCTAATGAATAAAGTCTACCAAAAATGTTAAAGATGTTATATGAGAAGTAAGATGTTTTTATTTATTTGCAGACTGTATATGCCAACAATGTTTTCAGCTGAGAATTAGCATGAAGTTGACTCCTTCACAGGTGAAGGAACAAAGTGAACTGCCACAATATCAATTATGAAGCAGATGCTACGAGAACGTTTTGAGTTAATGTGTTTGTTGTTGTTGTTGTTGTTTTTAAGTGGTTACATCAAAACAAAGCCAAAACTAAGATTTGATATTCCATTCCACCATCCATGATAATATAAACTGAGGTCAGTGAACTCATGAAGGTCAACAAGACCTTGAGGCAGAAGTGAATTCATAGTTGTTGCAACTCCCAATGAGAAAATATTATTGGTACTGAGATGCACATGTGGTTCCATTTGTATTAATATTTGCACTGAAGCTTCTAATGCATATACATGCAATCTATTAGTTCAATATGAAGATGTAAATAGTAATTTTTTCAAAAGTCTCTTCTACAGAACAAATATCTATGTTGTTTTCTGGCTTTCTGCTTGCATAGACTGGTATCTTTTTTTCACTTTCAAAAATGTATTAATTTATGTATTGTTTCATTTTTATAATTGCCAGGCTTTGGCCTGCATAAGGTGTGCCACAGAGGTCCACTTTTGACATTTGCAGACTCATATACGTAGATGAAGAAATGTATATCCAATATACTTTGATAGAAGATGAGTAGGCAGTCAAGATTGACAGTAGGTGGGTCTGCTGTAGGAGATGGTTATTCCTGGTTTGAATCCACACTAGTCTTAGTTGCAATTGACTATAAATTAGCATTTTAGTATAACATAGGTGCATTGTACAGAATGAACGGATTACCCATTCCCCTGCTGGAAAATGTATGTGTGCTTTTTCTGAAGAGGGCAATGCAGAATACCTTGTTGAAATAAGAGATGATTATGAGAGCTCTAATTGCCTCAAGAGGATCCTTTCTGGAATATCTCTCATGAAGTAAAATAAAAGAGGAGCAAAGGGAAATTTCCAGTGAATTGAAAAGTGCTTAACTATAATGGACACATGATTGAAGAACTGCCTTTGTGTTTGCAGGAGAATGCCTTTGCCTTGATGGGTACATGAAGGACCCAGTCCACAAACACCTCTGCATCCGCAGTGAATGGGGTCCCAATCAGGGGTAAGTTATGATAATCACCACCTGATTGCTCATTAGCTTGGCAAAATGAAACCGTAGAACAACAAAAGAATTGTCCTTCCTGTCAAAGCAGACGTTATTTTTCTTAGATGACACAAAAGCCTGTGATGCTGCGAGTGACAATTAATGTTTTGAAGCAAACAAAATTGAAGATTTAAATAGCGTTCCTAGTGATTTGAACAAATGTGTACATAACAAAAGAAAAACAAAGTTATTAGTAATGTGTAGCTTTTTGCATACCCAAAACAATAAATCTTCCCCAATTAATTTATTTATTTACTTTTGTTGTTGTTGTTTGTTTTCTTTGGGGTTATTTGTTGGGGGAGGGGTGCCTTCAAGACGAGGCAAAGGACAGGGGAGCTATAGAAAGGATCCTCTGGACAGGCCTGGAAAGACATCAACCTGGTCCTACTGGTTATTTCGCTACATCTTTTGTTTTTGGAACCAAAAAACAACAAAACTGAAAAAAAAAAAACCTTGGATATCAATATTAATATTTAGGTGTTTTATCATTAAAAAAGGCTTATTTAACAATGAAAATCACTGTTGCTGACACCTTCAAAGGAAGTGATACACTAAATATTGAGCAAGTGTTAAATCTACTTGCCTTAAAAGTCAGTAACATCCATCCTACCCTAGCTGTGTTTACATGGACATAAGTAATCGGCTTAAACGGCCATTCGGAATAAAAATGCATCATGTAAACGCCCCGTTCATATTATTCTTTGTTGATTCAGCTCGATCCGAATACATTTCTAATCAGAAGAAGACGGGTAGTTTATACTTATTCATAATCCAAATGTGATCATTTTATTCCAATTGTGGAAAACTGACCTGACTGCATGTTCACTTATTTCCACCTGGCTAGATGCTAATATGTCAGGGAAGTAAAACTGGTCGGTGAGCGACAACATTTCTACTAGAAACTTTGAAAGAGCTCAGAATGATCTGTATTACCTGTAGCTCAGTCGGAGAGTGCGGTAACGTCCCCACCGTCATTAAAACCTGTCTCGGGTCCATTTTGGGCGCTCAGGTTTGTTTACGTTCATCCCGAAAGTAGAACTTCTTCTTATGTGTTTATTTATTTATTTATTTTTTAAGGAGAGTTTACCACTCTGCGCATGTCAGTACTTCTATTCAGAATAAAAGTCCCGCTGCATGTAAACACTCGTCATGAACGGATTGTGCCCATATAAACAATACGAATGGATTAATTTATCTGGATACATTTCAACCAAAACAAAGAATTTTGCACATGCAAACATAGCTAATATCAACCACTGGTAACCCTTATAAATGAAAATGTGAGGGCCCTACAAACTCTCATATTGCACGTAGAGAACACATTATTGGAAAATGGGTTCTTTGTTGTTGTTTTTTTTTGTTTTGTTTTTTTACACATGTCTCCATTAGTGCAGCTCATCATGTTACAAATCAATTGAGTCTTCTTTACAGTATTGTTGAACTTGTGTGGTTGAAGGTAATCAAGTGCTAATATGATCTTGCAGGTTCCTGTATGTAAGAGATTTTTCACAATTTTCTTTCTTTCAGAAATGTAACACCCACAGCGACGTGTAATGCATCACATAGAGGAGAGCTACATGTAAAATTGCTTGTGGCTTCAAACTCCACAGGAATCCTTTTTAAGAAATGCTAAGAAATGTTAAGTCTATTTAAAAACTCCACTTTGACTTTCTCGCCGTGTTGTAAAACGCCTTTGGGTTGTACAGCCACTTAAAACCTCTCAGTGAGAAAGAATTTGGTAATGGCAAGAACATGTCGAGCTCAACTCTTAACCTGTAACATCGCGGGCTGGCAGCTAGCAAAGCACAGCGTTTTCTCTGTATTTTGACATCGTCTGTGTCACGGGCAAAATGTGGATTTTGTTCTCCACTTTTTGAGACATCTGAATATTTTCAGCAGCTTCCCCAACCGTGCATGTTAGTGTCTCATTTCCCTGGTGCTCCTTCTTTGTCCCTGTCACTGTGTAACAGAGTGGGCAGCCTTGGGTGACTTAAATGTTTAATGATTTGCAGCCCATGGCACGGAGGCCGCTCCCCTCACACTGATGTTCTTTTTGCTTACAGTGGTGGAGTTTTCTCAGAACGACATCGGGCCCCTGTCACTTCTCCTCCTCGCGCTCTCACTTTGCAGACTGTTTAGTCCCAGAGCTGCCACTCCCCATTAATCTCTATCATTCTTCCTCTCTCACTTCTGCCTCTTGGCATCTGTCTCATCGCCACAATGTTCGTTTCACTCTCACTCCTTGTCTCTATTTTTTTGTTTCTTCACCAGCATCTGCTTTTCCCATCTCCTTCTCTCTCTCTCTCTCTCTCTCTTTCTTTTTTTTCTGCATCTCTTTCCATCATTCTGTCTCATCTTGTCATCACCTCTCATCCTCTCCCTTGGTAAATACATTTAAGCCAAAGTCACATTGCATGTCAGCAGCAGCAGAAAAATATGTTTTTAGTCGGCATGTTTGCACATAGCCCTTGAAACACTTGACTTGAAACATGGTTTGAGATTTTGGATAGTTTCAATTAGGTGTAGGCACTTTAAAACATTTAAAAGTTCACTGGCTTTGATTTTAACAATCAGTTCCCCTCTCTTCCTCTCTTTTCCTTCTTTTTGTCTGATCTATTTTTCCTTCATGAAAGTCCCTGGCCTTACACCATCTTCCAGCGTGGTTTTGATCTTGTGATGGGAGAACAACCCTCTGATCGTATTTTCAGGTAAGAAGGACTTCACAAAACTTTTTTTTTTTTTTTTTTCACTTCTTCAATCAGATAATTTGTTAAATCTGTGAAACAGCATATGTGATTGACATTTTTCATGAGACATGAAAACAGTGAGAAAGTAGCCTAATTTACCTACAGGATTAAAAAAATAAAAATAAAACATGCCACTTTAAACTTGGAAAAGGTAAAAAAAAAAACATACAACACTGGGTCACTTTGTTAATTGACACGTTTTTACTTGTTGTTTCTTCTGTTCCAGTTTCCTGATTTGAAATGGAAATTAACATTTTTTTGTTTTGTCCGAATGTTTTTAATAAAACTTGAGTCACCATCAGGAAACTGTGCAGCCTTCCAAGGTTGTACAAAATAACATATTTAGGATGTGAAACTCATGAACAGTTACACCTACTTGTATTGTAACAAAAACCATCAATACTCAATATGTCTTATGTTGTAATGAACTGATAAAAACTGAGAAGAAAGAAGTGTACATGTAAAATTATTTGATTTAATATATGTATTCATCACATTGCTTACACGTAAAAGTGGCAAAATAAAGAAAAAGTGGAAACAAAAATATTATTGGATTTTCCACATAATTATTTTAAAATCATTTTTCATCTGGCATACAGAGACATGACAAAACGCAAACAAAAATTGTTATTATTATGATAAATGTCATTTTTGCAAATGAATACCAGCTGAGTTCCATCTGTACTACAGAGTACTGATTAATGATAAATCATTCAGTGCCTAAAATAAGTACCTGGATGTGCATCTGAACCATACTATTTGTTTAGAGAGTCAAAATATTTTATTAATATTATTTTGGAATAGATCAATGTTGACCTGTTGAAGGTGTACCCACCTTCTGCTCATTGTTATTTTTATTTTTTTTTTATTTACCCTTTATTTATACAGGTAGTCTCATTGAGTCACAATGACTTATTTTCAAGAGAGACCTGTTTGGGAGCAGATGGTGGGGGTTAAGGGCCTTGCTCAAGGGCCCAGAGTAGGGCAAATGAAGGTGGAGGCAGGTGTGGGTGTTTCACCTTTTCCTCCCACATTTTGATGTCGCCGGTCCAAGGAATCAAACTGGCGACCTTCTGAGCACAGGCCCACCATCTCTAACCTCTGCTCCACCACTCCCCATTGACTTATGGCTCAAGTTCCAGCAGTCCTCCTAAACTCTGAATAGAGTAAACTAGGTACAAAAATCTGGCAGATGCAAAGCGCTCCTTTTGTTTTAATATAGCAGTTTTTGCTAATCAAAGAACACATTAGTTGCTAGATAAAGTTGTTGCGTATTGCACACAGCAAGAATGCAATTTTAACTACAATTGTGAAAGGTACATTCAAAAACAATCTACCAATAAAAAAAAACCAAAAGTAAATGTTAGTTTTCCACCTGAATTATAGCCATTAATTAGGGTTTTAATACAAGTATTATATTTGTTATGTTGGTGTCAAATCAGACATGTTGCCTTTATCTTCATCACACTCTAGCTTTTTTCACTAAACATTTTTAAGCCATGATGGAGATCCCCCCCCACCACCACCACCACCACCACCACCCAACATTTTGATGTGTTTTACAAAAGAACTGATTTGAGTGATTGAATCCAACCAGCTGTTGTTACACCTCTGAGCTGCTAAGTGAGGTAGTGCCAGTCAATAACGGTCAATATATGTAAGAGTAAACTGGCATTGCAGCTCGACAGTATGTTATAATGACGACATATGGCCTGTGCGACCATTAGGAATACAAGATGTTTGATTCTATCTACGTATTTATGTATGTGTGTGTGCATGTGTGTGTATGCATTGTGCTTCACATCAGTGCCATTGAGCTACACTCCACACCTCCCATGGTTCTGTAATTCTGGCTTCATTTCTAAAAGCTCGCATGTGGCTCGACTCGGTTGGTGATTTATGAACAGCCAGAGGCAGCTTATAGAAGGGCTCATCTTTGTGCCCATACACTGTTCTGTAAAAGAGGAATTCAGACTCCTTCCATTACAGTGCTGCAGCAAAAACAACAAAACACTGACTGTACTTCTACTTTTATTAGACAAAGAAAACTACGCAGTTCATTGTAGACCACTCATTTGTTAACACAGCCTGTTGGGAACGAACAGGAGAGGCTACAATAACACTTCATTTTCTGTAAAAAGGCTTTGAAACATTATCTTCCCAATTGGCATTTTCTCTAGAGTCATCTCTTCCTTCTGTTAGGATAAAGGTTTTTAAACGTTGTCCTCAGAGTGTTCCCACACAGCTATCCATCCTAATTTAAACACACATCTTAATTCAATCATTTGAGTCTCTAGTTATCCTTACCAAACGGTCCTGCACTTCATCTTGGATTTTAGTGAGCGTTCCAAGAGCCATGCAGCTCTTATTTTGTTTGCTTAAGCATATGATTGTTTAACAGCATATTATTATAGGGAGTAAAATGAAACAAAGTAAACAGAGAAGATAAATGCTGAGACTCGACATTCAAACACACAACACTTGTTATCTGCACTGAAGTAACAGGGAGGTCCTCTAAGGACCGCAAACATGTTTTCCACTCAACAACCGTTTCCTCGTGGGGACTCTTAGTTTTCCACCTCTCGTTTCTCTCAGGGCGAACCAAATAAGTCATATAGTGGAGCACCAGTCCCCAGTTGTCTATTACACAACAGAGCTTGTTAAGCGCCAGCTAATTCATCCTGTAGTCACCTGCGTACGTCACACTTCATCACGGGGAATCTCAGCTCTACTGCTGAACACACTCCATCAAGAACAAGTGGAACAAGAAGTGGAAACAACTTTCAGGAAGTAGTATGCCTGTTTAAAGTAGTTTGCATCTAAAAAAAAAACTAAAAAAAAACCTAGAATAGCACATAAAGAGGACAAAAGGCAGCACTTTGATCCATTTAAAGTCTTGAAATTGAAATAAAAGAAGTGATTAGGTTGAAATAATTAAATGTTTTGGTTTCTGCAGTGTTTTATAATCATGTTGGTGCTTCTCATTTCACTGGCCTCTTCATATGCTAAGTTAGCTTCTGAATAAATTCCAACTGAATCAATAACGATTGAAAAAATAGGTTTAGTATACATAAAAAATGTTGACCATTTAATCAACAAGCTTTTGTCTTCTGTATTACAAGTTACCATGGATTATTCATTAGTTCTAATATTGCTCTTTATCATCATTAGCATGCTCTGCTAAACTTAACGACTGATAAATAATATTTCATCTGCATGGATGTTTACATTTTGGTAAAATTTACAATATTCAAAACAAAATAATAATAAATATAATTTATAAAAGAACATCTTGAAAGCCTTTGTTCAGGCATCTGTTGTTTTCCAATTTCATCGCCATCTTTGCTCTGTGGGGAAAAATCCTTCTTGGCTCTTTTTAACAGGGTTCCACATTCGGTGTGCATTGTGTCATGAACACACATTGTCCCTCTGATGAGAAAAGATTTATGCATAAAAGGATAACTTGTCTTTGAAAAAGTCAAACAAATAACCCCCAACCAACTTGAAGCACTAACTCAGAATCAGTAATACAATAAAGTGGAGGTTTTGATGCAGTACTCTTCTTGTTTTTCTTATTTTATAAGTAGTTCGTTAAATATAGTCAATAATATCATAACGATTATTTTATTTTGAATGTTGTGTGCTTTTGTCAAGTGTGCCATACATTGTTTTAGCTAATGCAAAAGTTAGAGGATTTGAGTCTGACAATATTAAAACAAATGTTTTCATGCATGAAAATATTAAAATGCTAAAGCCAGTATCTCAGTGGGCTGTGACTGTTGGCGTCTGGTATGAACAGTATTTAATCGTACTCTATTAATCTAAGGCACCAGGGGAGCAGCAGGGGGCGGGGTGGGGTTAGGGCCCAGTGTGGGGCAAATGAGGGTGGAGGCAGGTGTGGGTGCTTCACATTTTCCACCCACATTTTGATGTTGTCGATCTGTGGAGTTGAACCGAGGAGTTGACAGGTGACCCTCCAATCACAGGCCCTCCCTCTCCAACCTCTGCGCCACCACTCCCCCTTTGCATGGGAATCTCCTAAATAGTTGTTTTCTTTATTCCTAATTCAAAAAGGCAATTTGTGAGTCAAGTTTTCCAACAAAATAGTCACAAAATTCCAGATGTTACAACAAACCTGTGGCGGCACGGTGGTGCAACTGGTAGAGCTGCTGCCTCTCAGCGAGCAGGTCCCTGGTTCAAACCCCGGTCCAGGGGCCTTCTGGGTGGAGTTTGCATGTTCTCTACACATGTGCATGCGTGGGTTTTCTCCGGGTACTCCGGTTTCCTCCCACAGACCAAAAACATGCATGTTAGGCTGATTGGTAACTAAATTGTCCCTAGGTGTGAGTGAGAGAGTGAATGGTTGTTTGTCTCGTTTGTCTCTATGTGTCCCTGTGATGGACTGGAGACCTGACCAGGGTGTACCCCGCCCCTCGCACAGTGATTGCTGGACATGGGCACCGGCAACCCCCGTGACCCAAAATGGAACAAACGGGTAAAGACAATGGATGGATGGATGGACAACAAATCTGTCTAAATTTTGTTATAGGCCTTTCCCACTCACCTCGAGCTCTAAGAGAAAACATGTTTTGGTCTGTAAAATACAACGATAATAAAAAAAAAATAATAATAATTGCTGGAAATCTGGCTCAAATCTGTTTAATGTAAATGTGTACTCCAGTATGTTATATGTATGACAGTTTGAAGACAGCTGCAGAGGTTGGTACAAAGTGAGCTGTGTCATACTGTATTGGCAGAGGTGGACAACAAAATATTGTGCTCAGCCTAAAATACAGTTTTGTAAATTGTTACCACAAAAATAGGCCATGCTTTTCTAAACTGGATGAGTAAAATGCAGCTGGTCTCTTGGTCACAAACATCCATTGAGACTGGAAATGAAAAATCACCTAATTTCTTATAACTTTGCTTGGCTCCAACAGATGCATCTCCTTGAAACACCTGTAAAGTCATTGTTTGACTTGCCTTTGTGTAAATCATATATTACTGTTTATTAAATCAATTCAGCTTTCTTAAGGCTTCCATATGGGGTTGGAAATAGCTATTGTTTTCACATATATACCCTTTTTTTTCATGTAATTCAAACTTGTGCACGGGGCTTAATTTGTAATAATTTGTAATTGCAATTAATTTGTAATATTTTGTAATTGAAATTAATTTGTAATAATTTTTTGCCTGATCCTGCCAGAACAGGATCTGGGAACGCTCTTATTTTGACAGGGTATTTTCCAGTAACACTTAGGCTTACTAATAATAAAGTTATGAACAAATATGACTGCCTTGAACGGATACAACTTATACTGGGTATGTAAACTGAAAACAATTACATAAACACTAATTTTAAACACAACAGCCACTTCCGACTTCTTAATATCACATACGAGCTGTCCTTCCAGTAGCATTTCCACCTCTACCCTTAAAATAATCTCTGCCCCTAAAAGAGTGGTGGAATGTTTGACAGAAGTGATGTTGACAAATGTAGGTAAACATAGATGTTTAACAACCTGTTAAAATACACCAAATTGCAGAAAATCACATTGACTGTATTCAAAATTTTCTGGAGGAGGACACCCACCCAGACCCTCTGTCTCCAAACCCCTGCCCCCTACTGGTCCGTCCACTATTTGTGTCCCGGCATCAGTCAGTTTACAAATTAAGCCCTGCTTATGCATAATTCCAATGACTTTAATAATTTTTAATGCACGTCTGTCATATTTTTACTCCTAATTTTCCTCCCTTTCTTTAACTTTTTTTTTTTTGTGGTCTTTCTACAGATTCACTTATACTTTAGGAGAAGGAATGTGGCTCCCACTGAGCAAAAGTTTTGTGATCCCTCCTGCTGAGCTTGCCATCAACCCATCAGCCAAATGCAAAACAGACATGACGGTAATGGAGGATGCAGTAGATGTCAGGTAAGACTTTTCAGACACATTGTTTCAATATACCTCATATATGTATGCATGTATGTATGTATATATATATATATATAT
>NC_056506.1:22217593-22228829 GCF_014905685.2 Nematolebias whitei
CTTTTTGTGTTTTTATAATAAACAATTCCCCAGGTCAAACCACTAAAGACAGCTTTCAAATTTAATTTGATTATCTCTTGTTTTAATTCAAACTTGTTCAACATTTATTTTTATTTGCTGTCGCTGCAGTAAGTTTTAGTATTCCCTGTAAAAATAAGGAAGAGATTGTTAGTGGTTTTGATTATCGAAGTGAAACAATTCTGAGTTTCAACATAAAATCAATTATGTAGAAGAAAAAAACAAGACAAAATAAAACAAAACAAAAAAAAAAAAAATCACTGGTGATTTAAAGTCACGAGCAACATTTCTCCTGTTAAATGGTTCATAATTGCAAAGACAATCTGCAATGCCTGTTTGTGTCTGGGCTGCAGACAGAAAGCAGCAAATAACTGAGCCAAAAGAAAGCTGCAGTGTTAAATTGGGCCCAGCTGACATCAGTGATGCAACAGAATTATTTAGCCACTTTGCTTTGCTAGCAGTGGGCGGCTAAATTGGCTCAATTTAGTGAAGAAGACTAGCTCTTCATAACAAAACAACATCGTTTGGAATCACCAGTCTTCAGACTCAAGTGCTATCAACGTAAACAAGACTATAGATTTTTAGCTTCTTTGGCCCACAGTGTAAGGTTTAACAACCTAGAAACCTGTACTAGGCTTCAAAAGCAGGCTGCATATATAATTCAGGGGGCAATGTACTTTCACTAAGGGGCAGCTGTGGCTAAGTGGTTAGAGCAATCCCACCAGCAGTTACATGCTGTAGTGTCCCTGGGCAAGACACTGAACCCCTCTTTGTCTCTGATGTGTGCCCCATCAGTGTATGAATGTGATAAAACACTGATTATTCTTTGTACAGAAATAGTAGAGTGCTGAATGAATGGGTGAATGAGGACACAGATAGTGTTGTAAAGTACTTTAAGTATCTTGATAAAACAGGCGGACACTATGTAAGTACAGTCCATTACTTTTATTGTACATATTTATTGCACACTACCTAAGGTAAAAGGGCAATCATGTTTTTGTCCATGTCTCAGTGTGTGTGTGTGTGTGTGTGTGTGTGTGTGTTTGTCTGTTAGCAGAATTTATCTTGAATAGGTCAAATGATTTTTATGAAGGTTTCAGAAAGTAATACTTTAATATACAGCTACAACTAACAGATTTACTTTGGACTTACCGGTAATTCAAACCAGACACCTTAGTAAAGTGGAGCAAATACAAATGACTATAATGGACCTGCATATAGAGAGTGGTGGCACAGAGGTTAAAGAAGGTGGGCCTGTGATTGCAAGGTTGTCGGGTCGACTCCCCAGACTGGCAACATCAAAATGTGGGTGGAAATGGTGACACACCCTCACCTGCCTTCACCCTTATTTGACTCACTCTGGCCCCTTGATCAAGGCCCTTAACCCCCACCATCTGCTCACAAAACAGGTTTCTCTTGAAAATGAGTTCTCGTGACTCAATGAGGCTACCTGTATAAATAAAGGTTAAATAAAATTAAATTAAATAACTCAGCCAAGTTTATGGATATTGAACTAAATTGTAGTGTGGTAGAAAATGAACGTCAGTACCAAAACATAAGCTGAGCACTAATTTATTGCACAAGACTGGTGGAGTCAATGCTGTCTACCTGCTAGAACATCAATAACAAAACAAAAAAATTATAATAATCACAAACCACTTGACAGTTTTTCATAACACTTAGAAAGTTATCATTGCGTGTATATCTACAGTCAGGTTTCATCACAATTTAAGATGGCCGTCACGTCTAACAAACATTAGAAAACAAAAATTATATGCTTATAGTCAGTTTTTTCAGATTATTGGCTAAAATTTGGTGTATAAATAGGTGAACATCATCCCCAACACACACTCCTTGCACTACATGTAGAACAATATTTTTTGCTTTAAACTATTATTTGGGGTCAAACATGTTTTTTTAGCAAAATATTTAATTGATCTCCAGATAGATTTTATTGAAACTTTCACAAAGTATTATTTGGATGACTTCTTAACAACTGATTAACTTTTCGAGTCTGTCCAACTCAGTACAGCTAAACAAAAGTAACAAAAATAATTCTAACGTAGTCAGTTTTACCTATATTAAGGTAAAGACCACAGGAACACAAGTGTAAGTTGATGCATATACTTTTAGCACTACACACTGAGTAACATCATTGCTTTAAATATTTGCATTAACTTTGTGCAATGTAGTTTGCAGAAATGGCAAATAAAGAACGGTGTACCTTCTGTACCTTTATAACTGTAAGAGTCAACCTGGTTTGTTGTTGGTCTGTTAGAAAAAAAAAAAGTCACAAACTTCACTAATCATTAAATGTGCAACTACAACTTGGAGCCATCCCAATTAATTTTTGTGTTGGCTAATCAACCCGAACCAACACAAAAATACCCATAACTTAGGGGATGTCAAAGTGTCTGTAACACATTCTACACATACCACAAGTGGAATAAAAACATCTTAATAGTTAAGAATTTGGGCATTTTTCAACTTAATTTGACTCATTTTGTCACACAACTGGCATCTTTTTTAACTTGATGTGGCCAAAGTGAAACATGAAGTGACATCAAAGAGGGACTCTTTTAAAAAGTGCTCTTCCTAGTCTGTTTATTGAAACTATATTTGAACTCTGACTCTTCATCTTTCTATAATATTGGCTCCAAATTAACAAAAGAAACATCACATTCTTACACTGCCTGTGTTGTTAGCCATTGAATGCCAATGATGTGTTTACATGCTGACATTCCCCTTTGGCATCACTTCCTGTTACTGTGCATGCCAGTACAGTAGTCCCTCGCTACTTTGCGGTTTGTTATTTGCGGACTCGCTCTATCAAAATAAAATTGGACATGACACACCATTGGCTGATTGATGGATGGGCCGCATGATGGGCATATAATTTTTATTTAAAATCAAATATTTTAAAACTATTTAGCACCTCCTGCAGCCAGTGTGCAGCCCGCAGCTCTGGAGCTCCCCCTTGCAGCTGATCAGCTGATCTCCGCTTTGCCACGGAGAAGGCTTCAGGGTACGGATCACCTGTGATAAATGAGAGACTACTGTATCTCAAAAACTGTTTCTCTCTTTTTTTTTGTTCTTTTTTTTCCCAAATTCATTATGAATGTTATTTAAAAAAATGCACTAATATTTATTGCAAACATTTGATGTCACGGGCACTTGAAAGACACTGAGCTGAATTTTGTTATATTAGTAGCTGAGTCTCATCCTTAATACATACATGTCAAAAGACAAGTACAGTATGCAATTGCAGCATGTAGTACTTACTGCAGTCATGCAGCAATACTGCACAACTGCTCAAAAAGTCATTCATGGTGTTTCAACAAAATCAATATAACTCTGCCATTTGCCATTAGACGATAATCTTAATTTAAACCTCTGGCGTTAAAGGTCATTGTCAATTACCAGTCCTCCAAGGAATGCTAGGCCTTTAATTTAAAGTTAGAATTGTAGTGAAAATGTGTTCTGAATTTGAACCATCACAACAAGTTGGTAAATAACCAAACCTAATAATAAAAAATAATAAAAAAAAGATTTACAAGGTCCATAAAGTTCATTTTTGAATTATGAAAAACAAGTGCAAAATAAGCAGTTAATATATTGGATATACAGTATCTTAGTGCTACTCAGCTTTCTGTTAATGTGGCTCTGCAGTATTTCCACCCTCCCAGTGTTCACTAACCATAGTACAGTAACTCCACAACTGGTAAACAACAAACTCCATGTTGCAGTGCCAGCTCTTTCTAAAACTAATCAACAGTTTGCAACTTCAGGTTCATGCACAAGTAGTCTTTTAACAACTGCAGTACAAGATCATTAACTTGCACTTCCAATCTGTTGAACAGAAATAATAATAATAATAATGTCATCACAATGTCAGCACTGTATGTTTCCATACAATGGCGAAATTAGTCTCTGCATTTAACCCATCCACCACCAGGTGGTGCAGTGGGCAGCTATTGAAAGCGCCCGGGGGACATTTTGGGGATTAGACGTGCTGCCCAGAGACGCCACGTGATGTGCAGTGACTGGGGATCGAACCTGGGACTCTCGGGTCCCAAGCCGGCTGCCCTGCCTCTACACCATCTCGGCCCCTTAAATCTCATTGCCTCAAACATTAGTTTTATTTTCCAAAAACCCAATGTACTTTTTTTTTTTCATCGTGTCATTTTTTTTTTTTTCCTTTTTAAAGGGGTAAGTTATTCTGAAATTGAATATTTTACAATCTGTGTCTATGTGGAATGCCGAGGAGTTGGCTAATTGTTAGATACACAACAAAATTGCAGAGATGGGTACTTCAGAGCACTGTAGTAATCCAAGTTGTCATGAAACGGTGTTGGAGAGAAGCTGGGCTTAAATTTATTCTTAAATATCAATATCAATGTCAAGGTCAAGGTTTCTTTATTGTCATTCTCATCATATGTGGTGCATGTGATGGAACGACATCGTGTACACAGGGTCCCAGTTACATCCAACAAAAGTATAAAATATAAAAGAAAAACAGTAATAAGATCTAAGATATGAACTAAGAAATATGTTAAACTAAAAATACACTAAGTACTACTAGTACAAAAACAATATGCTGACCAACAGCAGCATGAACATGAGTCTGTGTGAGCAGATGCGTATGAATTAATACAGCAGCATGAAACAAATCAGCAGCATGAGATCAGCAGCAAGGATAATCAGCAGCACATACCGGCAATCAAGTGGTATTACAGTGATTTTTTGTTTCATAGTGACTATCCTGGTTAGAGATTCATGAGTCTTAACAGCTTCTAGCTGTTCCTCAGTCTTGTGGTGCTGCACCTAATGCTCCTCAACCTCCTGCCTTAGGGGAGTGGGGCAAAAAGTGTGTGTGCTGGGTGAGTGGGGTCCTTCATGATGCAGGTGTCTCTTTTCCTGCATCTGGAGGTGTGGATGTCTGTGATGGTGGGGAGGCTGGCTCCAACATTCTTCTGTGCAGCCTTCACCACTCTCTGCAAAGCTTTTCTTTCTGCAGCTGTGCAGCCTCCATGCCACACGTTGATGCTGGAGCACAGGATGCTCTCCACTGCACACCTGTAGAAGGAGGTGAGGACTGAGCTTCCCAGACCAGCCGCCTGAGGAAGAAGAGTCTCTGATGAGCTTTGTTGATCTTTCTTGGGGGTGTTGTTGCCCCAGCTGAGGTTGGCGTTAAGGTGCACACCTAAGTACTTGTAGCTGGAGAACACTTCCACTGCAGATCCTCCTATGTTCAGGGGGTTGTAGGCGAGTTTATTCCGTCTGAAGTATTCGGCCATCTCCTTCATCTTCTTCACATTGAAGTGAAAGTTGTTCTTCCTGCACCAGATCTCCAGATGTTCCACCTCCTGCATGTAGGAATACCATGCACATAATGCAGGAATAACATGTAGCAAAACCTGTTGTGTCCAACAGTGGAGAGTTTCTGCTCAGAAATTCATTTGTGAGATTAAAATTAGAAGATACATTGTCAGTCATTAGCTTGGAGCTGAGAGACCAGACATGAAGTGAACACTGACAACTAAAGGCAGATGTAGATATACAAGATGGTAGGACTATTTTCTCTCACTCTGCACTTAGATTGTCCAAAGCTGAATCTCATTAGCTAATTATGTGGCTTATTAATGTATTTGTTGGGGTTTTAAAGCAAATTGATGCAAATACTTTTTTTTTCACAGACCCCCCCCCCCCCCACACACACACACACACACACACACACACCATTTCTCTGTTAATCTAAAACATAATTGTGGAATTATTAGTTCAAATCAAATTAGAAACCCATTCCAGAAAGCTGTGCACCTCTCTATTTAGTTTTACACATATAAAGTTGAAAATGACTCCATTTCTGGTGGGGGTGGACATGGGTGCAGGAGACATTGCTTTCCCTGATTCAATAATTAGACTTGACTGTTTTAATGAGACATCTCGGTCTGTGAGAGGGAGAAATATCAAAACTTAGTGCACAAAAAGCAACAAAATAAACATAAACAACAACAGCATATGCTGGTGAAGATTCTCAGTCATCCAGGGCATGGTAAATACATTTAAAAATGATTAAAAACAAAAACAACTGGACAAAAACAACAACATATATCTTATACACATATTTCAATATAATTATATTGTATATTTTTCAAGCAAATTAAGATTAGTTACATGGTTCATACAGTGTCTTTTGAGAAATATGATGTGTTAGCAAGAAAATTTATGAAACAAACATTTAGCATGATTACTAAATTATTCATTTCGGTATATATGCATGTTTATCACAACATACAAAACAAAATAATTTATAGAAAGCTGTAAAGTAATGACAGTTCCATCCTCCTGAAATGAAGCAGAATTGTAAATGAACAGAAGGGTTTAAGCTTCACAACAGGAACATTACATAGAACTTGAGCTCAGAATCTGTTTAACGCAACAACTCAACCTGTGTACTGAAATGGGACCATTTGGGGACTGCAAATGTTTTCGAAACATGTGTGTTAAAGAAATTAGCTAAGATATGAACTAAAATGTGTCAACCGCTGGTCAACCAAGTCATTTAGACATCCACTGTCTAAATGGCATTTGAAGTGCAGTATAGTGCACATAACAGGCATATTATAAGCAATTTCATTAGGTAGTGATACGATCAGATCACATAAAGTAGAGGTGCACAGGTGCTGAAGCACTTCAGACACCGGAGAGTACTGTATTTTTTGGACTATATGTGGCTGTTTTTTTTTTTGTTTTTTTTCATAGCTTGGCCAGTCTTGCGACTTATAGTCCAAAATGACATATACATTTTTGTTTCCATATTCATGACACTATTTTTGACCAACATTTTAAATGTTCATTCATACTGACATGAACTAGAGTAAACATTACCAATTGCATCCACTAGAGGTGCGAGAGGGCCTTCTAGGCTTTTGACAACTACCGGTAGGCTTACATACATGTTGCTCCTGTACCTAAGCCCCCACCGCCCTCCTGCCAAACATTCACTAAGCGAGCACAGAGAAGACAACGGAGAAAAAACGTAAGGGACGTAAAGTGCCACCAAAAAGAGGATCTTATTCTGCTGATTATAAACTGCAGGTTCGCTGATGCAGCAGCTGAGTCCAATTAGGTTTGGATGGATCTCTGGCAGTCATTCGTCTGGATTTTCTTTTTACCTCTTTCAACCGGCTGGTCAGCGCGCAGTCAACCGGCCGCGAGCGGCTGGTGATCCAAATTGGATCGTCATCTGTATGCATCCGCTGACACAATCAAAACCCCGACCGGGCCCGCCCATCCAGCACATTTTGTGGCTGGGCCTTGGGCCCAGGTTAGAAATGACAGCTCTATTTCAGAATAAATGCGACTTATACTCGGATGCGACTAATATGTTTGTTTTTTTCCTCTTCATGATGCGTAATTTGACTGATGCGACTTATACTCCAGAGTCCAGAAAATACAGTATGTTGGATTATACACTCTCAACTTGTTTATGAGGAAAATAATGTTCAATCTTGCTCGAATCTTCCAATAGTTGTTTGCCGTGTGAAAATATTGTCAGGTAAAATTAGTTAGGCTCCTGTGAGTACTTCATTCTCAACTCGTTCTTCTTGTTGGCACTAACTGAGGGCAGTAAAGTAGTTCCTTTGTTTTATTATGTAAAAAACAAGTTTGTAGAAAGTGTGTAAAGTGAATTTTTTGTCCTCTGCCTTATTTAACAGCTATTTTCTCAAACATTAGGTGATGTGTAGAACAATTCTTTTTTGTTCTTGAGCATATTTTCTTATTTTATTTTAGGTCTGCAGGCCTTCTATGACATAGGTTGTTTTTTTGTTTTTTTTTACTGCCTCATATCTCATTCAGTTGTGTTCAGCAGTAATTTTGTGTGTTTAAATTATGCAAGCTTGTGAAAGCTTATATCTCCCAGAGGAGAACTGAACTGTTATGGCAAAAGCGTTACAAATAAATCTAAAAAGCATCAAATAAAGAAGGAGATAAAACTCCTAAATCCACAAATTCTGTAATAAAGCTGATGTTTATACCTAGTCAGGTCAACAAACGTACCAAAAGGTTGAGGACACAAGCCACAATATCTGGAAAAAAAAGTGCATAATTTACTGAGTTTAAGAACCCCAACACCAGTGCACTCAGTCGTAAGCTTGTGAGCGTCCCCCAAATCTCACCTGATGCCTCTGCCCTTGGGCAACTCCAGAGAAGGAGTTAGGCTCTAAAGTCCAAGCTTTGTGTAAAAGTGAGCCCAGCTATTGCTAGTTGGTATCGATCAACTTCACGGACCAAATCTTCTGCCAGAGAAGTGATGTTCCACATCTCAAGAACCTGTATGTAACATTGGTGATTGACATGTCCAGGCCTTCTGCCTTGCATGCTATCCAGCTCACATTGCACCCAGTCTTGATGTCCCTCCTTGCACAGCGAAGACATCATGGAGTTCAAAGAGCCAAGGCCAAGAGCATTTCTAGCACTAACACCACCACCTCTCCAAAAGGATGCCTTATTTTCCTCTTCTGTGTGAGGTCGCCTGTTCAGTATAATATCACTTCATTGAGTATGTTGAATAGCTCTTGGTGTGCCCACCCCCGTCTGGGACAACCCCAAGGATCACGGGGGTCCAAAGGGGTTATACTGTACACATCATACAGCTTAAAATATATTGACTTTGTTTGACATTATTATTCAGGTCTTATAGGGCAAGTCAATTGTGGTCAAAAGTGCAATCCATATTAATTAATTAAAGTTATTTTTTGCAACTTTCCTCAAATAATGATTTTTTTTTTTTATGCATTTATTTATTTATTTGTCCTTTTTGTATACTTCGACTTGTGTTCACACATTGGATGCACAGAATAATACAAGACTGTGAACTTGAAAATGAAATAAAGGGTGAGTGTGGGTGGACAATGTGGTATTCTTTGAGCTGCAGTGAAGTCTGACAGCATAGATCACAACCTGCTCTTCTGATTTTAGCAGTGAAAGCTCAGCACAAGCTGTGACTGACAGCTTCTAAATTACATGATTTTATTTCATGATATCTGTATTTTTCATTACTTACGGCACAACTGAATGGAATATATGTATATTTATTTAATGCATCAAAAATAAATATATTTTTGCAACATAGACTGAACAATCAGATCATAAACATAATAAAAAATTAAAAAAAAACAACAGTTAAAAGGTGAAACCAAGAGCCTACAGTACTTGAATACAGGTAGGCAAAGAAACATATATTTATTTTAGATCACCTGTGTCATTCTCATTTATTTTAAGACAAAAATGTATTTTCAAATTGCATTAGAGCCACGACTTGTCTCATTATGCTGAACTGAGGGAACGCCTGAGAGTGTCTTAGTGACCATTCATCAAGTGCTGTCTCAATGCACTGCGTGGTGGAATAGTAAACAGAAAGGGATTCATTATACAACAAAATACATGCAATGCTTGTTGTTGGGATTGCGTCATCAATTTGATGCTGATGACTTTTGAGTGAACGAGGTATAAAGACGTGTGTGTACAGCTCAGGCTCCAGCTGTGAGAATTACTAAATAGCTTTGCTGGCTGTCTTGGCCACAGCTGGTTGAGTACTTTAGTGTTCAATACAGAAATGAGAAAGTTCAAATATTTATCCTATGAGTGACAGAAACTATAGGTAACATTTATATAAGAAAAAATCTCAACAGTATTTGATTGGTGTCTTATAAAGAAAGGAATGCTATGATTGTTTCTCTGCACCTTTGTTCAGCTGCATTACAGTTCTTTACACTTTGTAGAGGACGATTTAGCTGTTTTTGTCTCATTGTTGTTTCATTTCCTCTATTTACTTTTCATTTTATATGCTTTTATATTATGTTCTTTGTTTAAAACAGGTCTTTCTTGTAAATGAGTCCACATGGCTCATTGAGACGAACCTGCATAAATAAAGGTTGAATGAATTTGATGAACTATCTTTATTTGACACTTCTCTCAAAGTCTAGCAATTGCTGTGTAATCACAATTATTTTGAAGTCATTGTGATCATGTTTGAATCGTTGTCACATATGTCGTTAATCATCTTTATTTAAAAACAAATCTGAATAAAAAGATGTTTCCTTTCAGACACCGTTGTAATGCTTTCATGCTGCTGTTTCTTTCCCTACTGCTTTGTTTACACACATTCATTTCATCATCAATTTTTCCAGCGTTTTATTTGTATCTGGCAGCTTTCTTCCAGGTATTGTGTAAATAACTTGGTTTTTTTTTGGTTTTTGTTTTTTCTGATCCATGTTCTAATGAATGCTCTACTCAGTGTTCCCCAGGGGCCATGAGCCAACACTGTTAACTTTTTGAAACTCGCTGCTTCTGAGCTGTGTTGCCATGTGTTTGACTGTCATTTGTAACTAGGAGGCTCTTGAACAGTATAATAAATATGAATACATCTGGATTTTCTTTTGTTGATTAGCTGAATTTGTAGCAGCTAAATTGATCCAGTAATATCTACTTTGATTTATCCTGATGCATGCTCAATAATCCAGGTAGAAAAATCTAAAAAAAGTTAAATCTGGTCCTCTGGACATTCAAAAAAAAAAAACAATTGTAGAAACTTTTCGTCTTTCAGATGAAAGACAAAAAGTTTCTACAATTTTTTTTGTTTTGTTTCGTTTTTTGAATGTCCAGAGGACCAGCTTTTTTAGATACTTTGATTTATATCTTGCTGAAATTTTAAATAAACAAAATACCGTAGTTTATATGTTTTTAGTGATGACTTTCAAGATTAAAATAAATCAATATTTTATCACATGTATTTTTGTACATTAACGGACACATATTTTCTGTTTAAAGAATCTTTGTAATATAACCCAACATTGTTCAGTCAGGTCATCTGGATGGTTTATTTATTTATTTATTTATTTATTTATTTTTGTTTTGTTGTTGAGACATTTCAGCCTTCATCCAAAGGACTTCTTCAGTCCGAGAAGACACAAACAAACTCAGTCCCACAAGCAGCACACTCTCATGGTGATCCAGCCAGATTGATTTTGATAAGATGGTTTCTGGGGCCCGTCCTCTCACCCATCGACTCCTCTGAGGCAGCCATGACAAAGTCTTTCAAATCAACAAAGTTCATGCTCAATAATCAAGGTTCAAAAATCTAACATTGTTCAGTCAGGTCATCTGGACAGTTTCTTTTTTACTTGTTGAAAAGTTTCGTCCTTCATCCAAA
>NC_056506.1:22229229-22245594 GCF_014905685.2 Nematolebias whitei
ACAAAATTTCAGATCATGATTTTGTTTTTCCTCATTGCCAACATCTAGTCTTTAAATCCATGTTGTTGTTGTTTCTTTTGTTGGTGTTTTTTTTGTTTGTTTGTTTGTTTTGGCACATCAGGCTGCTCACATCATGTGGATGTGTCCAGCCTGTAATTTGAATTATGCAATATTTAGCATTCACAGTTGTTAGTTCCATTTCCTGTAGATATTCTGCTGGAAAGGTTCCCACAGAATGAACAACAAAGCAATAGTAATGAAAAGAATTGGTTTGTTAGATAACATCAAATTGGCTGGGAAACCAAGAGAATTCAGTTTTGTTTCAGATAAAAGTTTGCCGTTACGTTGTTGTTTTGTTGCCACTGTTAAAAGTGATCATAATTATCTGTACCATAAGCAATATTAACTGCAGTATTACTACAGTTTGTGTTTATTGTCAGTAGCTCTTTCATTGTTGACATGTTCCTGTGATTTAAGTTCTGAGAGAAAACATTGAAGTCCTCTCTTCTTTAATTTTCATCACTCATTTCAAACATGTATCCTGTTGTCTCTGTTTTGTGGGTCTTTATTGACCTTGGACGTGGTTTATGGTAGAAACTAATAATAGAAAAGTTATGCTGTTGCTTCCAACAGGGTTAAAATAATTATTTGGTTGTGCTGTGTGTCATAAGACTGAGCTGAATACAGCACCTCAGATTGAGGAAGTCTTTTGGATGAAAGACAAAACGTTTCTACATTTTTTTTTTGTTTGTTTGTTTTGCTTTGTTTTGTTTTTTGAATGTCCAGAGGACCGGATTAATTTTTTTTAGATTTTTCTACCTGGATTATTGAGCATGCATCAGGATATTTTGTAGACATGTTGTTTTCAAGGACACACAACTGTAACACAAATGCTATTTTTTGCCACTACCTTCTTTCTTTGCAGAGAAGAGCTGATGATCAGTTCATCCTTTGATTCTTTGGAGGTTCTCTTAGACTCTTTCGGACCAGTCAGAGACTGCACCAAAGACAATGGAGGCTGCAGCCGCAACTTCCGCTGCATAGCTGACCGAAAGCTTGATTCCACTGGATGTGTGGTGAGTCATATTGTTTTAATCAACACACCTTGAGTTTAACAAAGTTGAGGCAGGTCATCTGGATGGGTTCTTGTTGTTAAAATGTTTTATATTTTATCCAAAAGACTTCTTCAGTCTGAGGAGATTAAAAACAGATAAGAAACTGAACCAGGACTTCAGCCATCCGTCAGGTGAAATGAAAGACCCCAAACCCAGACGCAGACCAGTGGTCATCCCGTATGTTGCAGGAGTTTCAGAAAAAAACAAGACTTTTATTATTAAACATAATATCCCAGTGGCCCTAGTGAGGGTAGCCAGGGTCAGCGTGCCAAGGTCCCCGCCGTTGGCTACTGCCCATGGCATCATGCACCTGACCTTTATGGCCCTTCCTGCAGGTGGTGGGTCCGAAGGAAGGCAAACTCATGCTGCTGCTTCATGCTGAGCCGGACTGAGCCCCATGGGTAGAGACCCGTTCACCAGGCACTCGCCGACGAGTCCCTCCCCCAGGTCTGGCTCAAGGGTGGGGCCCTGTTATCCTACGTACGGGCAAGGGACTCTGAGTTCCTTGTTCTTTTATTCCTGTCCATATAAGTCTTCTGAATCACTCTGTCTGGCCTGTCACCTAGGACCAATCTGCCTTGGGAGACCCTACTAGGGGGCAATTATAATTGCCCCCCGACAGCATAGCTCCTAGGATGATTCAAGCACAAAAACTTCTCCACCACAATATAGTGGCGATTCACTAGGGTCCTCAAGGTGTCATGAGAGTTTGCCCATCCAGTCTACATGTGTTTTTTTTTCGTTTTTTTTTTTTTCATTTAGCCTTTATTTATCCAGGTAGTCTCATTGAGCCACGAGAACTCATTTTCAAGAGAGACCTGTTTAGGGAGCAGATTGTGTGGGTTAAGGGCCATGCTCAGGGGCCCAGAGTGGGGCGAATGAGGGTGGAGGGAGGTGTGAGTGTTTCACCTTTTCCACCCACATTTTGATGTTGACGGTACCGGGAGGTGAACCTACGACTTTCCGATCACAAGCCCATCTTCTAACCTCTGCGCCACCACTCCCCACAAGTTTTGTGGACTTGGAGAAGGGATTCAACCATGTTCCTCGGTTTACACTTTAGGGGGTGCTCTGTGAGTATGGGATTGGTGGTCCATTCTTATGGGCTGTTCAGTCTCTATACAAGCAGTGCAAGAGTTTGGTTTGCATTGCCAGTAGTAAGTCAGATGCCTTCAGGGTGAGAGTTGGACTCAACTAGGGCTGCCCGTTGTCACAATTATGTTCATAACTTTTATGGACATAATTTCTCGGTGCAGCCAGGGGGCGGAGGGTTTCTGGTTCGGTGGCCTCAGGATTCAATTGCTGCTCTTTGCAGACGATGTGATCCTGTTGGCTCATCGTGCCATGATCTTCAGCTCTCACTAGAGAGGTTCACAGCCAAGTGTGAAGCAGCTGGGATGAGAATCAGCACCTCCAAATCTGAGGCCATGGTCCTGAACTGGAAAAGGGTGGATTGCTCTCTCCAGGTCGAGGGTGAGGTTCTGCCTCAAGTGGAGGAGTTCAAGTATCTCGGGGTTTTGTTCATGAGTGAGGGAAGAATGGAGCATGAGATTGACAGATGGAAGACCCAGGACACGCTGGAGAGACTATGTCTCTGTTGGCCTGGGAATACCTTGGAATCCTCCCAGATGAGCTGGAAGAGGTGGCTGTGGAAAGAGATGTCTGGGCCTCCCTGCTAAAGATGTTGCTCCCACGACCCAACTTCGGAATAAGTGGAAGATATTGGATGGATGTATGGACGGACGGACATCCCAGTGGCTTTCAAACCCCAAAATGCATTATGGTAAAGACTGGTTCATCTCAAAGATCCAATCCTCCAGCACAGAGTAATATTGTACAGTATATGCTGTGCAGTGTCAGGAGGGCTGTGATTTGTTCTACAATGGGGAAACTAAACAGCCACTGGCCAAAAGTATGGCCCAGCACAAAAGAGCAACATCATCATGCCAGGAGGCTGTGGTTTACTCTCATCTGCATGCCAGCAATCACTCTTTCAGGAATGAAGATGTTCACATCCTAGATAGAGAAGAATGTTGGTTTGAGAGAAGAGTGATAAAAGCCATCTTTGTGAAGAGAACCCATCTATCAATCAACATATGCAGAGTTCTTCGTGTTCAACTGTCACCTTCTTACAATGCTGTTATTGCAAGCATCACTCAGCCCTCTGTGAATAGCAAGTGGCCATCAGAGTTCTAATGATTAATTGTTAGGCTGATGGCCCTCCTCTATCATGTGAATAACTCGTTTTGGCTGTCACCAGCAAACTGGTTGATCCACTAATGAGAAAGTGCTATTTATAAGACTGAGTTTGTGCAGCACTTCAGACTGATAAAGTATTTTGGGTAAAAGACAAAATGTTTCAAAAAGAAGATTCTGTCCAGAGGACCTGACTCAACCTTGTTAGATTTATCTACCTGGATTATTGAGCATGCATCAGGACATTTACCTTGAGGCTCTTGTAGAAGCCATAGTAGAGAGATGAGGGTCTCATTCAAAAGAAAATCTAAGATTATTCAAGTGTAGCTTACAGTCTGCACAACCAATTTTCTAATTGATACAATACAAGGACAAGAGATTGCCTTAACCCTCAGCGGGTTCAGACCCTAGGCACTTTTAATCTCATGCCAACATATTTGGACACTTTACCAATGGTCATAAAACTGTCCTATATTAATATTCTGTTTTGGCCATTGGTGTTTTAGTTCTTCAGCTTTCATAAATATTCATGCATGTATCTGTGTGTAACACATCTGTAGGCCATAGTGACCCACATCAAGGACACACAGTAATCTGTGCAATGTTTTTGAATAGAGTGCTTGACTCTCCCTCTTGTCTCTCATGCCTCTTAGACCGTCAACACAATTATTACCTCCAGGTGGTGCTTAGCAACCAGGAAATGTAGCAGCCAGGTTTGTTTTCTTCTCCATCTGTTGGGGACTCCAGTGATACCATTCTTGTCATTTGCAGAATCTTATTGCCTTCTGCTAGTGTTTTGCTTCCCTTCAATCCCTCAACCAGAATCCCCCCTCCTATCGATAAGCTGTCAGACGCCATCCGCCCAACAATTTAATTTCTTTTCTAGTGCTCTGGTGCACTTGACTCGAGCCTTTCAGGTGGTCTGGGAAGATGTTGTTTATGTGATTTGGCATGCTTATCACTTGTGATGCATCTGAAACAGGATAGAGCAGCTTGTGAGAAATTTTAATGTGTGGGGATACTCCATTTAAAGATTACAGCCAAGACCTGCTTTCCCAATGAATTGTGAATGATGGTAGTAGCATTTGCAAGTAAACATTACATTTGGCTCATGTTGAAGGCCATTTTTTTGATGACTCTTGGTCTTTGATTATCTTCACTCAGAAAGTCTGAGACATAAATGTGTGTAATAAACAGAAAGAGAGTGATTAATTAGTTTATGCTTTTACAACAAAATTTAAGGTTTGTTATAAAGTGAGGACAGTTTTTTTTTTTAAAGACATCTCATTCTCTGATATATTCACTGTTGTTTTACACTAAGCAGAGTAATTTATTGGTAGGTGTGATGGAGTTTTAGGTATTAAGCAGTCAGCAACTGCACCCACTAAGAGGCTTTTCATACATTTGTACTTCAGCTATTTATTTATTTTAATTTTCTTGGTATTTTTCTTATAAGTTTTAGGAAGATAAGGCAAGGAAGCTAAGCATGCAAAACATTGTATTTGCCTCCCCCCCCCCCCCCCCCCTGTTCTGTAACACTGCAGAAGACTTGTAATGAGATTTAAGGTGGATTCACTCAAAATACATTTGATCTTGTCCCCAGAACTGAACACTACAGCAGAGTTATTCATGAGCTCTTAAGCAGTGTAAGAAAACACAATCATCAGAGTCCATTTATACTCATGAGGGAACATGAAGTCATTTTCTTCAGTGTCTCAATTCAGACTGTTTCAGATAATAAAAACTCAGTACAGCTGAGCCAGAAGGAAAGCTCATTCCTCCAATTTTTATTAGTGTATACATCACACTTTCTGACAAGCCAGTGTCACAGTCATTGTGAGGATTTTTCATTTCACTTAGGACTGAAGTGGCAACAACTTAGCCTGTACTATACTAACTTGTCACTTCATGTGCAGATATGTGTCTCACTATAATGTATGGAGACTCAACTTGGATAGTCAACCTCAATCAGTCTTTATTTAAAATAAAAATCAATCAATAATTATTTAGGCTTTTAGCTCTTCAGCTGCAAACAATGATTTCAAGGTGCATTTTTATAACATTTTTGTTTTAAGTCCAATCGGTTTGGTTTTGGTGCTGTTTTAAGCTCAGGGCTGCTGTTTAAAACAAGATAAAGATGATATTTTGTATGTTTTTTTTTTATGTTTTCAGTAATTCAGACATAGGAGTCGAGTCAACTTCATAGCTGAGCAACTAGATTCAATCCTGATTAGGTTTAGTGCTTCACCAAGACTTTTTTTTTTAATGACACTGGTGTGTCACCATGTATTCAAAATATATCACACAATTTTCTCATATTGCCAAAAGTTATTATAGAAAAAGACTATCTGTGCAATATTTATCAGCGTCAACATGTTGGAACCTGATGTGATAGATCTGTGTAGCCACATGCATGTGTAGAGTTTGACCCAGGTTTCAATGCGTTTGAAGAATTTGGTGAAAGGAATCCTGTAAGTTACAGCAACATTGCACTGAAATGACAGCAGTGCCGTACCCATCCAATTTCCATCTCATACCAAGAGATGACAGAGTGGATATTTTTAGCCAGGGCTTTGAAGTCTCATGGGCATTTGAATCTGTTTTGCTTTTGCACTTTTTATGCCTTCCCTTGTGTGGGGAAGTGCAAAAAAGACATTTTTTGTGACATCCTTCCAGAATGCATAATTACAGGATGATAACCAACAGCTTGTATTTGCTATTTATCCATCTATCTACAACACTGCTTCTTTATGTTGCAGTGTGTTGCACATCCTCGCCAAAAGCATCGGGTGGAAAAAAATCCAATTCCTTCTCTCCGAAATTAGTCTCAGAAGGATCCATTGAGAAACGGTGAAAAGATTTCTTTCCCAGCGCTTTGAGGTGTCATGAAACTCTCCTTTTGTAATCTATTAATTATTTACTGTCCTGTGTTATCTTCATCCCCTGTGAAAATGTGGGGCTGTAATATTTTTTTAAAACCTTTGTGAAAAGTTAGCAAAGTGAAACTGTGCACTTACTGTTTCTATTTTCACATCCTTTATCTTCAATGGGCTCAACTCGAACTGTAGCTGATGCAAAACTTCTCCAGTTTTATTGGATGATTTTACAATTCAGTAGAGACCTCTTCAAAATGGTTTAGATGGTTTGATCAACGAGACGGTAAGGGTAATTAGCAATTTAAAAATTAATATAGATGAATCTGAAAATACTTTTATGGTCTGATGCTTTGTTTTACAACTAAAATATGATGTTGTACATAACAATGGGGCTTTGTTTAGGTGGATGCACAAAAGAATATGCTTAATAAAATAATGTGTTGTGTATTTACTTTAAGAATGAATTCCCATCCAATGAAAACCATCAATCCACATTTAAATGTATTTATATCACAATTTTGACTTTTCAATAACTTAGAACCCACCAAATGTTAATTCAACTAGATAAATTACTTCCCCTTTGAAAATACACTGTGAATGCTTATTGCTGAAAACCTTGGAAAAGCAGCTGAAATTAGCTAAAAACATGCTGAAATGTAGCTGAAATGGAAGAACAAGCCTAAGATAGCTGAAGACATCAAGAAGAACACATATTTGCTGAATTAGGGTTAAATAATCATAAATGAGCGCAACAATGAGGAAATTATCTAAAAAAAAAATGAAGTTAGCAACAACAAAAAATGTTGAAAAATTGCTAAAAATTCAGAAAAAAAGCTTAAACTACCAGGAAGAAGTGAAATGAGTTAAAATGATCTCCAAAATGCAGAATTATCTGAAAAGGAAAAAAAAATAAAAAAAATAAAAGCTCAAAACAGCTAGAAAGTAGCTGAACTAGCAGAAAAAAGCTGGCAATAGCAATACCAACACAAAAAAGGCTAAAAGGAGCATAACAAGCTGAAATTAGCAGAAATAAATTATTTTGGCTGAAAGTGCCACAAAAAAAAAAAAAAAAGAAAATAAATTACTTGAAAACAGCTGAAATTAGTTAAAAATGCTAAACAGTTGCTTAACATTTAAACATGCTTTAAATTAGCAGAAGAAAGAACGTGTTTGCTGAAGGAAGCAAAAATGAGTGGTAAAAGGTATCAGAAAAAAAAATAGAATAAACTAGCAAAAATAAAAGTTGAAAAGTGCCGTAATTGCCAGTAAATAAATCACATATTTTTCTCACTCTTTGTACTTTGGTTTATATGCAGGAGCATCTAATTTTTTTTTTCATAATTTCTATAATTTTATTTTACCTTGACAAACATCCTGCTGCTGACTAACATTTTCCTTTGACAGCACCAACCCCTCTTGGGGGCTGGCTTTCGTGACACACAGAGTGAATGCCCTCAGGTAACCGCATGTACAAAGGCTCTTGCTCAGGGTTTCAAATTGCCTACCATAACTCCGCCCACTCTGTCATCATGTGACCATAAGTTTAACCTGACTGACCAATGAGGGATACTCTCGAGGACCCAGCTCCCAAGTTAGACGTGCGTTAATTTCTTCAGAACGTTAATTGTAACCAGTATATAATTTTTTTTATAATTTTGGTTACATAGGTGTTTGGCACTGTTCTGTCCAGTGATTATGCTTAGACAGTTCTTGTGTTCATTTTGTAGGTTGAATAGTTTTAACCAGTGAAGCATCATGAAGACTTGTGACGATCATGCAGTCTGTTTGTGTGTTGAAAGCAAGCCATAGTCTAAGAAACATCATCCAGTGGCTGATTGTTGTACTACAACAAGAAAGCTGCACATTATGCAGAAGCTGGCTGGGCACAGAACTTAATAATGAACAGTGGATGCCTGCAGCTTTATATCCGGAGCGTTTTATTTATGTACAAAATTAAGTCTCTCACTTCTCCAGCAGGCAGAGCTCGGTCCCTTTTAAACACTTGCGGCCAATCAGCTATTCAGAGAGAGCAAATTAATTAATTAGACACACATTGTCATAAATGACAGATGGACACGTCACAATATGGTATTGGCTGAAAAGGCTAACATTAGCATAAAAACTGCCAAATAGTAGCTGAAATAGCATAAAAAGCTGAAACATGCATACATAAGCTGAAATGAACATAACACACTGAAATGAGCAGAAATAAGTTAGAAGAAGCACACAAATCTTCTAGTTAGCAGAAAGAATCTGAAAGGATAACAGCCAGCTCGACAACAAAATACAACAACAACAAAAAAAAACAGCTGAAAGTAGCTGAAACAAAAATATAAATTTGCACAAGGGAGCTGGAAGAAGCTGAACCAGAACAACATGTGAAAGGAGCAGTAAAAGGTTGTGAAAAGATCTAAAGATTGAAGGATGTAAAATTAGCTCAATTCATTTTCTATGAAGAAAAAATGGCAGAAAACGTTAAATATTTAAAAAAGCTAAAGTTGCACCAATACCAAAAGTCATAGCAGTATTTTCCTGAAAGAGCTGAACGCTTTGATATATGATTTGTTGAAATAGCACAAAATTGTTGAAGAAAAATGCCCAAAAATAGATGGAAGTAAAATGGATCACAATAGTGTGAATCCTTCTTACACATTCACACAATAAACCATGTGGCCTGTACTGCGTTCATTGTTTTCTTTCTTTAGTCATTCTTTTTGTCTTTTTTTTTTTTCAGTTTGTTTGGAGTTTAAATAAAAAGGCAAACAAAACAATCAAACATGTGGGCATACGGTAGAACATACATGTAGCTAAATGATATGGTGTTTGATATCTCTAGAAACAGCTTCTCTGAAGGAAGGTCATCCTTGGTAATATATCAATCAGATTTTATTTTGTACACAAAAAATATGGGTTAATTGAAATAATCACAAGCTAGGATGTGTTTTTTAGACAATGTTTATATCGTTTAATGAGACGACTTTGACATCAATTTTGTTGCTTTTTTCTGATTACCCTTTTTTTTTTTCATTTTCTTTTTTATTTGACCAAGTTGTGCAAATTTAAGCTTCTTCCCAATGTATGCACAGCTTGTCTGCATGCAGAGACTAAATGAGAAAGGCAATCTAAAGTTATCATTGACTTGCATTTACTGTATGTAAAACTGTCCCATAAAGTAAACAAATAATACTAATAATATTCTAAGAAGGTTAAATAATTCAGGAGTTTTTAGAATAGTGTTTTCTGTATTATTCAACACCATCATCTGGAAATATGTCAGTATGTATGTCAGTAGCTATTAAATGTTTTTGACCAGTTCTTATCTCAGTTTTCTGATGCATTGTTGTTTTTAACTGTGAAATGTTGTTTTTCTCTAACGACCACCAACATGAATGCAGGTGAACACAGCTGTTGCTGTTCGCCCACACAAACGCACATCCTGCCCAAGAGCACATCAAACCGCTCTCAGCCAGCATTGCATATATTAATGTGGGTTTTAGTAATTATCGTGTGACTGTTGAGCTTTTAAATGAGCTTCTCACCTGTCTAATCAGCATGGTAAACTGGCTGGGCCCCAGAAATGTGATACCACCCTAATCAATTAACACCTTGTCTGATCCGATGCTGCCGGTAGCCGTCCTTTCTGCGTTTAATATCTCTTCTTGTGCGGGAGCCAGCTGAGGCTGCCTGTCTGTGTCGACTGACCCACCCTCTCTGTCTCTCTGATGTATTGCACTCCTGGGGAGAAGCAGCATGTGACGCCTGTGGAAGTGAGAGTGTAATAATCACAGGATGATTGTGAGATTAATTAGTTTCGTCTTGTCACTTGTCTTCACCGCAAAATGGTGGAAAACAAGGATGTTGTTGACAGAACAGATTGCCACCAAGATGGAATGAGGAGGACAGCTGAGCACGGTCCAAGCAGCTCATTTATAACGCTTGTGTGTGTCGTTCTGTGTGTGTGTGTGACCTAGTATGAAAAGCTGCAGAGATACCAGTTGGTAGTGTAGTGTTAGTGTGTTTTACAGTTGTTGTTGTTTTGTATGTGTGTTGTTTATTTTATAGCACTTTACTTTGAGATAGGTTAGGGGCCCTGATTAAGGTCCCAGACTGGGACAAATGAGGGTGGAGGCAGGTGAGGGTGCTTCACCTTTCCCACAAATGTTTTAAAGATATGATCAGGGGGATTTTTTTGTCTTGAACTTTTTTGAATGGGGGGATTTGAACCAGCGCTCATCCGAAAACAGGCTTGCCATCTCTAACCTCTGTGTCATCACTCCACCCTGCACAAAGGTGCAGGAGGAATATTTTTTTCTACAGGTCTGGGCTGCACGAAATTTAATGAGCAGCAGGTGCTAAATATCTTAAAATAATTTATTTTAAATAAAAAATTAATGCCCATCATGCATCTCATCCATGAATCAGCCAATTGTGTGTCATGTCCTATCTTATTTTGAAATAACGCCATGGAGCGAGTCCGGGATAAACGAACCGCAAAGTAGTGAGGGACTACTGTTTATACTATAAATAGTCTTCAGCAAGTTTATAAAATGATCCAATAAATGCAGTATATATGGTGTATACTTTAAAACACAATGTTTAAAGAGTGGTAAATACAGCTAAATAAAGTTATATATTTAGGCTGACGTATTTATTAATGTCACAACAGCACACACAAAGTAAATCAAAGAGTATTTTTATACTACAGCAATTGGGTAAAAATATGAAAAAAAGTATACATTTCCATAATGGGGCAATAATTTTAAACTTTTTTTTTTACTTACAAAGACAATGGAACCATAGACATATGAGGTCAGATTTAATATCATTTGGCTAAAATCTTCACATGTGTCTCCAAATGGTGTTTACTAATTGTAATATTAATGCACTTATCAATTCATAAGTTTTGAACAAAATTCTAGGTAAAATGTTGATTTAAAAAAAAAAACTAGGAATTTTATTTTATTTTATTTTATTTTTTTATTTTTTTTCTTATAGATGGCCTCCCTTCTCCCCTTACAGCCATCCTCTCCACACCATTATTATGAAATATTTATTCTAGTGATTATCTAGTGTAGGTTTTTTTTTTTTTTTTTTTGTTTTTTTTATTAGGATAGAAAGAAAGAAAAGACAAAGTAAGACTCCAAAATATAAGAAATATACACAAAGGGAGCACACGACAAAACACCCGGCCACTGTCTGTTCACCTGCAAAGAACATGACAAAACACAGCAACAAAATACATATGTATAAAGAACTTAAAATATTCATGGCTTTGTTGTAAGTTTCCATAATTATATATACCCATACCTATGCCTATATACATACATACATACACATGAATATACACTAACATACATATCTATATATCTACATATAAAGCCTACATAAGCATCCCTGCTTCTATTTGTGTGTGGTTGTGAGCATGCATAAGTGTATAAGGCTTCTCTAATAGAACATATAATAGTAACTGTGAAGCAGCAGAGACCCGACCCCCAAGACCAGAGGCAGACGAAAAAGGGGGGACCAGAGCCCAAGACCCCAGGGGGGACCCCGACCACGGAGCCCCCAGGGCCACCCACACAGGACGAACCAGCCGACAGGACACCCCACGGCACGAAGAGGTCACGCCACCGACCACCCCCACACACCGCCAACAACCAAGCCCCAGCCGACCGCCCGCCAGGCCCCGGCAGCCATCCTGGCCAGCGGGCCAACCATGGCACCCAAGAGCCAAGCTCAGGGGGTCCAAACAACCCCAGGGAGAGCACAGCGACAGCACCGCCCACGGCAATCCCCCAGACCCTGAACCCCCACATAGTCCTGGTCAACACCCGACAGCCTGCCCTTCTCCCGGACCCGACCCCTGGAATGGCAGTTAGGGAATTATTTTTAATAGTAATTCTGACTTGGTTTTTTTTTCAGGAAAGAGTTGCGCTAAACACACAAAAAAATACATAAAATAAATACATGATCAGATAACTCATGCAATATTTGAGTTGTCTGTATAATGTAGATACAAACAGATAGTTTAATTATGTTCAGCTTCCTTACATAATTTGAACAGAAATGCACATTAAATAATGTTTTACAAAATAAAATATAAAATCCTGTCCAGCTTAATGTGATGGGATTGAGTTAACAAACACATGCCTAGATAACCACTACTGATACTGACTTAACTAATGATATACATTTTGATTTAAACTTGTGTGTGCATCACATCAAATATAACAATAGCATTAGATTCTCAATAAAACATAACTTTCAGGAGCTATTTCAGTGTTTTCTTGCAATTGTAGCAGGATATTTAACATTTTCCCTTAAATCAGCAAATCCCACACAGCAATTAAACATGAATCCCCTTAAAGGTCAGTGACTGTCGTCACTCATACACAGTTCAGACAATTACAGATGCAACATCCCCGTTTCATCAGAGACAACAGGACATCCATCCATTCATCCATCCATCCATTCATCCATTCATCCATCCATCCATTCATCCAATCCTACGTTTTATCCACTTCTTCTGTTTTGGGTCATGGAGGGTCACTGGTGCCCATATCCAGCCATCACTGTGTGGAAGGTGGGCAACACCCTGGATGGGTCTCCAGTCCATCACAGGGACACAGAGACAAATGAGACAAACAACCATTCACTCTCTCACTCACACCTAGCGACAATTTAGAGTTACCAATCAGTCTAGCATGCATGTTTTTAGTCTGTGGAAGGAAACTGGAGTACCCAGAGAAAACCCACTCATGCATGGAGAGAACATGCAAACTCCACCCAGAAAGGTCCACGGACCGGGATTTGATCCAGCAAACTTCTCGATGAGAGGCAACAGCTCTACCAACTGAGGCACCGTGCTGCCTTAATTTACCCACAAAAGAAACTATACTATACTAACACAATAAAAGCTTTGAGAAGGAGTTATTTTACTATGCCACATTTACCAAACATAACAGGATTACAATTATTGCATTTAATCTCTCACTAATATTTGTCTTTCAGGTTTTAAAAAACATAAATCAAAAGGTTAGTATATGTGACTCAGACTAACACAGAACATGTGTGGTTGTGTACCAGGTCAGGGTATAAAACATAAATAGCATTGTTTTTAATTGAATTTAATTTACACAATTTGTTGTGTTTTCATTGGTCTATGCATCTTAAGACTTGAAGTTTGCATGAAAATTATTAAAAAAAAAAGCTCAACTGATCGATAAAAGTTGGTTTATCATAATAATATGTTATCATATCTGCCTTGAAATGTCTTGTTTTGTTCCATGATTATTTTTACATTTTGGTGTGAGGGTTAGGAGTTCTCGTAGAGTGTCCCTCTACAATAAAACATTATTTTTATTTTCTGTTGCAGGATGGTAACTGCACAAATTTAAACAATTTTTTTTTCTCAAAAAAAAACACAACTTTTGAGGACTCTGTGCTCATGTGGACTAAACCTGGATGTTTGATGACAGTTTTGAGGACATCTGTGATCCAATATAGAGTTTATGTGAAATGTTTGCCACATAGTGCTGTAGCAGACATTTTCCAAGGAAATATAGAACTTAATTTTTTTAAACTCATACTATTTTTTATATTTATACTATTTTACTGTATATTCTGGCCAAGTGGAGCCTAAAATGGTAGGTCAAAGTGCTATAAAGTAACGTTCAACTACACATGGTAAGCACAGTTGGTCACTGCAGTTTTAGAATTTGCTTTACGACCTTATATTCAACAGCAGCGAATGATTGGACTTTCCCTCCATGTGCACCACGTTTTATTCTGTTGCACTCTTGATTAACTTACAATGCTAGTCCCAGATCCACTTTATGTTTAAACGTTGCCACACAGTCAATTTAAAATTTGCTGTATCATCTAAAGTTTAGAAATAAAGGTTTTTTTTTTATGTAAACAAATGCCAAACTATTATTTTCATACTTTCAGTATGAAAGTACCTTTTTTGTTTGTTTTTTGGTTTGTGATATGCATCTGTAGTTCCTAGATAAAACTTATGCATGCATAGGAAGAGCATACAGACACTGCACAGAAAGGCCTCTGACCGTGAGGCGATCCTGCGCCCTTCTTGCTGCGATCTGACGGCTCTAACCATTGCACTGTCAAGTCATCCACGTCATGCTTCACTGAGTAACAAAACAAAAAAAAAGTTTTGTTGTTTTTTTTCCTCAAAAAAAATGAACTGGTCTTTGTAATTTTACAGCTATTTTTTTATGGTAACCTCTCAGTGTCACACAGTTTTACAAACACGAGCAAACCAAAGTGCACAGCAACACAAAAGTGGTCTTTTGCTGATGAGGTATTTTTCCAAATTTTGGGAAAATATTTTTTCTTCCATCTCCTACAAAGAACAAGACATCATCCAACTAAATATCCAGACAATGTCAACATGCTGTTGTTTTAACTACACGTTGTATACATCATTGAATAACAACAGGACAAGCAGCCACATCTCTGACCAGCCATATATATATATATATATATATATATATATATATATATACAATTCCAAACAGCATCAGACATTGTGCTGCTGGCTAAAGTACTTTGTCTCTCCACTTCCAATTGCTGCATTTTCCCTGTGGCAGCAAAAAACTCATTTTGTGACTTGGATCACATTTTAGGACACTAAGCAGTGTTGAGTGAAGTCAATATCTGGCAGGAATACAGCTGGAGCTCGACCTTAAAGAGGACTAGGAGCAGATTAGTTTGTCATTACTGTTGTTTTCTCTTCTCTTATCATTGGCTCTTTTAGAGGTTTTGTGTGTAAACTAAGACTTGGGTTTGTGTAGGCTTTTTTGAAGACCTAGTACTGTGCATGTTATTGTCACGGAATGCGTTAACCATGTGTGTTGGGACCAGTGAAAGAGTAGCAGTGGAAATTTAGACCACTTTAATTGAGTTAGACAAAGATCATGGTGTGAGCTACAGGGTGTTTAAAAGTCAAGATAATGAATTGCAACAAAGGCATTGGAAATTTCTGCAGTGGTAGAAAGCTTTTTAATTAATCATGTTGTCTGTTAGACTGATTTTAACAAGGCCGATGCTTCCTCTTCTAATAGGAACAGAAAAAAAAGAGTCTTAAATCTATCATTTCGTGAAGTGTAAAATTGTGGAATCAGCAACACAATACTGTGGCAACGAATTCAATATAATTATCATAAATTGCACTTCTGCAGTTATTGCCTCAATTAGGTGGAGACATTGTGAGAGTCCGTTTCTTGTCTTCAGTGTTGGATGTTTACCAGCAATGTGTGACCTGCGGCTCACCTTAGTTTTGTAACCTCAGATAATCCTGTAGAAAAATCTGGTTCTTCATAGACCAAAGAGAGATAAAAAGCAATACCATCTCATTAGCGCTGTAAGCGTCAAGCTCAAAGTGAGGCTTCAGTAGTCATTCTCTGCAAAGTATAAATAATGCTTGTCTGTTTTAAAGTTTCCCTCACGCTCAAAATATATATATATTTTTCTCGTTAGTTAAATAGAAAAATAAAAAGTTTATGCCTCTGTTTTAACAAATTAGGACAAAAAAGTCCACAAAGTCTTGTAAATAATTTCATATTTTAAATTAATTTTGTGGCAGCACGGTGGCACAACTGGTAGAGCTGCTGCCTCTCAGCGAGCAGGTCCCTGGTTCAAATCCCGGTCTGGGGGCCTTTCTGGGTGGAGTTTGCATGTTCTCTCCGTGCATGCATGGGTTTGGTACTCCTGTTTCCTCCCACAGACCAAAAACATGCATGTTAGGCTGATTGGTAACTCCAAATTGTCCCTAGGTGTGAATGAGAAAGTGAATGGTTGTTTGTCTCTATGTGTCCCTGTGATGGACTGGAGACATGTCCATGGTGTACCCCGCCCCACACACTGTGATTGCTGGACATGGGCACCAGTGACCCCCGTGTATGGAAGAAGCGGGTAAAAAATAATGGACGGATATTTACGATACAGTAGTCCCTTGTTTATTGCCAGGGAACCGTACCCTGAAGACCTGCGATAAGTGAAAAACTGCAAAGTAGGAATTGTAGTACAAGTAGTAAGAAGTAGTTTATTTTAGTATACACAAACACCCACACACATATATACACATACATACATACATACATACATACATACATACATACATATATATATATATATATATATATATATATATATATATA
>NC_056506.1:22260594-22267223 GCF_014905685.2 Nematolebias whitei
TATTAGAACACTATGTGACCCAATTTATTTATTCCAATTTAGCAAATGTTAATCTGTTTGATATATAATTGTTGTTTAAATGTTGTAATTGCCATTAGATTACAACTAGGCTACCAGCAATCACATTTGCCTTTCTTACTGCTGAAAAAAAGGACAAACAAAAAAAAAACTATTTACATAAAAACAAACAAACATGCATAATGCAATGTCAAAATATAAAAGTGATTATTTTTTTAATAGTTTGATACTACAAAGACAAAACTATTGAAGTTGCTGCCATCATGTTGACGTGTCCTTTTGGTTGACTGATCCCTGTCAACCTAAATAATTCTGTCTCATTTTGTTAAAACCTGGGCATACAGGCTCATTAGAGCAATTTTATCAAGACTTAAACTCATATCAAAGTGTGGTTTGCAGATCAGAGATTTTTACTTTTGACTTTTACTTTTATATTTTGCGTGCACATTTTAAAGTACAGCAGCATACTTCCATGCTGTTTATGATCAAAAGTGTGGCTTATTAATTTTAATAGAAGCAGAAATATAAAATAACTAACATATAGCTTAATTCTTTTAATCTTTTAATTTGTTTTAATTTGAGCACTCAAATTATTTTAACACTGTAAATATTCAGTAAATACATTAGAAAAGTATATAAGATGGGGGGGGGGGGGGGGGTTCTCCAAGGGCCATAATATGGTAAAATACAATCAAATGCAATTTATTTTAAGGAAGAATTGACAAAAAAAAAAACAAATAAATAAAGGTCAAAGCCAAAATATCTAATCCTAAATCTCACCCTAGGTGCATTGAAGATTATAAGCGTGGTCCTGATGGGAGGTCATGTCTGCCCCTGTCTGAAGTTTGCACTGAGGGGATAGACTGTGGTGAAGTGATAGACATCCCTGCCAACCAGACTGTCTTTGGAGATCTTTTCTACGGATATAACAACCACACCAAAGAAAGCACCTCTGGACAGATCCTGAAGGCGACGTTCAGGTAACCACACAAGCTGTTGGTGGAGTGGAACATTGTTCAAGCAATTGTTTCTCAGCAGGGAGGCTGTTAGGGAGGGTTTGGCTCCTGCAGGGCAGACAGCTTTGTGATAGATCTCTTTCAATCAACACACTCTAAAGTCATTTGAAAGAAACTACATTCACTCTATAAGCAACAGAAATTGGATACTGCTTTATAACACAAAGACAGTCACCATAATTAAGTCTAAATTATACATTTCTAAAATATAAATGTGCTGAAGCGAAATGATATAAAATTACACACTATCCATCCATCCATTTTCTTTACCTGGTTTACCTTTTTGGGTTGCATGTGTCTATCTCCAGCAATCAATATGTGAAAGGTGGGGTACGGCCTGGACAGGTCGCATCCATCACATACACATAATCCAAGTATACTTTAGTGTTCTTCTATAAACATCCCCAAACAAGATGTCAAAAAACATCCACTCTGAGACCTGGATTCAGTAACATCAAGATTCAGCGGAAATAAGTGCTGTTGTTGTGTACACTAATGGCCAAACCACGGCAGAAAAGCTATGGATTCACTCAAAATGGGCATGTAAACTGGGCCTCAGTTTTGTTTCAGGCAGCTCCAAAACCATGTTGATGTAATTTAACACCTGCACTGGAGCACTATATATATATAAAAAAAAAAAATATATATATATATATATATATATAAAACAGATCTAAAAAACACACAGATGGTGCATATTAATCACAGAAAAATTGGTCCCAGTTTGCATTCATTTTAAAAGTTAATGGCAATGGACCCCCCCCCCCCCACCCCACCCTACCCCCTTCTTTTTTTGTTGTTGCTGTTATCTCATAATTTGAGTCTGCATCTAATCCCAACAAAACATAGCCCACTGAAACATTAACAGCAGTTAATGTTGCAGTGAATGGTATTTTTCCTCTGGTATTAGATCAAAATAAATAAATAAAAATTATGCACTTATGGGAAAAAAGAGAAAATAATACCATAACATTTTACTGTTCATTCATTCATCCTCTACCGGATGTCTTTCAACATTTGTTCCATGTATTATCAAGTAACTAAGCCTTTTCTTACTGCACATTATTTTCTTCATAGTGATGTGTATTGCCCAAGTATTCTGGATTTTCAAATTATTTAAGGGTGGAATATGTTTGGCTCATTAGTAACATTTCTCTACAGGTTGTGAAAGATGGAATCAGTATCTGCAAAGGGTATTTCATAAGTGGACAATGAATCTTTTGTGGATTTTATTTCTTTTTTCTTTCCTGTAAAATGGAAAATGGCAACAATAAAACTTGTTCCTGTCAGAAACTGCTCACGATAAAAGCACGTTGCTTTTAATCACAGGCATAAAGTCTGGAAAAATGCAATAATAAAACAAAAGCACCTCGTATTTTCTCTTTTTTGATGCTTATATAGTAAACAGCCATACACATTCCCTTTTTAATTTATATAACGTTTAATGTGAAAAGTAGAGTACTTTAAGGTGGATAATTATCTCTGTCTGCATGCTGTAACCATCAACACCAAACCCAGGAAGCCCGAAGGTCAGCAAAGGCATCTGTGGCCTTGGAATTTAATTTGAGCTGTGCATGGATTCCACCGCCAAAGGCAATGCACCCACTTAGGGATCCACCACTAGAGTCTATGAGAGGGAGGGATGGGTGAGGCAGGAACGCTAATATCATCAAGAATCTAAATCTCAAATGCTCTGATCTTATTTGAAAGCACTTGCGAATGGATAGCACGGTCAGAGCCAGACTTTGACAAACACCAAACGCTTCCTGTAGAGATGTGGTGGTGGAAGAGGATGGAAGACTCTATTGGGATGCATGGTTAATACAAGGTCTAATTATAAGACATAGCAGCAAATGAATTAAGGCTGACCAAGAGCCAGTTTGCTGAAATTCTATTCAATTAAACCAGATGAACGCTTCACTTTACAATGAACATAAGTTACAGGAACATGGCATCAAAGCTGAGCATCAGAGTTTGAGGTTTAATATTACACAGAACACAAATATTGTTTTAGAAACAACCTGTCATATTTGGAATTCACCCTCTGGAAATGGTTCCCTTGCAAGAAAATATAAAACTGTCCTCTAGGAAGTTAAATGTCAAATATAATGACACCCAGCAAGGAATGACTCCTTCATAAAGCTGCTTGGGAAATTACCTGAGGCTTCCTATGTGTAAAGTGCAATGGAAAACTCATGTTGCAGGTCAAGTTGTCATGTGTCAATAAATTAAATTTGACTTCTGAATGTATTGCATTCAAAAGTAAATCCTGTTACATGGTGTCAGTGTATTTGGTAGGTGAATGAGACTTCTCAACTTGTGACAACACATAAATGGTTCTCGAGGTATTACTGTCATTCAAGAAGTGTAAATAAATAATGTCACATGCGTTAAGCCTAAAATCGGATTTGACTTCTTAAAACCCAAGGGTGATTTATTGTAACAGTGACTGATACAAAGTAAGCAGTGTTGATGTATGATTTGCATTTTGGAAAGTATATAAATTTGCATAAAGTCAAATCAGCTATTTTGCTCATTAACTTGTATTATTGTGTAGAAACTATAATTATGTTTTACTCCTGTATAAAATATTTGCCTATTTCACAAAATAGTACTGGCTTGTCTGCAATGGTGAGACCCTTTATGAACTGCCTCTGGTCATTCATTAATGACCAGTCAATCTGGTAGTGGTCAATGACAATATAAGCTTTTTTTAATTAAAGAGCCAAAGGAGGTGTGGAGTGTAGGTCAGCAGCTTTGATTTGGAGCACTACACATAAAATGAGTGTGGGACATCTTCCTTCTTAAATCCTGCAGACCATTACATCACTAAATCACACTCTTGAGTCGCAATGCTGGCTTAGCATTTCACAAATTGACCACCTGTCACTATCTCACTTGGTTGTTCAGAGTCATAACAGCAGCAAGGATTACTTCAATCCACTTACAAAACACAAAAAGACAACTTAAGGCGCCTTAACTACATTTTTTTTTGTAAGTGTTTTGTGAAATGGACAGCAGTTTTGATGTAAATTCACAAATGTGGATTTTAAACACATGAAAAATCCATCCACCCATTATGCTTTACCTGCTTTTTCTGTTTCGGATCACGGGGGTCACTGGTGCCCATATCCAGCTGTCACTGTGCGGGAGGCAAGGTACACCCATGACAGGTCACAAGTCCATCACCAGGGACATATAGAGACAAACAAGACAAACAACCATTCACTCTCTCACTTATGCATGGAGACAATTTAGTTACCAATTAGCCTAACATACATGTTTTTGGTCTGTGGGAAGAAACCAGAATACCCGGAGTACCACACGCATGCACGGAGAGAATATGCAAACTCGAACCAGAAAGTTCCCCTGGCCAGTATTCGATCCGGCTACCTTCTCTCTGAGAGGCGGCAGCTCTACCAACTGCACCACCGTGCCACCCCACATGAAAAATGTGACAAAATAAACAAAGCTCTGTAGCTTTACTTTGAAAACACTGTATTAAAGCAGTGTACTATTTCTATACTATCATCCAAAAGCACAAGCTAATACTGTGAAACTCAAAGATTGTTACCTAATTGTAAGTGGACTAAAACCACACATTAAAATATACCTTCCAAGTCCATGTTTATAGAATGAATTACAAGAAAGAAAGAAGAAGAATATTATTTTTTTTTTTTAAAGAAATTGCTCACATTAGGTAAACATATTGTATTTGAACACAGCACACAACTGGCTATAAAACATGCAATGTAGACAGTGTTGGTACTTTTACAATGTCACACATACTCTAGAGTGGTTTTGAACTACTTTGAACTATATCTAAAAAAGTTAAATCTGGTCCTCTGGACATTCAAAAAAACAAAACAAAGCAAAACAACAAAAAAATGTAGAAACGTTTCGTCTCTCATCCGAGAGACTTCCTCAGTCTTCCTCAGTCGGATGAGAGACGAAACGTTTCTACATTTTTTTGTTGTTTTGCTTTGTTTTGTTTTTTTGAATGTCCAGAGGACCAGATTTAACTTTTTTAGATTTTTCTACCTGGATTATTGAGCATGCATCAGGATACTTTGAACTATACTTCTACTTTAGAAGTTGCCAGTTTGCAAAAATGTACTTGTCTCAGTATTAAACACATTTTTTACATTCCTATGCCCGATGTACACTGTGGGTCATATGAGCAGCCCCTCACTCCTCACTTCCACAAAGGTCAGAGCATCACATACAGTACATAGCATGCTACCAGTTTTAGACTTCAGCAAAGAATTGTGACTTGTGACAAACTAAGCAGTTTACCTAAAACACAGAGACTCACCTACCAAAGAAAAATGAAACAAAAGGCAATATCCTAACCTGACTCCTGACAAAGAAACAGGAGAAAGCTGACGGTGAAACAAAAAGACCTGTTTCCCTTCCTCTCACAATTAGTGCTCACTACCGGTATGTACAAAAGTTGTCTTACGTAGGTGCAGATTCACAAATATATTTGCTTATCTCAAACAATGTCACAAGTATTTCAAATACCAAACAAATCAGAACGTGAACCAAAACTATACAGCTGATTCTCTGTGGAGAAAGCAGGGTGAGAAGTCATGTGCAAGTGTTCAGTTCTTCACTTGCATGTATTTTAAAATCATAGAAAGTGCATCTGGAGCCTCATCTAATGCTTCTTTCATAACGTTCATAAAGACGTTTCGTATTTGTTGAGAACACTGCTGAACTGGTCCAGTGTTACTGTAGCAGCCGTACCTCTTATGCTGGTCAGGGTGAAGATGATCTGCCATGCAGATTTTCAGCTTATGAACTTTCTGGGCTCATGTTAGCAGGTTTTAGTGTGGTCTTAGAGTGGACAATCCATTTCACAGCGTTTGTGCACCATCTTGTAATGCTGTTCCAAGTTACTCTTTTTGGACAAGGCCGGACTGACATAGGGATAACGGACTTCACATTTGACAAAACAAAATAAAAATAAAAACTCCTCTTCACATGCCAGATGAAAAACAAAATTGCTTGATTGTTAGCTTGTTTGTCAGTCATTGTTAACACTGCTAACACACAAGCTTCTTATCAGCTGTCTTTCACTATGGGTACCCTCTGTTTCTAAGCAATAACAAGAGAGCCGCCCCAGTTCAACAGGTTACTAATAGAAAATTGTTATTTTACTGTCCTTATTACTGTTGTAGTTGTTATTGTTAAGAATGATTTAAGTTTGTCTAGTTGGGTAGGATGAGAGAATGCAGGCATAAATACAGCATAATGCTAAACATTAAACAATAAGTTTCAAAATCCATGCTCAATAATCCAGGTTTTAAAAAAAAATCCAACAAAATTAAGTCAGGACATCTGGACCTGGATTAAACAATAACTTTTTATTTCACCTAATATTGCAGTCAACTAGATGTTACGTTTAACTGAGTACACAGAGACAAAGACTAAAAGGTGAACAAACTTCAAGACCACATATACATTTAGTGATTTTATTTACAGTGGATTCAGGAATCCTGAGGAGCAAGGACATGAGTTAGAGCAGTCCTTCTCAGATAGTGGAGCTCCGGGGGGACCCGGAGCAATGCCAGGGAAGGGGGGGGGGGGGGG
>NC_056506.1:22267323-22275195 GCF_014905685.2 Nematolebias whitei
TTCGGCAACTGTTTGCTAAAATCCAGCAACTCTCAGTCTTAATAATAATAAAGTTATGAACAAATATGTCTGTCTTGTCGTTTGAGGAGCCATGATTGAACCGTGTCCCTTCCCTCTGCTGCTGAGCAGCTGGTGACACTCGTCACCCGCTGCACGTGTTACCTGGCCCTCTTCCTCTTTCACTTTAACATTTTTTTTGTTTGTTTTTTAGTTTGTCAAAGCACAATTTGTATATTTTTTTTAAATACAGAAGTAATGTTAATACATGTTCGGACTCTATTCTTTACTAACAAGTCCTTCGCTCTGGACACATTTCACCCACAGCACGCAGCAACAAAGAGTATAAACTCAAAGTGAGAGTGACACCTGCCCTCTCTTTCTTCTTTCACATTGACAACACGTTTTAGTTTTATCGATTGTCAAAGTACAATTTTGATGTGTTTTTATTTGTTGGAAAAACGTATGTTTAATAAAGGTTAGGACTCTATTCTTTGCTAACAAAATATATATTTATGTCATTAAACAACTTGTCAGGTTCTTCTCTTGTGAGCGCGTTCCCCTGGATCCTCACACACACACACACACACACACACCCTGGCCGCTCGCTCTTGTGCTCTTTGCGACTTCTCTGCTGCTCTGAGACCAAGTCCAGGTCCAGGTCCAGCTAAACATTGAGCAGGAGCTGAGAGCTGCAGGATCATGTTTCAAACTCTGCTTCAAAAAGCTGTGCACTGCAAAACGTGCTCAGCCATTAATCCTGACTTCCTCATTTTGATAAAAAAAAAAAAAAAAAAAAAGAGCACAAATTGTTTTATTCATTTTTGTTTTGTAGGTCAAAGTGTTGTATATAACACTCCTGACTTACAATGTTGCTTATCAATTTGAATTTATTTTTATTTATTGATTGTATTTAATTTGATTTTTTCAGTATCAAATGGTCAAAAATGTTTACAGTTTAAATAAGGATATATGTATTTTTTTAAGTTCAGGCAAATTGATGCAATTTAATCCTTTTCTGTTACAGATATTAAAACAATGCTAATAATCTTTGTTGTAAGTTGATCTATATTTCTATATTTTTTAATTTAATGTTAATAAGGATACAATGCAAGGGCGTCAGAAGCATCTGTAATGTGGGGGGGACACACAATGATGTGTGTAGGTGTGTGTGCGCGTGCACGTGTATGCGCACGTTAAAAAAAAGGTGTTCACTACTGAACAAAAAAGCAGCATTTCATCTAGATTTCCTTTAATTCTACACATTTAAAGCAAGTTTCTCACCAAGTTTGTTTAAATTCAGCTGTGGGTTTAAAGTAATTTTAACTTTAGTACACTTTAATACAGAGCGTCAGGTCGGCACTATTTGTCTTTATAGAGAAATAAAAAACATCACCACTGGACTTTTTTACTTGTGTTCAACACGACTCATCTAAATGATGTTTCTCATGAAGCTTGAGGACAATAAGTTGTGGGGTTTTAAAGACATTTCAACTTTAATGCACCTGAACACACCACGTGTCTTACACCTGCAGCCTCACAGTTACTGCTAAGCTAACATGCTACAGACGTAGCTCCTCTCAAGCATCCTCCTAACATGAATACATGTTTATGATCAACCCCCTGGTCAACCACTGCCCGCACTAAGCTGCTAAACTGGCGAGCGAGGAACACAGGTACCACCACCTCCTTCACCTGTGCGCGTTTTCTGCTGAGGGACGGTGGAGAGTTGGAGGTCACCAGGAAAACCTGGAGTGGAGTTTTAGTAGCTCGAGTATTATCCTCTTAATCAAGTGGAATGGATTTGTTCACGAAGAACGAGAAACTGCGCCACCTGAACTAATGTTTTATAGTAAAAGTGTGTGTGTGTGGTGGTGGTGGGGGGGGGGGGGGGGGTCCAAATTAAAGTTTTTTTTAATGTGGGGGGGACTTGTCCCCTTCACATATAATGGTTGCAACACCTATGATACAATGTTATGTAGCGGTGTACTTATAACAATTTTATAGACAAATTATACTATTCAGTCATGGCGGAGAGTTGGGGGGGGCGCAAAATGTTTACTTCTTCCTTGGGGGGGGGGGGGGGGGGTTAACAGAAAATAATTGAGAAGCACTGGGTTAGAGGATATCGTTTCACAAGGAGGATGGTTATGCAGGATGATCTCAGCCTTTACTATAGATTAGGTAGTAGTGTGTGTGGTAAGAAGGTGAGGGAGGCAGCTGAGGAGAAACAAGATATTTCCAGGAGTTCTTTCAATGAGGTCCAGGCACAGGTAAGACACAAGGAAAGATGCTGTAAATGCAAAGGAACACAGGTGAGTCGTTCTCAAAGATCAGAAAATACAAAGAGCTAGAAGGCACTGCCACCTGAGGCAGGTTTAATGTGCCAGCAGCAAGGAGACTCATTTGCTGCCTTTTATACTCATGGTGTAGCATTATGGAGATTATACTCAGGTATGGAAACTGTTGGCGCCATCTGGCTTCTTCAGAGCAGCAGGAAAAAACAGAATTCCCACACTAGAGACTGCACGATCTACCAGCCGATCGCAATTGATGTAATGGGCACCCCTGCTCTAGAAACAAAACACATACACATGCACTGCATCATGGATCAGCTCTGAGCCCCTTCTTGTTTACTCTGATGATGGACTAACATGTGCAGTCAGGCAGGAATCCCCATGGACTACGATAATTGCAGATTACATCATGGTGAGAACGGGGAACAGGTGGAAGAGAACTTGAAGAGGTGGATGTGTACACAGTAAAGGTTTTCAAGAGAGTAGTTAGGTCAGCTATGTTGTACAGTTTGGGGACAGTGGCATTGACCAAGGACAGAAGAAACAATGTAAGTGGCAGATATAAAGATGTTGAGTTTCTTCTTGGGAGTGACAAGAATGGATGTGATTAGAAATTAGATTACATGTGATACAGCACAGGCTAAACAACTAGGGGATAAAGTTAGAGAGGCCAGACTGCGAAGGTTTGGACATGTGCAAAAGAGGGACAGTGGGCATACTGGTAGAAGAATGTTAGAAATGAAGCTGCCAGGAAAAAAGACAAAGAGGAGAAACTGCGTATGGATGCAGTTACAGAGGACATGGAGGTAGTTGGAGTGAGGACAGATGATGCAGAGGGCAGAGTGGGATGGGAGGACAGCGGCTAAAATTTTGTTATTGTGCATTTATATTCTTGAATACTGATTTTTTGCACTGTATGTTTAATTGAATAATGAAACGAAATGAGCAGGATGACTCGCTGTGGTGACCCCTGAAGAGAGAACAGCTGAAAGAACAAGAAGAGGCTATGTTAATTTATTTTTTTCACCCACTGCAATGGAATGACAAATTTCAACCAATGCAAGTAAAACAGCACCCTGACTTGCATCCACACACATCCTGATTAGACATCCTGGTTGCCCTTGAGAAACATAAGCAGTGAAAGACAAAGGGAGAGAATGAAAGCATCATGTGATGTTCACTGGCACCTCTTCAAAAGCATCTACCCTACTGTGCTAGAGTGGCACAAAGCATCTGCCTCCATCACTCGGTCAAATGGAAAAGTCAAAATTTCATACTGTTAACCACCAGTGGATTTTTCATCTTTTTTTTTTTCATTTCACTTTAATTTTTATGCCAGTGTTTACCTTTCTGAGTTTTCACCTGTGCATTTGTAAAAGCATCAATGCCTGTTTTTATTTTATTTTTGTTTTGTGCAAATGGACTCCTCCACACCTTCCTTTTTTTTAAATTCTATTCACCTTCTTTTCTAACAAAATGTCCTTTTCATTCACAGAAAGCTAAAACATATAAACAGTCAAACAAAGTCTGTGTTTGTCCTGCTAATGTTTTATTTATTGAGGACGTCTGCCTTTCAGAGTGTGTTGCGGCAGGCCAGGGAATGGATCTGCTCTGTGGCCCCAATGTGCTTTTTTTTTCTTTCTTTCGACTGCTGGGAACAGCAACAGAGAGGTGTGTGTGTGTGTGTGTGTGTGTGTGTGTGTGTGTGTGTGTGTGTGCGTGTGTGTGTGTGTGTGTGTGTGGTGGGGGGTGTGGGGTGGGGGTAGTCACGGTGTTCAGATATGCACATCAGTGCACTTTTTTTTTCTATACACACACACCCACACACACATAAATTCACAGTGTTTTTCAGTTATGTCTCCCTAGTGCAGTGCTTCTCAATTATTTTCTGTTACGCACCCCCTAGGAAGAAGTAAACATTTTGCGACCCCCCCCAACTCTCCGCGACTGTAAATAATATCATCTGTCTATAAAATTGTTATAAGTACACTTCTACATAACATTGTATCCTTATTAACATTAAATAAAAAAGAAAGAAATATAGATCAACTTACAACAAAGATTATTAACATTGTTTTATAGTATGCAACAGAAAAGGCTTAAAGTGCATCAGTTTGCCTGAAATTAAAAAAATATATATATCCTTATTTAAACTGTAAACATTGTTGACCATTTGATACTGAACAATCAAATTAAATACAATCAATAAATACTAATGAATTCAAATTGATCATCAACATTTTAAGTCTCGAGTGTTATATACAACACTTTGGCCTACAAAACAAAAGTGAATAAAACAATTTGTGCATATTTTATTTTATTTTTTTATCAAAATGAGGAAGTCAGGATTAATGGCTACAATGAGCACGTTTTGCAGTGCACAGCTTTTCAAAGTGTGTTTATACTATTTCAGAAGGACTGCCCTAGAGCATTGGCTTCCACTCACAGACACACAAACACACACGTACAGACAGAGCTGGTTTGATTTTTTTGCCACTGTCCTGGCCTCATGGCTTCTGAGCTCACCATTCCTGGACCAGCTTCAGGTGTTTTATTCTTTGGGAACAACTCCCTGTACATAAAGGTTAGTATTTGTTTCATAGAAACAGGTTAATTTATCTGATTTCCTGTCACCGGCTGCAGACCGGGTGGGGACAAGGCGGTTTTCTTCATAAAGCAACACGAGATGCAACGCTCCCATGCCCGGGATTGAGGTCCTATCAATGTCTTTGAAATGATCCGGCTTTAAATTACAGACCTCTGTGGCTTGGTCTCTACCTTCCTGTTTCTTTGGGAGCCAACGAACTCCTGTAATGAGATGTTAAAAAGCTAACTCCTCTCATTACTCCTAACTGTCCTCCCCCCGTCCTCTTCCCTCCATTCCCCCCTCACTCAACAAGCTCAGAGCAGGTTTTAATGAATATTTTAGTGCCCTCTTGTTCTCATTCTGCTTGCTGCTTGGGATCAATGATTAAGTCTATGCTGCTACCTGACAACCCCTCCTTCTTCATTCCAAGTATTTTGACCGTGCAACTTGTTTTTTTCCTTCTTCTTTTCATTACATTCTGGGGCTAATTTCCACATCGTGTACTGTATCCTCTGTTTACTACCTGAAGAGGAACACTTTCATTGACTCAGTTAATTACAATATGAAATGTGTTTTCTGCAGACTTAATAGAGGCAGTGAGACAGGGGTTGGCTGCTCCTAGTTTTCATTGTCTCTACAGTTTAATGCTACAAGTTTATTGGATGTCGTTGTCAGGGGGATCATGGTGAAAAAGTGTTTTGTCACATTTCAAATTTCAATAATTCATCAAGCAGGTGGCTGCATCAGTGCAGCTCCTGCAACAAAGGAGACAAAAAAAAAAGCTTCACTAAGTTTTGGCAGTTCAGCAAGAAGTTTCTCGAACTTCAAGAGAGAAAATGAATTATGACATCCCTTACATTGCCAGATGGTTGGTAAATGTTACATGTCACCCTCGAACAGAATTAGCCGTGAAATACTGTCAGACATGAACGCAAAGAAAGGAACCAGGCCCATGTCCCACTTAGCAGGCTTCTAAGAGAAAAATCACCACCCTCAGCAAAATAGTCGAGTCATTGCAATCCCAATTTGTGAGCTTTGTTAGAGTGACAGCTGAAATCACGCATAATTACTTTCAGCAGGAAATGACAGATGTTTGACTCCAGTTCGACACAATCTCTGCCAACCTTGTTTGTTGTTGTTTGGGGCTGCACATGTAGCAACGCATAACCAGCTATGTCTGCGTGCGAGCCGATGATCCATACATGCATGTCTGACAAATGTAGAATCCTGTTTTAGAATCACTACATTGGCTCCCATTTGGATTAACTTAATCTGTCAGTATCTGTCCAACTTGCTCCAGCTCTATGTTCCCTCACGCTCTCTCAGGTCAGCTGCTGCTGTTGGTCGTTCTAAAATCAAAGAGGTGACCGAGCGTTTTCAGCCGCTGCTCCTGAACTGTGGAACGAGCTGCCTTTGCTCATCAGACAGGCCGATGCACTTCCTGTTTTCAAATCTTCTCTTTTCTGCTTTTCTTTAAACTCAGCTTGAGATGTTGGCTTTTAATGTTACTGTTTTTAGTGTTGCTTTTATGATTTTAACGGTTCATTATGTTTTACTGTTACATTTGATTTTATTCTATTTGCTTTGACGTGTTACCAGAGTACAGCACTTTCGTCAACAGTGCAGTTTTAATATAGTGCTTTATAAATAAAGTCGTATTGTATTATTGTAAATGTAGACACAAGACTAATTTGAAGATTATTCTTCAGAAACACTTTCTCTTGTTACATCTGTGCACAGTGTTTCAAGGCAAGGTTTATAAAATGTAATAGACAACTTGTGAGTAATTTGATTTGATTTAGGGAATGCGTTTGTTATGATCTTGACCCAAAAGATGTAAAAGTACACAGATTTAAGATTATGTGGAATGGTTATGAACGATTTATAAAATACCCAAGGTAGAAAGCCCTCTGGACAACTTTAATTTGAAGAAACAGTTTAAATCAGCTAATCTGTGTGGCACAGAGACCAAAGTGGATTGTTGCTGCCTTAAAACAATTCTAGTCTTTGACATTTGAAATTCTATTGCAGTTTATGTTAAATGTGTGTGGATTTTTTTAAACTTTATTAATACTTCTACATTCAAGCAGAACGTTTTATCATATTACTGCCAGAAACCTCCTAGGCTTCACCAGCTACTGCTATCTGTGCTTGTGTCGTGGAAAAAAAGAGATTCCCAAAATGATCAAGTGGCTTCTTCATATTTATTTACAAAGCTTTAGACAACAGTCAATTACCACAGAAAATCAATGCATTTACAAGTACAAGCTTATCAACGCCTTAACCCGTCTGAGATTCAGACCCGTTCTGACTTCCCAAACTGAAAAGTTAGTTTTATAGAGAACTCGAGAGAGATCATGCCCCTCCCCTTCACCTTGTTGTAGTGTTTTCAGAACCGAACCCAGCAGATGCACACAGACAGCCACTGGAGGTAAAACAATTCTTTATGATTCTTATGGGCAATAATCACTGTTTACCATGATATTCAAAAGTCTTCAAAATAATAAAAGATAACCTCTCCACTATTGTCTTACTGATAGTCACATTAAGCATGATTATAATTTAGAGGAAAGGATCATGGGACATTTTAATATAACTCATTAATTTGAACAAGAGAGAGCAGGCACAACTATAATTCTGCATTAATCAAATAATAATAATAATAATTATATATAGGGCAGCACGGTGGCACAACTGGTAGAGCTGCTGCCTCTCAGTGAGCAGGTCCTTGGTTCAAACCCCGGTCCGGGGGCCTTTCTGAGTGGAGTTTGCATGTTCTCTCCGTGCATGCATGGGTTTTCTCCGGGTGCTCCGGTTTCCTCCCACAGACATGCATGTTAGGCTGATTGGTAACTCTAAATTGTCTCTAGGTGTGAGTGAGAGAGTGAATGGTTGTTTGTCTCGTTTGTCTCTATGAGGCCCGGTGGTGGACTTGCGGCCCATCCAGGGTGTACCCCGCCCCTCGCACAGTGATTGCTGGACATGGGCACC
>NC_056506.1:22285195-22313832 GCF_014905685.2 Nematolebias whitei
TTTATTTATTTATTTATTTATATATATATATTTTTTTTTATTAGTGCTACTTTACATCAAGATGTTTTTTTTTGTTTTTTTTTTGGTCAAATTGTGCATAAACCAGAGTGTTTAGCAAACCACTCTAATTGCATGTGTAACTTGTTTCCAATCATCTACTTGCTGTGTTATAAACTTAATTTTCTTTTGGCTTTTCCCTCTTCAGGGTCGCCACAGTGAGTCATTGTCCTCCACCTCTATCTGTCCTCTGAATCCTCTGTCCTCACTCTAACTACAGCCAAGTCCTCTCTAAATACAATATGCAGCATCTCCTCTTTGTCTTTTTCCTGGCAGCTGCATTTCTAACATCCTTCTACCAATATAACCACTGTCCCTCCTCTGGACATGCCCAAACCATCTCAATCTGGCCTCTCTAACATCATCTCCCAGTTGTTCAACCTGTGCTGTACCTCTGATGATCTAATTTCTAAGCTTATCCATCCTTGTCACTCAAGGTGAATCTCAGCATCTTATTTTCTGCCACTTCCAGTTCTCCTGTCTTTTTGTCAATGTCGCTGTCTCCAGACTATACAACATAGCTGGTCTTGTAAACGTTTCATTTGACTTTTGCTGCCTGCCATCAATTTTGTTACAATTTACTCCTGAAACTTTTCTTCATCCACTCCATCCTGCCTGGATTCTCTTTTTCACCTCTTTACCACACTCCTCATTTCCCTGGACAGTGGACCCCATGTACTTGAAGTCTTGCACCTTTGTGACCTCTGCTCCCACTGTTCCACTGGCCTGCCTCTCATTCACACACATGTACTCTGTCTTACTACGACTGACTTTCATTCCTCTTCTTTCAAGTGCATACACCCACCTCTCCAAGTTCTCTTCCACCTGTTCCCTGTTCTCACCACAGATCACAATGTATTCTGCATACATCACAGTCTACCGGGATTCCTGCCTGACCTCATCTGTTAGTTGGTCCATCACCAGAGCAAACAAGAAGGGCTTCAGAGCTGATCCTTGATGCACGCCCACTTCCATCTTGAAGCTATCTGTCACTTCTAAAACACATATCACCACTGTTCTGCTGTCCTCGTGCATGTCTTGTACCAGTCTAACATATTTATCTACTACTCCAGATTTCCTCATGCAATACCACACCTCCCTTGGCACCCTATCATACATTTTCTAAATCCATAATGTAGTTATTTCTGATCCTCTCTTCTCCATCATCATCCTCAAATCAAAGATGGCAACTGTGGTGCTCTTTCTTGACATGAAACCATACTGCTGTTCACACATAGTCACATCTCATTTAAGTCTAGCTTCCAAAACTCTCCCAGATCTTCACTGATACACTCATAAACCAAATCACCCTATAGTTGCTACGACTATGTACATCATAATTGTTCTTAAAAATTGCCCCCAGCACACTTCTCCATTTCTTAGCCCTAATTCTCACCCTCAAATATATTGTTGAATATTGAGTCACATGTTTCCTCTTCTTCACAGAATGTAGTCAACCTGCGTACTTCTTCCTCCACTCTTATAGGTCACTCTATGTCCCTCCCTCTTTTGGAAATAAGTGTTGACTACAGCCATTTCCATTTCTTGGCAAAATGCAGCATCTGTCCTTCCTGGTTTCTTTCCCTGACACCAAATTTACCCATCACGTCCTCATCCCCTCTGTTTCCTTCGCCAACATGTCCATTCAGGTGTGCTCCATTGAACATTCTCTCCTCCTTGGATTACTCTGTATCACTTCATCCAGATCCTTCCAAAATGTAGCTTCCTCTTCTATGTCACATCCAACCTGTGGAGCATAACCACTGACAGTGTTTATCATTAGCCCTTCTACTTCTACTTTCAGACACATCACCCTATCTGACAGTCTTGTCACCTCTGCTACATTCATTGCCAACTCCTCCTTCAAGACCACCTCTACTCCATTTCTCTTTCTAGCCACACTAAACTGTAAAACAATTTAAATCCTGCTTCAGTGCTGCAAGCTTGCTGCCCTTCCACTTGGTCTCTTGGATACATGAAACATTTACCTTCCTTCTCTGTATCATGTCAGCCAGTTCTCTACCTGAGCCTGTCATTGTCCCCACATTTAGAATTACAACCCTCAGTCTTACATTCTTGACTTTCCTCTTCTTTATCTCCTAACTTATTTCCCTCCTCATGGTCTTCTACTAACAGTACCACAATTTCTGCCAGCACCCTGTTTGTCAACAGCACTGGTGGCGGTGGTTTTTAACCTGGGCCTCAGCCGATCTGGTATGGTGTCACTTTGATGAACTCACATTATATTAGTTTTGACAAAAAAAAAAAAAAGTTGTATGCCCTTCCTGACACAACCCTCACCATTTACCCGGGCTTTGGACCGGCACAAGAGATACACTGGCTTGTGCTCTCGAGTGGCTGGTTTTCTTTGTTACAAACATACATTTAAATGCATGTATGTGAAGCAAATATTTGACACTTTCATCACTTCTTCCATTTACCGCCTTCCCTTTAGCCACAGTCCCACATTGCTCTCTTTCCAGCTCTCTTGTTTTGTCTTCGCCATGTTGTTCAACTGAGTTTTCATGTCTCTAAAAAGTATCCTCCTGTCATTTGTCTTTTTCAGGCAGAAGAACTTTGCCCGAGGCATTGAACAGCAGCTCCCAGATGGGATGGTGGTGGCATCAGTGCCAACAGAGGTTCAGTGCCACGAAGAGCTGTCAGACCCTGTGCCCGACCCAGAATATCTCATGGGTATGAGACCATATTTTATTGCTTATTCAGTTGGCTCACTTCTTTATCACTGTATTCTATCATTTGCCTGTCTAAATTTTAATGTAAAAAGCAAACAAACAAAAGCAGAAAACTTGTCAGAGTTTTAAAATAATGTGACACAACCATATACTGTACTTATATACTTATATATTTATAAATAACCAGAATATTTACATAATCGTCAATATGGGTTTAGAGCAAATAATTAAAAATCACTGGCTCTCGTGGAACTAATAGAAGCGATAACAACTGCTGTTGATCAAAAACAATATTGTGTTAGCATTTTTGTTTATTTATATAAGGTCGTCGACACTATTGACCACACCATTCTCCTAGAAAAACTGAATAAATATGGCAGAGGATTAGCACTACAGTGGGTATCCAGTTATTTGAATAATAGGAGACAGTTTGTACAGGTAAACAATGGAAGCTCTTAATTTTGTGTTAATGGATGTGGAGTCCCTCAAAGCTCTGTGTTGGGACCAAAGTTGTTTAATTTGTATGTGAATTATCTGGTTGATGTGTCAATGCTTTTGGTGTGTGTTTTATTTGCAGATACCACTTTTTTTGTGTGGTTCGGGTGAAGATATTGAATGGATGTTAGAGATGAAACAGGCAGAATTCTTAACAATACAAACTTGGTTCCAACTTAATAAGTTATCATTAAATTTGGAAAAAGACAAAAAAAAAACTACATGATATTTAGTAATATAAATAAAATTATTGAAGTCCTATATAAAATTGACAGTAATGAAATTCATAGAGTTAATGAAATAAAATTCTGGGGTGTCGTTATTGATGAGAAGCTGACATGGAAATCTCATGCAAATGACTTACTCAATTGCATTACTGTATAAAGTAAAATAGTTTTTGAATGGCAAAGCTTTATATATATATTGTATAATGTAATGATTATTCCATATTTAATCTATTGTATTGAAGTTTGGGGAAACGCATGCAAAACAATTGCAAAGCCCATTTTCAGTTTACAAAAAAGAGCTATAAGAATTATTAGTAGGAAGTGCTATGGTCACCCAACAAATATGTTATTTCATTAACTGAAATTATTAAAAATGTATGATTTGACTGAATATAGTATTTTGCAAGTCATATATAAAGCTCATAATATATACAGTATACCCCTAAGTATTCAATTAAAATTTGTTAAAAAGAGTCATTATAAGTTTAAGGGAATGTAAATGTTTGTAAAACCTCCATTTAGAACTAGTCTGAAGGAGCTGTGTTGTAATTCAGGGAATACGATTGTGGAATTGCCTTGATATCACCATAAACATTTCTAAAACTATTTATATGTTTAAAAAGATGATTAAGTTAAAGTTGTTAGGAAAGTATGGTGCCATGTGAAGGATGCCTGGTGTTTTTTGTTTGTTTTGTTTTTGCTTTGGGGATTGTTCAAGCCTGAGTTGTTGTTTGTTTATTTATTTATTTTTAAAACAAGAGGCAGCTATTATAAGAACTTTCTTCTTCTTTCTGCACCCTTTCCATTCAGTGGTTTTTTTTTTTTTTTTTTGTGTGTGTGTGTTTTGTGTGTGTGTGTGGAGGGGGGTCGTGTGTGTGTGTGCACATTGATATTTTAGCTGTCACAGTATTGTAGCTGTTTACAGTGTGGTATCTGAGCATTTTGCTGTTAAGAAACATTTTTTCAAGTTTTTTTTTCTTCTTCTTAGAAACTTCAACTATTAAATTATATGAATTCATTTGTCCCAAGGATGTGGTTTGGGCCAGGTACATATGCAGTTTTGTTGCACAATGATATAGATATTAACCTTAAAGCCCAGTAATCGTTGTCCTAACAATAACTTTGTTTCCAATGACTCACTAGAATTGTCATCTTGACTCTTACACTCTTACAGGACATGCAGTTGTTACTGAGATGAGATTTTGGGTCTACATTTTGTATATTTATAATATAAATGTCTTTGGGTTTTCTGAAGAGAATAGGATGGGTTTCTTTTTTCTTTTATTTTAATTTTTTCATCTGTATTTTTTTTTTTTCTGTGTAGAAAGTTCTGAAGTTGATAGTTTTCAGTTTGCAATGCAAAACAGCATCAAATGCAGAAAAATAATCTTTAGGAGAAAAGTGTTAAACTTTCCAGCCTTTTCGTTATGAATGTGGTACTTGACCACATAAAAAGACATTTTCAAAGTAGAACAGCTTCTAGTTATACTAAGATCCACAAAGCAAAACAAAACAAAAATAAATAAATAAATAAAAAAAATTAAGAAAGAAAGAAAAAAGCAAAAAGAAAAGAGAGAAATAATCCAAACTTGTGTTTTTCCTGTGCATTGTCTAATTTTACATTTACATGTAAATGTTTTGTTCCATACACTCAGTCATGGCTTTTTTTTTTACTGGCTAATTAGATTAAAAGAAAATAGAAATTGAAAAGATTGAAGATAGCTTGGCCCTAAAGTAACCATCTCTCTTAAGAGGAGTTGAGAATAATGTTTTGTTTTTTTAATTCTTTTGGCATTTAAATTGCAGAAGAGTATACATTTCCTAAAGAGCAGACATCTGTAATGAAGGGCTTATTCTCCCCATCACCGTGATGCATAAGTAACAACCTTTGTCTTGATATTTTACTACAATAGTGGGTTTAAACATAATAACTGTAATTCAGCATATTTCTGTGAAGTGCTTCATTCAGGTGGGCTTCTATGGTTGTGGCTGGCTCTTCACAAGTGGCTCTAAATCGCTTCACAATGAAGAACGCATCAGACTGCAGGGCATGAATTGTTACATGTTTTTGAAATAACAGCAGAGACATGGGGCTAGTCGTGGTAGCAATCCAAAACCATATTATTAGAGGCGGCTGGAGGAATGGTGAATCAAAAATGGGTAATTTTTTTTAGCTCCGACTGTGCTTCTTGGGAAACTTTAGAGTATATTAAAACTGTCTAATCTAAATGGATTGTTTGCTGTCATACGCCCAAAGCCTGGTCCCCTCATCTTTCCCCATTCTTTGTCCCTGCTTTGCCTGCGCAGCTCAAACCATTTTTCCCGTCCATCGCCTCTGGCTTTGCAATGCATGTGTCCAGAACAAAGCCCAGCGCAGCAGCACTTCACTTCTAGGGACTCTCTGCTGGGCTGCAGCAGCCATGGTCCTTACTGAGGTTTATTGAGATATCATTTCATCCCATCCATCAGAGCTGCACAGCAGCACTCAGCCTGCTCTGGGACACAGTGTTTTCTCCTCACTGGTGATTGAACTAAACAGAAAACCTGATTCTAGGAGGACCACAGGATGCATAGTTTAATTGTCCAAGAACAGGAAGAATTAAATAAGTTTGTTTATCACAAAGAAATGGGAAACAGATGTCGCATTTAGAATTTTGTTTCAATTTTAAATTGTTCTATTAAAAAAAAATACAGATTTAGTTATGCTCTACAAATTTGGTTTAATATTGTTAATGTGAAGTTCAAATGCTCTTACAAGCATCAATTCTCTCAACTTATTATTTCATTATTGCCTTTTTTTTTTTTTTTAGAATTATAGACATATAGCAAAAAATCATACATTATTGGGAAAATATATTGTTTTGGTCAAGATGCTTGAAAAACACAACACAAACAACAGAAAAGTTTACAGTCAAAATATAGTTCTTAAACATATACATATTACTGATACTGCTTTTACATAATATTTACTCTATACTTTCACATTGATTTCTTGACCTTAAATACATTTACAAACACTCTAACATGTTGGTAGAAACTATAACTCTTGTTTTTGTCAAGCTTTGATTTTCATTTTAGGGAGACTATTTTCAATTATCATGTATTTTCATTCATCTGTGGAAATGCAAATATTACTACTTTCTCCCCTCAAAAACAAACAAAAAAATCTAATTAAAACAATTCAATTTTTATTTTGTTTTACTGTGAACACAAAGTTTCAAATAAATTGTTTTTTTTTTCTTATTTTCAGACAGTTTAAAAATGTCTCTAAGCTAACATTTTCTTTATTGAACTTTGTTTCAAAGATTTACCTCATATATCAGTGAGATGTAGCAACAATATTTACCCAGTGAGCTGATGTTAGTATAATTGTACATATCTATTTTTATTTTACTTTCATTTAGTTTTACTTTCACCAGCAGGTTTTTGAACACATGTAAACCTTTAAGACTGCATTGCTTTAGTGTTGGCCGAACTGAAAAAAAAAAAAAAGCTAAATCCTTCAGGTCCTTCCATTTAAGAAGTTTTTCAGTGAGCTGACACTGACCCATTGCCCTGTCAGAAACAATGGAGGATTCACAAATATGTCTTATGGAACATGACGAGTAATCACTTCAGGCAGAATAAATGTGTTGCATAGTTCAGCTCAAATCTGACCAAAAAACATGTATTAACTTTGCTGCATTACAACTCTATGCTGTTTTTCCTCAGAGTTTTCAGTAAATCATGCTGCAGTGATTTGTACTGTTCCTGGACTGTGATTCATTTTCTTCTTAAAGTGTCGTTTTAAATTATTTCATCTCTATTAAAGCTGACTCAAACCGATTATTCTGATTCACTTAGGTTTGACTTACAATTATTTGTATTATAAATCAAAAGCCAGCACAATCTTAACTTGGGTCTCTAAATTATAGTTCTAAAAATACATCTCTGCATATTTTTTTTAAATAAAAAAATACTGCAAGATGAAAAAAAACAACAACAACAACAACAACTTTGGACTGAGTAAAACAAAAACAATACAATTTGCTCCTTAACATAAAGACATCTTGACTAAATCATTGGGAGCTTAAAAAAAGCCTTTACAAAATGAAACAGCTTGTTGAATTGTGGAGTCAAATCTGTTATTTTAAATATCTCTTTTAATAAGAGTGTGTTTAAACATGTTAGTTTATATTATTTCCATTTTTAACATGCCAAATGCGTTTACTGAGTATACAAAACAGCTCAAACTCACATGAACACAACTGGCAATATCAATGCCTTATAAGCCCATCCATCCATCCATCCATCCATCCGTCCATCCATCCGTCCATCCATCCGTCCATCCATCCATCCGTCCATCCATCCATCCATCCATCCATCCATCCATCCATCCATTATCTTTACCTGCTTCTTCCTTTTTGGGTCACGGGGGCCACTGGTGCCCATATCCAGCTATAGCTGTGCGAGAGGCGGAGTACACCCTGGACAGGTTTCCAGTCCATCACAGGGCCACATAGAGAAAAACAACCATTCACATTTTCTCTCTCTCACCTAGGAACAATTTAGAGTTACCAATCAGCCTAACATGCATGTTTTTGGTCTGTGGGAGGAAACCGGAGTACACGGAGTACACACACACATGCATGGCGAGAACATGCAAACTCCACCCAGAAAGGTCCCCGGACTGGGATTTGAACCAGGGTAACCTGCTCACTGAGAGGCAGCAGCTCTGCCAACTGTGCCGCTGTGCTGCCGACTTTTATGGTCCTTTTAAGCCCATTTGTTATTGTTCTGTTCATATCAGCTTTAGAACTGAAACTACACTAACAACGCAAAGCAAGCAATCCTGGGAGCTGATAGTTGCTTGGTATTTTTTTATCAAAACAGAATATAATAAGAAGCACTGAATTTGGTTCCATGCTAGTGTGTGTTAGTAACAAATTTTAATAACTGAGTCATAATGTTCATCATTATTATTAGCCTCTTAGGGAGAATTTGATGGCTGCTCTGTCCTGCAGAGCAGTTAGGATCTGTTTGCTTACTGGCCTCTTGAAACAGATGGCTCGTCATGCACTCACTGAATTCTTTCTTAAAGGCAGTTGCTCTCTCTCAGCTGAATGACAGCAAATTGTTTCAGAGGTGTTGGGAAAACCTATTTCATCTTCAAACTCTTGGCTGGCAGAGTGGTGGCTCCATTCATATGAAGTCACCTGGGGCATCATCTCACCCTACTGCACCTGTTCTCTTGGCCTTTGCATATTCACAAACTGCACAAACGCAATCATCCAATGCAATGCTTTCAGAACTTATCTTTCTGGCTTCCTTCCATCCCTTCTCGTCTCCTGGCAGGTTGTCAGCGTTATCCCTGTGCTTGTGGTTAATTGCAGGGCTCAGGTAATTGTCTGTGGGGTATACAGATGTGCAGAATGGAGCTGGCAAAGGAGCGTCTGCCGAACTGGGATGAGCACATGCCATCCCTATGTCCCTTGCTGATTCATCCAGGTTTTGTTGCCATGGTCAGTGTATTTGTCACAATGTCAGCACTCCTTGTTCCACTCCAGCCCTCACAGGGGTGAAAGCATTCATCTCTCTATTCATCTTCAAGCCTTGAAGTCATTCATCATGCAGCCAGAGACTCCCATCAATTATTCCAATGGGAGAAAGCCAACGAAAAGGGAGCCTTTTGAAAGGCAAATACATCTTGATTTAATTGAAAAACAAGTATTCTCAGGACTGCAGAGAAGATTTCCCCAAAGATGGAGGTTGAGGGATAACTGACCAAAAGAGAGACGATAGACAGGAAAAAAAAACTGAGGAGAGAAAGAGACAATGGAGAGTAAGAAAGATGGTAGAATAGACCATGGCTTTTTTAGTAAATGAAAGACAAATAGACAAGTGTTAAAACCTTTGAGAGACCTGATATAATGTGTTCAGTGAGGTTGTTGACATCTTTCACCAGTAGCCACTTGCACAGACACTGCCTCCTTTTTCTGCAAACTACTCACCCAACTCTGTCCCAGTATAGAGTTCCTTTGTATACTTTGTGTTTTTGGCCTATTGAGGATGGTGGCAGGGGATGCATCTATCCCAGCAGCCAACAACTGAGCCGTTGGGTTCACACTAAATACTAAAAAGCCAGGCCATCACAGCCTGAGAACAGCAAATGTAAATGTTTTGCTTCAGCTAAGCATCCTGGCTCTGTAGATAATTTCTTGTCTACAATGGCAAAATAAAATAATAAAAAAATTCCATCCATTATCTTTTATCCACTTCTTTCAGTTTAGGTCAAGGCGGTCGCCGGTGCCCATGTCCAGCTATCACTGTATGAGAGGCGGGATACACCCTGGACAGGTATCTAGTCCATCACAGGGACACATAGAGACAAATGAGACAAACAACCATTCACTCCCTCTCTCAGCTAGGGACAATTTAGAGTTACCAATCAGCCTAACATGCATGTTTTTGGTCTGTGCGAGGAAACCGGAGTACCAGGAGAAAACCCATGTATGCACGGAGAGAACATGCAAACTCCACCCAGAAAGGCCCCTGTACTGAGATTTGAACCAGCAACCTTCTTGCTCAGATGCAGCAGCACTACCAGTTGTGCCACGGTGCTGCCAAGAAAATAAATAAATAAAGTTAAAATAATAATAGAATACAGAATATGTGTCGTACACCTCCAGATGCAGGAAGAGGGCCGCCTGTATCATGAAGGACCCCACTCACCCAGCACACTCGTTTTGCCCTGCTCCCCTCAGGCAGGAGGTTGAGGAGCTTTAGGTGTAGAACCACTAGACTGAGGAACAGATTCTACCCTGCGGTTGTTAGACTCATTAATATCTAACCAGAATAATCACTGTGATTTTTTTTTTTTAAGCACTGTAATGCCACTTTGACTGGTGATATGTGCTGCTGATTATCCATGCTGCTGATCTTATGCTGCTGATTATTTTATGCTGCTGTATTCATTCATACCCATCTGCTCACTACAGACTCATGTTTGGGCTGCTGTAGTTACGCTGTGTTGTTTTGCATTATTAATGTTTAGCATGTATCTTAGATCTGTTAGCGTACAGTTTGTCATTTGTTTAGTGTATATCTTAGTTCATATCTTAGATACTTATATATTGATTATTTTTATACTTTGTATTTTTGATATTGTTGGATGTAACTGAGACTCAGTGTAAGTAAATTTGTTCCACCTCATGTACCACATGATGAAATGACAATAAACCTACTTCAACTTGAACTTGAACTATTTCTGGTCAGTGTGGGTTGTGGGTGTGTTTTGAGTCATTTCAACCGTGGTATTCTGCTTGTATGAGTTGCCATCATGATGGGGGTGCATGACAGGGTGTCATGATTATGACTTGATACAAAGTTGATCATATTCTACTCTGGGTTTCCACACAGAGGGAATCTGCCTCTTGACTCAAGACTAGTATGACACTGAGGTTGCTTTGTTTATGGATGGTGTATTTTAGTGTACTGAAAATATGTCTGACAACATAAAGACAGGATTTAACAGTTTGTCAGCAGTCAGTCACACTGATTATCACTAGCAAGTTTGTTTACTCTTAGGTTTAATATGTATATATATATATATATATATATATATATATATATATATATATATATGTATATTGTTATTTTATTTAAGTGAATTGCAATTATAAGTGCACATCTTACAGTAGCCTATTATTAAATCAGATTTTTTTTTTTTTTTTGACAAACTGCTAGCTTATTTGGGCATATATTTCTCAGTTTTTTTAATGTATTTATTTATCTTTGTTAGAGACATTTGTGTAAGTTGTTTTTCAAATTTTATACATCATTGTGTTTTGTATTTTTTTTTTTTTTCAGTTGTATCACATTTTTTGACAGAATGCAGTTTTTTTTTATATGGTCCACAGTATAGGAAGGAAGCTCAAACAGGATTGAATGTTTCTAATAATGCTTTGTTCTTTAACAAAATCACAAAGAAATCTCTGATTTCTTCACACAAGTCCCTTTTGTTGACAATAGTTGTTCATGTTTTTACTGATTGCATCAAAAAAGCATTCTTCCACCAGCCCATTTTTTTTTAAGCCTGACTGCGTTTGGTGTCTGTGGTTTGGTTTGTTACATGTGGTTTGGTTTGGTGTATGTGCGTGCGTGCAAAGAAAACGTGAAGATGAGACGCAAAGCTTTCATGCTTTTCTGTCATACACCGCCATGAAATGTGAAATCTCACCACCGATGTTTGCAAAAATCTCATCTCCGAGCATCTTTCACACCACATTTTAAGCTTTGAATATATGTGCGCCCATAAAGACACTTGAGCTGAAACGTATGAAATTACTGTTGGGTGAACTTCAAACTTTTTCTATTAGAATTTGACTTGACATTTATGCTGAAAGGTTAAGACACAAAGTTAAATGCCAATTGTTCCAAACTCCGCTCCTATCCATTAATAATACATGGTTATTGGTCCGGATTGCAGTTTAGGCTAATGAATCTCATCGCAATCAGTGCATTTTAATATTTTTGAGCTTTGATTAGATTTAAATGGATCACACAGTCATTTGGCAGGAAGCTTATTCTTTCCTTAGCCAGAGCAGGTCCAGTTTTCCCCATCAAGGTCATTCTTTGTGTTACTGTATTCCCCTCATCTTGTCATTTTCAAGCTGGCCTCCCCTTGGGCTCTGCCTGTGGCCTCTGTGCACACTCCCCATGCTACCAGCCTTTAGATATGTCAGCACAGCGATGGCACATAATCTATATTTTATAAGGCCTTGATATAATTGGTGGCAGTGAGGGAAGGTCATGCCTTCAGGGGCCATCTTTTTTTTTTTTTTCCCCTACGGTTTCCAAGACGAAATCCTCAAACAATATCCCTCAAGTGGAGAATGTGGATTAGGATTGATGAAGCAGATTAGGCAGTCAGGGTCCCTGTTTTAAGGGGAGCAGAGATGCAGAGCGTGCCAGAGTTCAGAAATTATTCAGCATTCGTTTGCTTTGAAACCCATGTGTGAGTCTTGATTTATGCAGCAGAGACACACTCTGGGCGTGAATTCTTTAACACAAAAGTCTGGACTGTGCATTTTGTTTTGGTTTAATAACAAGTTTCAAAAATGTTCTTAAAGAGAAATGTTTTGATTCAGGTTTAATATTATCTAAATGCATTTTACAAGCAAGGAAGACTTGGCTTTTTTGGGGGGATTAGAGTTTTAAAAAATGGAAGAGCTTGTTCTTATAAAACTGAAATTCGTGCTGCAGCATCTTTCTCTTGAGCCCCTTAAATCTACAACATTGTTAATGAAATGTAAAATCTATCTAACAAAACAGCATTATCAAAGCCTTAGGATGTATTAAATGATAATTCAAAACAGAAATTGGTTCATTATTTTAAATAAAGTAAATGTCATAATTAAGATTAGTTTGTTTGTTTGTATGTCCTTATTATTCTTGAGGTTGAGTTAATTTTACTTTTTTTTAAGGTAGTATATAATCAATATGTCATGCTGGCCATTTAAAGTCATTTTTATGGCAAACATCTTATTGTTGCATAACAATTAAACTGGAACAGTAAGTAAAAAAAAAAGTTTATTCTATTTCATTTTTTTTTTCTTTCCAAGGACCTTTTCATTTATTTTATTTTATTTGATTTTTTTTAGAAACAAGATGGCTGTAGCACAGTAATAAACCCAGCTTAAAAAAGACAATCTTTTTGTTCTGTTCAGCTGATACTTTTCTTTTGAATACCTTTCATTTAACAGAGTTCACCCGTGATATGAAAGCTACTTCACACTTTGTTGATTTTATTCCTGAGACTCGCTCTAGAGATGGGCCTGCTTAAAGCTGTCAGCTGCGTAAACCGTTCAGCATCAGACTCATAAAGCAGAACTTCAAGATACTTTCTTTCTTCTTGATGCTGCTACATTTAACAACTTTTGTTAGTGCAAAATCAAACGTATGAAAAAAACAAAACACTTTCCTTTAAAAAGTTCTGCGTTGAAATTTGCTCGAAAAACCATTATCGGAATTATTCACTTACGTTTTAACACTGTTGCATATGGAGCAGCAGCTTTGCAGCAGAAAAAGGCATTTATATGTGTGTGATATGTGATCAGGTTGCTTTGGTGGCAATTCAAGTTGCATGGAAAAGAAATAAAATGCCTTTAGGATCCTGTGTACAGCAAGTTTCTCCATCAGCAGCTCCTGGTCTGAGTTGTTTATGCTCAGAGGTTGTGAAGGTCATTGAGAGCCTATCATTTCCCCAGCTATGTCATCACGCCCCTTCCCTCCGCCCAACTCCCTCCCCTGGGAGTCAGAATAAACTGCTAATGCTGCCATGGCTGCTTCTGTAGCATTGTCCTCTTCCCTGGTGGCATTAATCAGCCTCTGCCACGTTCATTATGAGACAAAATTTTATAAGAACTTGCTTAGATTTCAGACACATCTTATACCCGAACACATACATTAATCACAACAAACTAGGAGTATCTATGTCCCTTTTGTTTCTGTGGCTCTGTGTTGGAATGGCAACCTGTCAAGTGTCTTTGCACAAAGACCACTGGAGATGGACATCAGCTTCCAGCAACCCTGCAAGGAAACAATGGTAATCAAATGGATTGGACAGTGACCAAGGGTCTATTTTTCTTACTACTTATTTTCTTCCCACTTACTCCTATCTATAAATTTCTATTAAAGATGCTGCTGTGTAACCATCACGAACTTTAAATTATTTGCATGTTTGTGCTTTTTTTTTTTACAATTATAAAATATGACTACTTCCCAGGTTTAGTGTTATGTGTGATATGGTCCATTCCTTGAGTTTTATTTTTTTATTTTAATGTCTGAATCATTCCTAAGTCTAGAATTCAGTTACTCGGCTATTTAAATATTGATCATTGTCAAATAAAGTTGTGTAAAAGCTAATATTGCTTTATAGGCTAGATACAGAAAAAAAGGGTATTAAAATAAAAACAAAGGGACTCCAATGACTCCAAGGCATTTCCAGGCCAAGAGACAGTCTCTCCAGGAAATCCTGGGTCTCCTCCCAATTGGACATGCCCGTAAAACCTTCCTAGGGAGGCATCCTGGGTATATCCTTACCAGATGTCCGAACCACCTCAACTGTCTCCTCTCGATGTGGAGGAGTAGTAGATCTACTCCAAGTCTCTCCCAGATAACTGAACTTTAACTGAACTTCTCACCCTATCTCTGAGAGTCTAACTACCCTGTGGATAAAGCTCATTTGTCTGAATGTATCTGCAGCCTCGTTCTTTCAGTCACTACCCAGAGTTTGTTGCCATAGGTGAAGGTAGGAACATAGACCGACCAGTAAACAGAGAGCTTTGCCTTACAGCTCAGCTCTCTTTTCACCACAATGGACCGGTACAGAGTCTGCAAAACTGCGGAAGTCGCACTAATCCATCTGTCAATCTCACACTCCATTCTTCACTTACTCGTGAACAAAACCCTGAGATACTTGAACTCCTCCACTTGAGGCAGAACCTCACTCCTGGCCTGGGGAGGGAAATCATCCCCTCTCCAGCTGAGGCCCATGACCTCCTATTTGGAGGTGCTGATCCCAACTAAAAGACAATGGAACAAAACCAAAAAAGCACAAAATTGAGACAGAAGTACCAAACTCCAAAACCTGAGGCAGTCCAAGAATAAATAAACAAATAAATGCAATGGTTTTAAATCTGGGGGGAGGGGGGGGGTTGACCATATTCTATGATAATCAGAAGAACTATTGCTCAAAACTGCTTGATGCATGTACAAGATCTACACAAGGAAAAGTGGGTTGCTAAAATAAAATTGCATATTTCTTGACTCTTAACTTTCATCTATCATTTTCTTGACAGAACAATAGATGATTTGTCACGATTGGGTTTAGGATTCAGAGTAAGCCAGACACAGGAGTGCAAAAACAAGAACAGTTTTTGTTAACTAGTCTGCTGGTTGCTGGGGTCAGGGTTCAAGGCAGGCGTCCAAACTTCTCAGTCTGAATGTTGCAGGTGAAATCCAGAGGCGTGGTCCGATTGTAGTAGCAGGGGTCAAGCACGTAGAAGCAGAGAAACAAGAACAGGGCCGAGTCGTGACCCAAAAGAGTAGTCAAAGGGAGAGCAAGAGGCTTTACTGTGGTCAGATATGCAGACAAGGAGAGAGGGGCAAGGCAAGGCGAGGAGTCAAAAAAACAGGCGAGGGTTCAAGGCAAGACAAGGCAAAAGACAAAACTATGGAACAGGATACTATGACTGAAGGCTTCACTATCAGGGACCATGGGAGGTTTAATAATTCAGCCTGGTGGAGAGGGAGAATGGAGTTTATAAAGTGTGCAGAGCAGGTGAACTAGATGAGCTGAACAGGTGAGTGTAATCAGGGCTGATGAGCTGAAAGTGCAGAGGGGGGTGTGGCTAATGACAGAAGAAAAACAGCATGATGACAAAGAGGAGCAGAAACATGACATTATGGGGCTGTGAGTGTGAGACAGGGGCTGATGGGGGGTCAGCGGGGGCCACTCATCATGACATGATTATTATTGTTTTTTATTTCATGTTTAATTTTTAACAAAATTGTTCCTACAGAAACCATTCATTACCTTTTTGCAAACTTTTTTTAAAACTATTATTAATTAACACTTGTATTATAATGCCTGTTGGCAGTTTATTTTTATTTTTATTGTTTTACCTCTCATTAATCCTGGAAAACATTCCTAAAGCTGTAAGTCAATTTGACTGTTTATTGTCCAACCACATGATGCCCTTTATATGTGCTCTTTAAAATTTAATTGCATCTTTTTACAGGACTGATTGTTATATTTTTTATCTGCTTTCTATACTAGGAATTGTCAAATATAACATTTAAAGCTCAATTAAAATTCTGTGTTTAATGCCTACTTTCAATAGTAATCACATTTAGGAGGGTTTTAATTTATTCCTCTACACTGATTAATTGTGTTGAAATGCTGCAGCCAGTTCCTGTGTTAAACGTCAGTTAATTAGCTGACAACATTGTATGGGATAATTAAAATAGCTGGGAGGCATGCTTTCTTGGGAGGGGGAGGTGGCTAGGGAGGTTTTTAGACCTGGAGATGCTGGTGAGAGACCTGTTTGCTTTTTTAGATGCCTAAAAGTGTAAGCAGTGTCAGTGGCAGCAGTGTCTGTTTCAGGCCAAATGAAAGTTGGAGGTTAGAGTCCAACCTTGGATGAATAAATGACGATACGACTGTGGAGCAAGGCTTTCTGTCACAGGTGTGGAGCTTGAGTTGTTTGTCTTTAGAGCTAGGTGAAGGGCATCAAGAGCCCATAACTTACTGCAGTTTGGCCATTATTACTCATCATACCTGACGACAACAACCTTCACACACACACGATACACAAACTCTAAACCAAAGCTTAATTTCTCAACCTCAAGAATACATGGACTGTTTTGGTTATCTGCATTTAGTTTATGGATTTTTCTTACCAGGTGACTTTTTTTTTACTACTTTGTAAGGTGAAAACAGTACTTTATGTGTGTGTAACTATATGGCACAATTGGTAGAGCTGCTGCCTCTCAGCAAGCAGGTCGCCCCGGTTCAAATCCTGGGTGAGTGCTTTTCTAGGTGGAGTTTGCGTCTTCTCTTCATGCATGCGTGTGTTTTCTCTGTGTACTCCAGTTTCCTCCCACAGACAACAAATATGCATGTTAGGCTGACTGATAACTCTAAATTGAATCTAGGTGTGAGTGAGAGAGTGAATAGTTGTTTGTCTCCATGTGTCCCTGTGATGGACTGGAGACTTGTCCAGGGTGTCCCCCACCTCTCACACAGTGATGGGCACCGGTGATCCCCATGCAACCTGAAAAGGAAGAAGCAGGTAAAGATGATGGATGGATGGATGGATGGATGGATGGATGGATGGATGGATGGATGGATGGATGGATGGATGGATGGATGGATGGATGGATGGATGGATGGATGGATGGATATGTGGGTGTGTGGTTTGTGGGTGTGTGTGCACCCTTAAAAACATTAATTTAGTTATATTTCAGAAACAAACTAGTTACTGCAGCTGTAAACAAGATGCTATCAATATTTCTTCAGTAGATTATTCTGAAAACAAACAAGCAAAAACACGTTAAATGTTATACGTATTTGTTTCCATATTATCTATAATCCGTTCAGTAATCAGTCAAATTATAGCAATGGTGTATTTTCCTTTTTTTTTTTTTTTTTTAAACAGTCCATGACCTTTAATGAGGTTGAAGCTCATAAAATACCTTGCGGATTATAATTGTGTTAGCTCACCTCAGTATGGCTCAGGACATTCAACACTTCATTACACATTCTGATAATGTTCATTCTTTTTGGATTTGATTCATATGTATAAAAAGCCATAAATGAGTACAAACTCAGATGGCCGGTGTCTGTTTAGCACATAGTGATTATTTATAGAAAAGTGGAGACCTTTGAGGGCAGGTCTGCCCCTTTAATTCCAGCAGAACAGGGCTTATGAGGCAGGAAGAGTGGCAGTGATTCATAGTTCAGCCCAGAGTCCCTCTCTCCCAAAGTCCCTCATAATTAAAGTTGAAGCATATGGCATTGTGGACGCGCAAGCACAGAGGTATCTACTGAACTTCTCCAGTATCTTTGAATCTCTGGCAGTGGTGGTCTCTTCAGCCTTGCCTCAGTGAAGTCGACAATAAAAACAAAATCACCTTGAGATGTCACAGGCCACATCTGCCAGCATCATCGCCATGTCTTTCAAGCTCATTAAAAATCTGTTTGACAGTTTGGTTTGATAGAGATTAGAGAGATATTTTGTTTGATTTGTTGTACGTAAGATTCCAAAAGTGTTGTATCATATTTGTTATTTTTACATCATGTGTACACAGCTAGCTTCACATTATTTGATCTCTAATTCAATTCAGTTTATTTAAATAGCGCCAAGTCACAGCAGAAGTCGTCTCAGGGCACTGAACAGAAATATCCATTAATAAATAAGTCATCAGAAATGTTCATATTTAAAAATAATAATTTAACATTATCTAATAAATACACCAGCCCTGTGATGGACTTGCGACCCGTCCAGGGTGTACCCCGCCCCTCGCACAGTGATTGCTGGACATGGGCACCAGCGACCCCCGTGACCCAAAAATGGAACAAACGGGTAAAGATAATGGATGGATGGATGGATGTTTTGTTTTAATGTTTTTACATATTATGAAAGTGTTATGTTAGAGTAAATAATAATAATAAATAAATAAAAACATACTGAATAAGGGTTATAAACTCATTTATCCAGGTAGATAACAATAAAAGAATGTTAAATCATGCCATCTGCACCAGTTTCTTTAAGTGAGAAATGTTTTGTCCTCCATCCAGAGGACTTTCTCAGTCTATGGCCTGCAAACCAGATCTGTCCCATAGGTCAAGGTTCTTTACTGTCATTCACATCGCATGTGGTACATGTGGTGGAATGAAATTGTGTACACAGGGTCCCAGTTACATCCAACAAAAGTATTAAAATGTAAAAGAAAAATAGTAATACGATCTAAGATATGAACTAAGAAAAAGTTAACTAAAAATATGGTAAATACTTAGTGCAAAAACAATATGCTGAACAACAGCAGCATGAACATGAGTCTGTTTGAGCAGATGAGTATGTATGAATACAGGAACATTAAATAAATCAGCAGCATGAGATCAGCAGCATGGATAGTAACCAGCACATATCAAGAATCAAGTGGCATACAGTGATTTTGTTTTTCACAGTGATTATGTTGGTTAGAGATTCATGAGTCTAACAGCCTTAGGGTAGAAGCTGTTCCTCAGTCTAATAGTTCTGCACTTAATGTTCCTCAACCTCCTGCCTGAGGGGAGTAGGGCAAAAAGTGTGTGTGCTGGGTGAGTTGGGTCCTTCATGATGCAGGTGGCTCTCTTCCTGCATCTTGAGGTGTAGATGTCTGTGATGGTGGGGAGACTGACTCCAACAGACTTCTGTGCAGCCTTCACCACTCTCTGCAAAGCTTTTCTTTCTGCAGCTGTGCAGCATCCATGCCACATGTGAAGGTGCCATAGGTATAGGTATGCCATAGGTAGCCTCCACTGCTGTGTTTCGAGACAACCTCCTATTGGAAACTCAAAAGTAGGCTTTTAACACGTTCAAAACACACCCATCCATAAATATCAATCACTATGTACAACAATCAAATATTTTAAGCCAGATTGCTAACGTGCTACTCACAGAAACAGCCTGAGGACAACCAAGGCCAAAGTGGTTCAGAACAAAGGTGGGCCAACAGGAGGTTGGCTGAAACACAGCAGTGAAGGCCACCTATGGGACAGAGCTGGTTGGCAGGCCATAGATGGAGGAAGTCCTCTGGATGAGGGACAAAACATTTCTCACTTAAAGGAACTCGTCCAGATGACACGATTTAACTTTTTTTTTTTTAATTATTATTATTATTAAACATACTGATTTTTTCTGTGAAAAGATGAGCATGTGATGAAAGTCTGATCCCTCCTGTCACCAAAAAATGTGGGTGGTGAATTATTGAAAGGATTTGACCAAGTTATCTGATCATTGTCACAGAGGCACACGCTCTATTCAGCCTCTTCTTGACTGCCTGGCTGACATCCGGGACTGGATGGCTTTAAACTTCTTAAGCTTCAATGAGAAGAAGTCTGAAGTCATGCTGTTCCATCCCAGTGGCTCACTCATTAACCATGACATTGACCTTTTCTCTCTAGCCCCGCTAGAGAAACAAAAGGTGACTAATCTGGGGGTGATAATGGACCCGTCCTTAAAACTCAACAGTCACGTAAACATGATGGTCAAATCCTGTTTTTTTCAGCTGAGACAGCTGTCTAAGCTGAAGCCTATACTCAACAAAAAGAACCTCGAGACAGTGATCCACGCCTTCATAACATCTAGGCTTGATTACTGCAATTCACTTCTGTTTGGAATCAGTCAGTCCTCCATTGCTCGTCTACAACTGGTCCAAAATGCTGCAGCCCGATTTTTAACTGGTACAGGCTATAGAGAGCACATCACGCCAGTTTTGGCCTCCCTGCACTGGCTACCCATTCACCTTCGGATCCATTTCAAAATTCTCATGTACGTTTTTAAATCACTGAACAGTTCCGCCCCATCCTATCTCACTGATCTTCTGCAGCCATATGTCCCACCGCGCTCTCTGAGGTCAGCAGACCAGATGCTTCTCTCAGTCCCAGAAACCCGTCGTAAGCTCAGAGGTGACAGGGCTTTCTCTGTTGCAGGTCCACGACTGTGGAATGAGTTGCCACTGAGTGTCCGGCAGGCTCCCACACTCTCAGTCTTTAAGTCTCGCTTGAAGACCCACTTCTATTCGCTTGCCTTTAACACGGTGTGATTTGTTTTGGTCCGGTCTGTTCTCTACTCTGTTGGCCATTTTAGTTAGCTTCTGCTGCTATTTGTATCTGTATTTCTATTTTATGTTTTCCTGTTCGCTGTGCATGTTTGTGTTTCTTTTGTACAGCACTTTGGTTGGCCTTGTTGCTGTTTTAAGTGCTATATAAATAAATTGGTATGGTATGGTATGGTATTGTGTGTGTGTGTGTGTTTGTGGTTTTTTTTTTTTTTAATTTTTTTTTTGGGGGGGTGTGGGGGGGGGGATGTTAAAATCATATTTGTGAATATCACACTTGGTTTTTCCACCTCATTCTTTATCTTCTTTTCTCTTCTTCACTAAATCATTTATTTTCTGAACAACATGGAGCACGAGCCAGGCTGGGTATTTGGTTCATGAGCCATAAGATTACTTTCTTTTTACCTGAACTGAACTCAAACTTATGATTTTTTTTTTCAGAAGCCACTAGGATAATGCTCCACTTCCCACCAAACCTACATATGGACTGTTTAGACAAACTTTGGTCTCCATCCCTTATGCTCTGTCACAGCCAATCAGCTCGCAGCTTATACTGCTTTTGTCTTGTACTTCGTTACCAGCTTTCTAAAGGGAAAGTGTCACAATAATGAACAAGATAACTCAATTTTTATTCCCTGATGAATACAGCAGCAAGCGTAGTTTATTTTTGTTTGTGTTTTGCTTTTGTTTTGTTTTCTCTCACTTATCATATCAAAGGGCATCAAAGTAACAAAATCCTTTTCCTTCTACCACGCAGTATAATTTTTGCTGTTCATCTACTATAATGCCGTGTCACTTTGAGTATTTTATGACTGGCTCATTGTGTCATTGACATAAGTATGAGATGGTTACTTTTAAGGACTTGGCATTATTTGAAGGAATGCATGTCACCCGCCACCTCGCATACCAGAGATTTGATTAAGATCATCCAAAATTGAGAAATAATAGAAATGCTTTTGTTTTTGCTGAACTTTTAAAATATTCCCATGCACATTCTCATGTGATTATGCAATATATCTTGCTCAAAGAATGCGTTGTTAATGACTGTGCTTCTACCAGACAAAATTTTGGTTCAATATCTGTAAATATGACAGCGCCTTACCAGTGTCAGTGTTTACAATGTCTTCAGTGATCTTAAATTAAATTGACTCCAAAGGTAATCAATTGTAGATATATGTCCACTGAGAGTTTACCAAGACTTAGGTTAAAAATTGTCTAATTGTTCATAAGATATTTTACTAACAAACATTATTGATCCAATTGTTGAAACAACACAGCTACAACCCCACCATATTTTAGCTCAATGTATATGCAATTAGTTAAATTATTGCAATGTTTGTGCTGTTGAGGTCAATTGGCTTCAGGATCTATGTTGAATTGGGTCAACTAACGTTAGATAATTACTTTCTGTCAGCTTCATTAAAATGTGGATGCTATGGCTGAGTGGTTAGATCAGTCGTCCTCCACTGTAAGAGTTGGGGGTTCGATTGCACCAGTAGTCACATGCCGAAGTGTCCCTGGACAAGACACCGAACCCCTCATTGCAACCGATGTGTGTCCCATCAGTGTATTAATGTGATCTAAAACACTGATTAGTCTCTACAGATTCAGCTAGAGATCTAGTAAGGTGCTGTATGAATGGGTAAATAAGGGCACAGATTGTAGTGCAAAGTGCTTTGAGTATCTTGATAATATAGAACAGTACTATATCAATGCAATCCATTCACCATTTACCATGTGTCTTGTGGTTCAGGGGATGATTTGGTAACAGACACACAAATACAGGCAAAACTTTTATTGTCCTCACTTTGTGTCTTTGTCTCTTAGCAGCAGGCAATATAAAAAAAATAAAATAAAATAAAAACACTACTATCATAGCACAGATGTAGACAAGTAATCGATCTTTATTAAAATGATTTAGGTGCGAGGTTCTTCCTCACTAAAATGCTGGTGGAACTGAGACTACAAGGAGCAGAGCTCACAAAGCTCTTAACTGAATGTCTAGGGAGATGGGGGGTGTCGGGAGTGTAGTAAAAAGATAAAGACAAGAGTCCATCCAGGATGGAGAAATACAGCATTTGGAGAAAGGACTAGAATTGACAAAGCTAAAGATGTTGAGGTTCTCATTAGGAGTGACAAGGATGGATAAGATTAGGAATGAGATCATCAGAGGTACAGCACAGGTTGAACAACTGGGAGATAAAGTTAAAGAAGCCAGACTGAAATGGTTTGGACATGTCCAGAGGAGGGACAGTGGGTATATTGGTGGATGTTAGAAATGCAGCTGCCAGGAAAAAGACAAAGAGGAGATATATGGATGCAGTTAGAGAGGACATGGAGGTAGTTGGAGTGAGGACAGAAGATGCAGAGGACAGAGTGAGATGGAGGAGGATGACTTGCTGTGGAGACCCCTGAAGAGTGAACAACCAAAGAGGAAGTGCTAGTAACTATGCAGATACATTGAACAAGTGGTGGATGTCCCTGAAGTCTCAAATTGTTTGGTTTGATATTTTAGTTTGGATAATTAAACAAAAGTAATCTGGAAAAATAGATCACCCAACAGAAAAAAAAAAAAAAAAAACTATTACTAAAGAACTGAGCTGCTGTGATCCTCCTTCTTCACTTCCCAACAGACTGCACAGTTTCTCGGAAAGCTTAAATATTGATCTGGATTTAAATTTGATTTATGTAACTGCTACACTGTATGCACCGAGTTCAACTATGTCCCCATCATGCATGTGTACAATATATCCTTTGTGTGTTTTTTTTTTTTTTTTTTTTTTATAAACCTGCATTGTACTGCAGTCATTTATATATACTTTATCTCAAGTAAATTATATTTTGAAAGTTTTTGTCATTTTGCAAACTTGAGAGAAACTAACAAAGACAATAATTGATAGAATAAGTCCAAACTGTAGATACATGCATACACATAACTAGAATCATGTATAAAAATACCTTCGCATTTAAATGAGTAACTTGGGCCCATTTCCTGTGGCTATGGTAGCTCAGTGGTTAAGAAGAAGAACTTAGGCCTCCCATCCATCCATTATCTTCCACTTATTCCGAAGTCAGGTCGCGGGGGCAGCAGCTTGAGCAGGGAGGTCCAGACATCTATTTCCACAGACACCTCTTCCAGCTCTTCTGGGAGGATTCCAAGGCGTTCCCAGGCCAACCGAGAGGCATAGTCTCTCCAGCGTGTCCTGGGTCTTCCCGGGGGTCTCCTCCCAGTTGGACATGTCTGAAGCACATCCCTAGGAAGGTGCCCAGGGGGCATCCTTACCAGATTCCCAAACCACCTCAACTGGCTCCTCTCGACATGGAGGAGCAGCGGTTCTACTTTGAGTCTCTCAGATAACTGAACTTCTCACCCTATCTCTAAGGGAGAGTCCAGCTACCCTGCGGAGAAAACTTATTTCAACCGACTGTATCCACGATCTCATTCTTTCGGTCACTACCAAGACCTCATGACCATAGGTGAGGGTAGGAACCTAGACCAACTGCTAAACAGAGAGCTTTGCCTTACAGCTCAGCTGTCTCTTTACCACAACGGACCAGTATAAAGTCTGCAATACTGCAGATGCTGCACCAATCCATCTGTCAATCTCACATTCCATTCTTCCCTCACTCGTGAACAAATCCCTGAGATACTTGAACTCTTCCACTTGAGGCAGAACCTCACCCTCGACCTGAAGAGACCAATCCACCCTTTTCCGGTTGAGGACCATGGCCTCAGTTTTGGAGGTGCTGATTTTCATCCCAGCTTCTTCACACTCGGCTGCAAACCGTTCCAGTGAGAGCTAAAGATCACGGCACGATGACGCCAACAGGACCACATCATCTGCAAAGAGCAGAGACAGAATCCTGAGGCCACCAAACCGGAAACCCTCTGCCAGCTGGCTGCACTGAGAAATTATGTCCATAAAAGTTATGGACAGAATTGTGACAACGGGCAGCACTGGCGGAGTCCAACTCCCACCTTGAAGGGGTCCAACTTACTACCGGCAATGCGAACCAAACTCTCACCCCACTTGTATAAGGACTGAACAGCCCGTAATAACGGGCCTCCAATCCCATACTCACAGAGCACCCCCCCACAGTGTATCTCGGGTAACATGGTCGAATGCCTTCTCCAAGTCCACAAAACGCATGTAAACTGGATGGGCAAACTCCCATGACCCCTCAAGGACCCTAGTGAGGGTAAAGAGCTGATCCAGTGTTCCACGGCCAGTATGGAAGCTGCATTGTTCCTACTGGATCTGATGTTTGACCAGCAATCAGACTTGCTTCTCCAGTACCCATGGATAGACCTTACCAAGAAGGCTAAGGAGAGTGATGCCCCTATAATTGGAGCACACACTCTGGTCCCCATTTTTGAAGAGGGAAACTACCACCCCAGTCTGCCAATCCAGTGGCACTGCCCCCCTTGTCCATGCAATGTTGCAAGGGCGTGTCAGCCAAGACAGCCCCACAACATCCAGAGCCTTAAGGAAATCAGGGTGAACTTAGACATGATTCCTTTTTTATGACTAAATTAAGCCTCTTTGTTTTGCAAAAATAAGAAACCTTTATGGGAATCAGTGTGTAGAGTTACTATTTGAATGTCTCCCAAAGCTTCCACTTAAAGGCTAGATGACCACTGCTCCTTAAACTCTACAAGAAATTGGATGGTTTGTCTGTCACTGAATGGAGTGAGACATGAAAGAGGAGAGAGATGAAGGTGAGAAAACTGGATCGAGTCTAAGGTTCAGTGGGATTCTCAAGTGAAATAGGATGGTGTAATCAAATGACAGTCTGTGTCGTCATTAAATCTGTACTATAACCAGTATTTTCATCCTATTTCAGGATGTATATTTTTAACAGTTGTTGAACATATTTAATCTGTATCATATAACTAGATGACATGAGTACTTCCACATGCCCCTTCCTAATAATAATAACTTCATGGGCATTTAAATAACTTCTTAAAACACATTTTTGATAAAGTTCAACTGAACAATAATGAGGACCCGCATAACCAGTTTCCTTCATCTCTAGTCCAACTTGAAGTTCTGGTAAGGAATCAGCAACTGGTGTTTTGGTTTTGCTGCTGCTTTCCTTATGAGACATGTTTGCTTTCCTAATTGGTTCTGTTTCTGTTCTGAGATATTTTGTGAAACTACAGTTCTGTTTCATGACTGTCCTTAAAGTCACACATTTTCTTTTCCTATTCTTTTTTTTTCTTTCTTTGTTTTTTTAGGACTCATCTTTTACTTCATAAATGCTGTGTCTCAGTCTGTATTGTGTATGAATACATTTAAAGGAATAGCACTCCTTTGAGGTTATTATTTTCTTTTCTTGTCAATATATAGTGAGCTTCAAGTTTACAGACACTATAATTATACAGAGAATTGTACTTACAGCACACTGTTGTTTTTTTTTTTCCACCTTTATGCACTTAGGGTGCATTCACACCAGCCCTGTTTAGTCCGCTTTAATCGAACTCTAGCTCGTTTTCCTAGAAAGTCCGGTTCGTTTAGGGAGGTGTGAACGCGCCATCAAACTCTGTCACGGAACAAAAAGGCGAACTCTGGCCCAGGCTAAAACCTAGGTTTCGGTCCGGTAGAAGAGAACTCCAGCGCAGTTCGAGTACAGTGTGAATGTAAACAGACCGAGCCCCGCTCCGCAGGGTAAACAAACACGCATTTCTCTTACCTCATATGGAGCCGTCAGCTGCCTTGTGTGAAAAACATTATTCTCCATGGTCTTCTGTCTCATCTTCTGCTCATGCTGAGTCCATTTTTGAAAAAAGACAAAATATTACCCCTAAAACTGCTAAAACTTGACGCCACTCTGTTTTTGTTTTTATTTCCAGAATAATAAGAAGAAGTGTCTTCAGAGGTTTTTGTGTTGTTTCTTTCTGTAGTTCTTGGTGCAGCGCCCCCACAGGTGAGCGGGGGAATAGGTTGGTTCAACAGGTTGGCTCGACTGCACAGTGCAGTGTGAACGCAAACACACCAGCTCAAATTTAAGCAAAAGGTCATGAATATTGGTCCCGAACCGAGTCTACCGGACTATCAGGTGTGAAAACAACCTTATTTGCTCTGAGTCAACATTTTTAGGCCTGCCAAGAACTGAGCCTGGTTCTGCTGGAGGTTTGTTCCTGTTAAAAGGGAGTTTTTCCTTTCCATTGTTGCCTTTGTGCTTGCTCGGGATGGGAGACTTTGACGAAGTGAAGATTCAATGGGTCTGCTGGCTTCCTTAGATAGAGAACTTTACTAATTGGCTTTTTTATGTATGTGAATGTTTCTGTTTAGTGCCCTGAGACAACTTTTGTTGTGATTTGGCGCTATATAAATAAACTGAATTGAATTGAATTATGGTTGTTTTATTAAAACTTAAAGGAACAATGTCATTATTATTATTTTTTTGTTTATTTGCTTGTTTTAGTATTTATGAACAAACACCTCCCTTTTGTTTAGACAATTCAATTCAATTTCAATTCAGTTTATTTATAAAGCGTCAACTCACAACAGAAGTTCACTAAGGAAACCAGCAGAGACGTTGAATCTCCACTCCGTTGCAGTCTCCCATCCTGAGCAAGCACAAAGGCAACAGTGGAAAGGAAAACCTCCCTTTATTTCCCACAAGAACACTAAATGTGTTACATTCACTCATTGTTTAAACGTCAATTTTTTCTTTTTTGTCGTATATCTTACAGCCATTACTGTAATTTAAATATGCACGTCATAAATAGAAGTGGAAGTTACTACTCTGACACTGTTTTATCATTTAAAATTCATTTTTGTTGCTCTATATTCTAATAAAATTTAACAATATTTTGTTTTTACAAGATTTTTTTAAATATTTTAAACTTTACAAATAAATATATTGTAAATATTCAGGTATGCTGTAAAACACACTTTAATGTTGTTCTATTCTGTGTTGTCTGAAATTATTTTACTGAGGTGGGAAAAAATAAAAATAAAAATAAACCAATAGGAAAAAAAATGGATAATAGAGTAAACATTTGACTGGATTTTAATAACTTTATAAAGTTATAAAAGCAGCATAGTTCTTTGCATTTGCTTTGCTCGGTTGGTGAAAATGTCAATATGTGGGTTTAAAAATTATGAAACTGTAATGATCCAGCAGACTCTTCTGTTTGACACTTGACATTTTGACTGCAGTGATTTTAATTAAGATGAAGTGAAAGCTCTTGCTGAATTCTAAAATAAAACATCTGAAAGTAAAACTAACTTTTTTTACACGTTACTGTTTATGAATAATATAATAACCACAGCAAATGCAGCATTAGAACATGTTTTCTTACTCTAGATACACTTTCCATCAGGATATTGAGAAATGCACATTACAAGTGCCACAGGCTCACAGGCATGATGTTTGTAGGAGACTGAAAGGTGGATTCTAAATTTAAAACAATGTGCTCAGCTTTTGCTGTTTTTAAATCCAGTAACCTTTAAAAGGTTCTCTACTACCTTCTAACACATGGCACCGTGTCACAATGATACAGTGCCTATAAAAAGTATTCACCTCTTTGAATATTGTACCTTCTTTTCACCATTTTAAATCAATCATGGTCAATATAAATGGACATTTAAAACATATCCTGATGCATGCTCAATAATCCATGTAGAAAAATCTAATAAAGTTAAGTCAGGTCATCTGGACGGATACAAAATAATAATAATAATAATAATAGTACTATTTTTAAAAAATACAAATACAAATACAAAAATATAAAATAAAACAAAAATAAGAAAATATTTATAATATTATTAGATTTTTTTAGAAAAAA
>NC_056506.1:22314232-22348870 GCF_014905685.2 Nematolebias whitei
ACGACGGAGCTTTAGGGCCACGCTAAGAAAAAAAAATTAAAAGCCATAAAATTACAAGAATAAAGTTGTAGTATTACGAGAATAAAGTTGTGCAAGACTTTTTTTTTTTTTACAGCTCTCGTTTATTTATTTATTTTTTCCATGAAGCGGATCCACAAAGTGACCTGTCAATCAATCTAGTAGGCATGTCAGCAAATGCCCAATTCGAAGCTAAATGAGTTCTAATTATATCAGAACTCCAACACGATAAAGCAGGTTTACTGCATTTGAACTGTGGTAAAATGAAGAATGTTGAGCATCTTGTTGAGTTATACTTTGGTATTAGTTTTACAAATGAGATTGTTAATCTGTTAGCACATCAGCATCAGATTATTATCAGTATTAGGACTTTGAACCTGATTACAGTAAGGTAGTACGCTCTGATTGGCTGCAGCAGCTCTCTGCAGGTAACGAGCATTTAACTTCAGATTGGTCATTTGCGGACACGCCTACTGGATTGATTGACAGGTCACCTTGCGGATCCGACTCGTGAAAAAAAATAAATAAATAAACGAAAGCTCTAAAAAAGTTCAATCTGGTCCTCTAGACATTCAAAAAACCAAAAAACAAAACAAAGCACAAAAATGTAGATACGTTTTGTCTTTCATCCAAAAGACTTCCTCAGTCTGGATGAAAGACAAAACGTATCTACATTTTTGTGCTTTTTTTTTTTTCTGGATTATTGAGCATGCATCAGGATAAACGAAAGCTGTTTAAAAAAAGTATTTGCATGACTTTAGTCTTGTAATACTGTATTAAGACTTTATTTGACTTTATTCTTGTAATTTTATGGCTTTTAATGTTTTGTTTTGTTTTTTCTTAGCGTGGCCCTAAAGCTTCGTCATATTTTTGCATCTGTCCAGAGGTCCTGTCTTAACTTTCATAGACTTTAAAAAAATATGAAAAAAAATAAATAAATCAAGCTCTGTTCAATGACAATGTTAAAGAACTGTCTACAAAGTGAAGCCAGGTAAATAAAAATATGCAACGTCAAATGAGTGACTGCATAATATCAACCCCCTTTAAAGAGACTAACTCAGAGACAGGAAACAAAATGGTTTTCAAGGCTCTAATCTCTAGGAGTTCTGTTAAATCCATCCTCAAAAATAGGAAGGGATATGGGACATGTGTACATTTAGCAAAAGCAGAAATAAACAACTCACAAACTGACTTCCCCAAAGGCCACCAGTACACAGGTGACTGCTCTGCACGAGTCACAAGCCTCAGCAGGTGAGATCCACAGAATTACTGAGCATGTCCGCAGCTCAAGCGACAGGGCTGCTTGCCTCTGCGACCCATGCAAGGAAGTTCAGAACCACGCGGAAGCAGCAAAACATTTTGGAGACTGCTTCATAAATGTCATTTGCCAAATAGTCAGAGCCCAGTGAGAAAGAAGCTTTAGATTCAGTGGAAATTGCACTCAGTCCACTTCTCTTCAGACCCACACGTTCTCTCAGCAGGAGGCAGGACTGCTCTGATCACGGCTGCTAATAACTGCACCGAGAGCCACAGAGATGGTATATGACAGCCCTATTTGCTCTGACTGCTCAACTGCATTAAAGACAGTGATTTTTTACTTATGTGGCACCTTTTATCTTTTTTCACAGTGTAGTTTTGATGAGACATTTTCACACCTTGTATTTTTTACAAAAGGAATCAGCTGTCGTGCACAGCGCAGCCCTGACCACGCTGCCTCTTTGAGAGGCTTTGGCACCAGCTGTACAGGCAGAGAAAGTGAACTTGGGATGTTTGCAAAGTGAAGTTCAGTCAAATTAATCATTCTGTCAGACAATGAGAGCAGAGCACCCCAGGGCTAAAAGGGAGACAAGGCCTTTCAGCAAGAAGAAGAATATGCTGCACTACTGTATGTGTTTTGGGCTTGTTATTCATTTTCACTAAAGCGGCGAGGATGGAGGGAGTGGGGGCAGGTTATGTAGTGGCGTGCTTTCACTTTCAAGATGCCAGCAAATATATCTATCGTTCAGAGGAGCCATTTCCCCTAAGAGGGGATAAATGTATGTAGCTGAAGGTGAGGACAATGCAGGAACATCACATTCAGGGTTTAATTCATCAAGTTCATAGCTGGTGTCAGGCCTCTGCCAAATGTTGCCTTTTCACAGCATCCCTGTTACCGGGCACACGTGCGTCTTCAACACTTACACTTTCTGTCCAATCTGTGTCTGCATGTGTAACCTCTGAGAACTGAGAAACACACCTACTTTTTGCTCCTCAGCTGCAGTGTTATTTTTAACCGTTTTTTCCCTCCACCTTCATTTAATTCTGACCCTGAAATGAAACAGTGTCTTAAAGGTGCAAGATAATGATCAGCTACTTTTAGGGTTCAGGTCAATGAAGGACTCTGATTATCAGTTTGTTTAACTCAGTGAACACAATAACTTTACTTAAATTTACCAACATGTTTTTTTTTTCTTACTTATATTTTTTTAAATACCATTTTGCTGTTGTACCTAAAACAGAGGTGATCAAATAATGATAACAATGAAATGTTAGAAAAAAATAAAATAAAATCTTGCACAAAACATATACTCAAATGATTTTTGTTGTTGTTGTGGATGTTTTACTTTTTTTATTGTATTGTGCATGTGTCCGTGTGCATGTGTGTGTGTGTGTGTGTGTTTGTGTGTATGTTTACTTGTTCTTTTGACATGCTCATTCTTCCACCCATGCATTAACTTTACCTGCTTCTTCCTTTTCTGGTCACGGGGGTCACTGGTGCCCATGTCCAGCAATCACTGTGCAAGAGGCAGGGGACACCCTGGACAGGTCTCCAGTACATCACAGGGACACTTATGCCCCTTTTCCATTAGTAAATGGATGGATAGTAATGGAAAAGGGGCATTAGAGACAAACAACCATTCACTCTCTCACTCACACCTAGAGACGATTTAGAGTTACCAATCAGCCTAACATGCATGTTTTTGGTCTGTGGGAGGAAACCAGAGTACATGGAAAAAACCCACGCATGCACGGAGAGAACATGCAAACTCCACCCAGAAAGGCCCCTGGCCGAGATTTGAGCCATCAACCTTATTGCTGGGAGGTGGCAGCTTTACCAGTTGTGCCACCATGCCACTCACTCATTCTTCTATTAAAACCTATTTAAATGTGGCAACTCTTTGCGTTTGTCTGCAATTTATTTACAAATGATAAACGGATGGACATAAATTTAGTTATAAACTTTTACAAATATTATGGACAGCACGGTGGTGCAGTTGGTAGAGCTGCCGACTCTCAGCAAGCAGGTTGCTTGGGTTGAAATTCCAGCTGGGTGGAGTTTGCATGTTTTCTCCGTGTACTCCAGTTTCCTCCCACAGACCAAAAACATGCATGTTAGACTGATTGGTAACTTTAAAATGTATCTAGGTGTGAGTGAGAGAGTGAATGGTTGTTTGTCTCTATGTGGCCCTGTGAAGGGCTGGAGACCTGTCCAGGGTGTCCCCCGCCTCTCACACAGTGATGGCTGGATATGGGCACCAGTGACTCAGAAAAGGAAGAAGCGGGTAAAGATGCTGGATGGATGGATGGTTGGATGGTTGGATGGATGGATGGATGGATGGATGGATGGATGGATGGATGGATGGATGGATGGATGGATGGATGGATGGATGGATGGATGGATGGATGGATGGATGGATGGATGGTCAGTTGGTTGGTTGGTTGGTTGGATGCATGGATGGATGCATGGATGGATGCATGGATGGATGGATGGATAATAAACCTAATGAACCTAATACTGGAAAAGCAGAACATGCAGAACAAATATAGTAGCAGCTCATAATATGACCCAGTACATATGGGGTGCTCCCAGAGTACCTTTGGGGTACTTACAATGTACTATAGTTTGTTGCCAACATCTCAGGTAATGATACACAGTTGTGTGTGTTAAAACATATTTAAATCCTTGATGTTATTGAATAGAGGAGTTTAAAAACAGTTCAACAAAGCAGTATAACTTCCCGCTGGTTGTTAAGTACAATTCAGAGGGAAGACATGCAAAAGTATACAAACAGAAAGATAATTACTCATGAAGTAAATAAAATGCATAATTTGTTGTTATACTTTTTCATCATAATGTGTTGTTGTCACAGTGTCAAACTGAGCCACACACAGCACTGATGAACTGCTGCTGTTTAGACAACCACACATCCAAACATTCCTTTACATACTTGAATTCAGCGATGGAGGAGCAACAAACAACAGCAACTATAAATCATAAGTATAGTTAATGACATCAAAAAAGATGTTTCCTGCTGTTGTCAGGCCAATATGTACTTAATCTAATAATAAGATAATAACAATAATCTCTATTAACGGTTATTTTAGTGTCATATATGAAACAAAGAATGAAAAACCAGTGTGTTTTTCCTTAAAAAAAAAATTGAGATAATTCAGCATTAAGTATCAAAGCTTGTGTCTGCTTAGATAATTAAAAAAAAAAAAAAAGTACTTTTTGTTTAAATTGTTTTAGAATGCTATTATTTTGCGTTCTCTGAAGTTTACCTGACTACAGTAAAGAAATAAACATTTTATCCATGGAGAGATGATAATCTGTAATGGTTTCCATCGTTCTCAGATCCATCGTGTGCACTACATCTTTTTTCTTCTTTGTGCTGGAAACCGATGCATCTTCATTTTTGTAGCAGGCATGCAAAGCACCCCCCATCACTGGAGATGGCAGACTTTTTTTTTCTTTATTCATCGTCTTCTCTTTCACTTTTTCATATGGTAGATGTCCTTTTTGCAGCCCCTTCCTTTCTGTTGTGCCTCATGCATCGATTTATCTCACTCAAACAAACCCAGTGAAATCTCACAGACACACACACTCACACACACACACACTTCTTATCTGTTCCTTGCCTTCATCCCCCCCCCTTCCCTCTTCCGTGTCTGTGGTTGCAGGATACCTGTCTCTGCCGCCAGCATGATTCAGATACCTTCTGGATGTGGTTGTGAACACGGTGGGGGCAGTCACGGTGATATATGGCCATAAGCCCACTGCTGCAGCATGACACGCTGTCAGTTGCCATGGGAGACGACATGATTTATACTCTCCAACTCTGCCTATGGTTTTGATAAAAGTGATGTTAACGTCCTGTTCCTGCATCATTGTGCAAAACTAAAAGAGCCGTACTGCATCAATATCTCAGTCCTCTAAATGTTAAAATATGTTAGCGTGTTAACTGTCCATGACAAAATGAGGATTGTGCATTTACAGCACATCATACTTCTTAAAAGGCAATGTTCCGTCTATAAACAACATGTTAAAAAAAAGTTGATTGCTTCTTTTATCTACTACTAAAAATATCTGGATTATCCTGTCTGTTGTGGATGATTAATGCTTCCTCTTTCTCATGAGTGCAATTGCAAGTTGCACTTCATCTACTACCGGCTTTGATTTTGCAGAATACTTTGAAATATCGTTGGTTATTGCAACACATAGCATGACGTTTGAGAGGCTGAGCGGTGCCTCTGAATGAAAAAACATTTGTACACGGGTAACTACTTCAGGCAGAAGAGATGGGAACTATCGATTTCAGCAGGGAAAAGATGGCTAAACGAGACAAAATCAATACGGATAATATACTAGGCTGTAAAGGAACACTGGGTAAAAGTTACACTTGAAAAATATGAGCACTATTCCATGTTGTTGTTGTGTACAGAATACAAATATAGATTCTTAATTTTTAAGTCTGTATTGAAAGCACGGTATTTAAGTTTTACAGCAGCTATCAAGTCTGAATGCTTAATCCTGAAAATAAATCCAAGATTGTTCAATGTTTCAGCCTATACAGTATAGCAAATGTTTAATCCTAAGAAAAGGAAAAAAAAAAAAAAACAATAGACTAATGGTTAGAAATAATTACTGAACATTTTGCAGTACATGAAAATAAAAAAGGACAACAAGAGTATGTTTTATCTGCTGTCCTTCATAACAGATGTTTTATCAGAAGAAACTGCACAGCAAACAACACTGTGATATTTCTGTATAAACTTTTCTCTTTGATGTAGATTTTATCTGTACGTCAACTCTTTTCTGTTAATCGTTCGCTAAGAGGGGTTTGTACTGCAGCTTGTTTGCTGCTGAATGCTCTTCAGTGCTCACATCTTTCATTACCTCCACCAAGGAGGTTATGTTCACGGTATTGTTGGCTTGTCTGTCTCTGCACAAGATTAGTTAAAAAAGTTATGAACTGATTTTCAGGAAACCTTGAACTTGTCACAAAGGATACATGCTTATATTTTGGTGGTGATCTGGATCACCATCCAGATCCATAATATTATTTAAGGATTCTTGTCTGTTTGTTCACAAGATGTTACTGGTTGAGTGACCCGAGGCTTTTGGTGGAGGTGTGCGCGCTCCGAGTGCTTCTAGTTGTACTTATGTGTTCTCTTTTATTTTATTTTTTCAAAACAAATAATGAATAAAATAAGAGATAGTGTTAGGTGTTAATGATTTAGTAATTTTATTTTATGTGTAACAGAAGACTTTTTTTTGGGGGGGGAAAGCCAAAAATTTGATGAAACAGTTTAAATTCATCAGCAGAAAGCTGACATTTTTTAATCTACCATATTTTTTGGACTATAAATCGCCCTTTTTTCTTCAAATTTTGGCCAGTCCTGCGACGTATAGTCCGAAGCGACTTATTAACGTTTTTATTTTTCCTATTCATGACGCAATGTTTGACTGACACGTTAAATGTTCATTCATACAGACATGAACCAAAGAGTAAACATTACCGTTTGTAGCCACAAGAGGGCCCTCTAGACATTTGTTCCTCTTCAGATAACACCCCCTTCCTCCAGAGTTGGCGGAGTTGTTCAGAAGCGACACCGAGGATGCTAACTTGCTTGTCAGGCTCGTTGGGTTGTTCTGTTAATTAAGCCTGTTCAGGATGCCAGGTATGTTCCATGTGTGCGCGCGGCATGCGGACATATAACTGTCAGGAGCGTAAGTCCACGGGGGCGGGCGAGCAACACATGTGCCTCTGCTGTGACAGACACAGACTCAGAAAAGGAATGGAGAGGGCGGGGGTCTGTCTTTCCCCATAGCTGCTGCAGCTTCAATGAGACATTGAGTGAGACCAGGCAAGAACAGCTTGTTTATATGAAATAATAAAAGTGTGACCTGAAGTGAGCCTTTAGTCCAGTCCCTCTGCGACCACTGAGTTCCAGGCCAATGGGAAATGTCCCGGGGATCCCGACGGTCAGTCAGCTCCTGTGTGTTATTCTTATTTCAGATTAAATGTCTGTTCTTGCACTTTGTGAAATACACTTCTAAATAAATTTAACTTATACTCCGAAGCAACTTATTTATGTTTTTCTCCTCTTCATGATGCATTTTTTGACTGATGCGACCTTTAATCCCGAGCGACGTATAGCCCTGAAAATATGGTAAATGTTTTGTAGAATTAGATTATTCACAATTTTAAATACTTTAAAAAAAAAAATTTAAGTAACGTAGAGGTTTAACACTGTTCATGTTCACAACTATCATAATCAAACATCATTAATGATTTTGTTTTTTTTCTCTTTCTTAAAAGAGCAAACACTAGTCAGCCTGAGAACAGTGAATGTGTGAAAAACATCAAACATTATTCAAGTCAAAAGTAACTTTAAAGAAAACAGTTTCAGGGTGAGTCTGGAAGACAATCCAAGGGTCAGAGGTCACAGGCAGGTGCTTGAATCTTAATGCTCCACATATCCATGTATGATGTTTGCCTTTCTTTCCATCTCTTCTCTCCTCTATATCTTTGCAAATAAATGTTACATTATCGTTGCCACATCCTGAGTTTATAGTTTCTGGTGGAGGACGGGCGGCTGATCGGTTTCCCCTTTGATCCAACGGTAGAGACACTCCGTGCTCCTGTCTCTTATTGTCTAATATAGTATTTAGATTTGTTAGATTTTGCTTCTTGGTTCTTCGGGTAAAGTAAACAAGAATGAAATTCAGGGCCAACCTTTGATCTGACACTGAAGTCTGCAATCTCACCAACTACTGAGGAGTAAATAAAACATTAATAGGGAGTTGAGTGTTTTCTGGAGGGATTTACACATGGGGAAACACACACTACCTTAAACCTTTCAACATTATAGCTCCAGGGGACAGCATCCATGTTAATATGTTTTCTTCTTGTATGCTCCCACAGGTATGGTGAACTACAGTGAAGTTTCTGGCTATCCTCTCGTTCAGCACTGGAGTCTTCGCTCTGTGCTGTACCACGTCAAACTCAACCAGTGGGTCCTGTCTCAAGGTAAATCTCTACAACCGTACCAAATGTAAACAGAACTATGGCATTTCTGTGTCATTATTCTGAGCACAACTTTGCTCCAGACTCTGGGGAGACAAAAAAAAAAAAACGGGGGGGAACAAACAACAACCCAATCACATGTTATTTATCACATAGTGGTTAATATGACATGCCAAGGTTAGCTGCTCATCATAACAGCTTGGGTGCTTTAATTTTAATTTGCGAGCAGTTTTGTAATTAGTTGGCAGACTGGCATATTTTATCACACTTGGCAAGACGTGTGACACCTGGCAGTTTGAACATTCTTACACATCTATGGTATTCAACAAGAAATATTTAAACTAGATATATGTGTGAGTCAAGCACTATTTAATGAACCTATTGTTAAGATGTTTGCAGGAAACTTTTACTGGAAAATATATATTTTTTGTGTTTTTTTAATAGCCATTTTAATATTTGCCAACTATTTTTAGATGTTACAAAAATTCCCTTTATAATACGGTCATATATATAACAGGTCTCTCTTGTAAATGAGTCCTTGAGACTCAATGAGGCTAAACTATGTGAATAAAGGTTGAATAAATATTAAATGTTTCAGGTTTATACCTTGTCAGACACACTTTTGAAGTGCACTCACTGACATAATAAAGTCAAGCACCGGGACAACATCGTTTTCTATAGATATAATTTCTGCTGACATAATTTTATTCTTAGACAATACACAAATGTTTGGAAATTATATGCAGAAAAACATGAGTCTTACATGTTTTCAGCAGAAGCAAACACTGCAGGGCTATTTGCAGGTGGATTTGTAACATAGTTTAGGCTTTTATAAGGGTATGTTATTAAAAATTAAAAGTTTGTTCACTTAGCAACAGACTTTTTGCAGTGTTGCTTTTCAGCTGCAGTGCTTTCTGAAATCTCTGTAATACATTTTAAAGGTCAACTTTGTTTTCATTGCAAATTAGTCTTCTTTCGGCTGCTCCCTGCGTTAGAGGTTACCACAGCAAACTAAGTCGCACGAAGACTTGGCAGTTATGTTTTACGACTGATGCTCTTCCTGACACAACCACAGACCACCGAGCTACCACATCCTCTGTGTGGAGCAGAGAGCTGCTATCTAGGACACCCGGAGGAGCAGATGGTGGGGGTTAAGGACCTTGCTCAAGGGCCCAGAGTGGGACGAATGAGGGTGGGGGCAGGTGTGGGTGCTTCACCTACCCCACCCACATTTTTGATGTTGTCGGTAAAGGGGCTTGAACCGGCGATCTTCCGATCACTGGCCCACATTCTCTAACCTCTGCGCCACTACTCCCCTTTCATTGCAAATGAGTAAATACTAAAATTTACTATTATTATACTATTATTATTACACTAGTTTTTAACTTAAATAATGTATATTTTAACTCTAAAAAGGGGGAAAACAAGTGCAGCTCATCAATCACAATCAAACACGGACATGAAGCTTTGAGTCAGGTAATCTGATGACCATCGCATCAACAACGGCAACTCTAATGTTGCAAAATAACACAAAATAATGTCTATTACTTAACAATGCATAGAGGCAAAAGAGTAATGAGTTCCAGCAAAATGAGAATTAAATGCATAAACATATTTTTCTATCTGAAAGACAGTGCTGAAAAGCAAAGATTTTCAATCGTTTACATAAAAAGAACCTTTTTTCTGATGCACCAAAACCCAGGGCTCTGTAATGGGCTTCTACAGTTTAAAAGTAAGGTTATTGCCTCGCAGGAAAAGCAAATGAAAACACACAACTGTCTGTGCCTGAGGGAATGGGGGCTTCAAACAGCTTTATGCACTGTATAATGGAAGAGCGGTGTGGAAGTGTCAGAGAGGGATGAGTGATGATTAAAGTGGGACGGGATCTGCCATCTCCTGTGTCAAAAACAAATTCATGCTGAAAGAGTTTGATAGATCTGCTCTCATTCAAGCTAGTTTCACTGAATCTATATATACTGTGTTTATCACAAATACTGACCTTTCATATTTTATTCAATTTCTTTGTCCAGTTTCAGCCACTTTGGTACGCAGAGTGTGTAGCTCGAAAACACAGAGTATATTAATTTAGTCCAACAAAGTTAAGCCAGGTCCTCTGGACGGTTTCTTTTTGTTGAAATGTCTCGTCTTACATCCAAAAGACTTCATCAGTCCAAGGAGCTGCAACAAACTTACAAATAGCACTTTCTCATAGCGGATCAACCAGTTTGACGGTGCTCAGGTGGTTTCTGGAGTCCGCCCTCTCCCCCACCGACTCGTTTGAGGCCGTCATGGCCAAACAGACCATTTGTTGGATTTTTCTTTGGATGAATCAGGATGTTTTGAACCACTTTGGCCACGACCGCCTCAAACGAGTCGGCAGGGGAGAGGGCAGACTCCAGAAACCATTTAACATTGTGGTTTGGCATTTTCTGAGAATTGAGAATTAAATGTAAAGTTCAAATCCTGAGACACTAATCTCCCTTTGCAGTGTAGCCCTCCAAAGTGGAGAGCAGAAAGCATACCAGCTCCGAAGAACTAACACTGATACAAAGAAGGACAAAAAAAGAGCAATGTAAATCTACACATGGTGCTGGTTGAGCAGAGGACCATGTGCAAGAATGGATCAATTTATATCTACTTTTGAATAAAAGCTGCTACTATTATTCACTCGCTATTTGTGTTTGATTTTATTTTTGTCACTGTATAATGTTTGTTGTCCTTTTTTTTACTAAAACATGCATGAGAACTACAATTTTTAAAAGCCACTTGAACAGATTTTAACACAAACCTTTAAACCACAGGATAGAAAAATAGAAAACATATTTCATATGACTGTAACATTTTGAAATACATGTTTGTGTGTAAACTTGAAGAAGAAATGTCATTAAGCAGTATAGGACTTTGATGTGTGTGGCAGGTGTAAATCTAGTGATGGATGTTGAGACAGAAACGGATGGATGGATTGACTGATGAGTTGTTGGAAAGGAGGTCAGCATGCTCAACAGGAATATGTATTTCATGTCTCTCGTTTTGTTTCTCTCTCCAACTAGTTGTCATAAATCACAAATCTTTGCTTCCGCAAAATGCCCAGAACACACCTTGAACACATGAAAGAATCAGATAACTGGATAGATTTTTGCAGAAAGTGAAACTTTCGTTTGGCTGATGACACGTCTTTGATTAAAGTTAATATCTTCTTTCAGCTTTCTCTCCACTAAAATATGTTTTATACTGAATGAAGAAAGACTTGGGTTGCGTCACTTCACTTCTGAGTGTTTTAAGGTTGAAGTCAAATCTGTTGAAACGTTGCTTTCAGTAATTCTGGATGACTAGAAACAATCATTGATTTTCTATTTTCATCATGTTTTATTACGCATTATTCAAAAATCCATCCTAAATAGTTTCTATTCTGATAAGTGCACCCTCTCCTCTATAAATACAGACATGACACCTCTAATGCATTTCTGATGCTGCTGCTGTGGTTTAAAAGTGGCTGCTGCGTCTGCTGAGGATACACTTTCTTTTTTCTCTTCTATCAGAAGCGACTCAACAGCCTCCAACTACCCCACCCCCCACCCCACCCCTTAACTCCCATTTCCCACTTTAGCTCATCATATTTCAACAGCCACTGGAGGGTGAGGCCACTGATTTTTACATCTGATAGCAAAGCCCCCATCTCTCATCCTTACTGTGTTCTGTCTCTCACTTCAGCAGCCTTCTAATTAAATTTTGGAAGAGAAGTTAGAGTGAGCGAAGCATGAGAGCTGAGATATTAATACTGCTTCTCCTGCAAATCCTAATGATGAAGTGCTATTGCAGTTTTGCTTTCTAACATTTGCCGAATGAAAATCACGTTGAGCACATGGACTTTTTGTTATATTCTGATTAATGTATCATATCAAACATGCCTTCTATTGCGTTTTATGTCCTTATACTTCTCACTCAAATAAATCATGGAGGAAACGTTAGGATTTCTCATTTTTCTTTTACATGATAAACTGCAATCAAGTCCACTTTTTTTTTTTTTTTTTTTTTGGTAACTCAGCAGTAAAACTGTACATACAAGGTTAACCATTAACATTTTCAAACAAGAGACAAAGTCCCCATAAAGACTCAATTCAATTCAAATCATTTTATTTATATAGTGCCAAGTCACAACAGAATTCATCTCTGTGCACTGTACAAAAGCATTCACACACATTATAAAAGCCAACTAGTAAAATGTATTTGTCTAAGGAAGTCAGCAGGTTGAAGTTAATCTTCACTTTGTTGTAGTCTCTTATCCTGAGCAAGCACATTGGCAACAGTGGAAAGGAAAAGGACAAGAAGAAACCTCCAGTAGGACCAGGCTCCGGGCGAGTGGCCATCTGCTTTGACCGGCTGGGTTTAAGAGGACAGGAAGGAGAAGCAAAGAAACACGACAGGTTCTAAGGTTGAACGAGAATGATAGATTTAGCCTTTCTCCTACATCATGAGAACTGGTCAAAACTGAGTAGTATGGTTGACTTCAGACAACTAATACAACTGAAATGGGCTATTTCCATTTTAAACAAATTAACTTGTATTTCCCTCTTTTAGAAAACTGTGACAAGAGCAGAGGTATTACTGTGCAATAGGAAAATATTTTTATCAACCTAACAAATCCTTGGTGGATGGCACCTGTGCTTCTGGCAGCAAACCTCAGTTGTGTAGTCTACGTGATACACGGGCATGCGGAGTATACCCGCTAGAAAAGCTTAAGAATTTCAGTATACCCACTTAAAAGTGCCCAACAATACATGACATATCATTAGGCACATGTCACTGATACGTTAAACGGCAGTTAAATGCTTGCTTAACAATCTATTGGTATGCAGCACTCGTTTATTACTTCCGCTTATCCAGCAAATTATTGTATAATTAATACTTCTGTACTTATTACTTAATACTTGAACATGTTTTGCTTTTATACTTTTTAATAAATTCTATAACATGTTTTTTAATACAAAACCAACTGTTGTACAATGTTTGGTGTTCATGTATTCCAATGTACATAAGCATCAGAAAAATGTGGAAATGTTCAATATGCTTAAAAATCTAAATAAATTGACAATTACATTGTACTAACAAGTGTACTTTGGTTTCTAATCACAGTATACGGACCAGCCATGGTAAAGTTAGTTTTACATGGAACGTTGGACATTCGCGCTCCATGCCTTCAGCGGTGTCCAACGTCCAACATAAAACTAACTTGACTGCGGTATGCCCACTACAAAAATGTAGACTACACCACTGGCAAACCTGTCCAGTCACGTAGAATGTTAAAGCATGACCTGTTTACGCATGTGACTACTGAACGACAGCAAAATAGCAGTGTTCTTACTTACGCCTTGAAACCGAATGACAACCCCAAAAGCGCATGAGTGGTCATCATTAGGTGCATCTTGAGAACAGAGTGGGCTCCCAATTACACATGTGAGAAAAATATAGCTTGTGGAGGGATTTATTCATGCACTAAACATCTATAGTAAAGTGTTGGTGATTTATGATCATATCGGCAGTATTTTGAAGTCCTGATTGGAACATGGTACAGCATGCTGGTATCAGGAGTATGTCCATGACAAGGTTCTTGTATACACTGACGTAGCTAGGCCTTTGAACAGTTTTAACAGAACTGTTCTCGCTGGCCTCATGCTCAGGCTACAACCCTGAACCTGACAAAGGCATGGAACAGCCTACTGCAGATATGTGCTGGTAAAGATTCTCAGTCATCCAGGACGTGATGAATTCAAAAAGCGTATGCAGATATGATACTTGGGACAGTGGTGTTGTGCTTGAAGCAGCGTAAGGGTCGAGCTTGGGGCTGCTTGTGGGAACACACTGCTGATGTATAAGCATTGTAAAGATACAGAGTGGCTTGGGATACATACAAAGCAGGAAAAACAGTTTGATGCATGAATTCCTTCACAATGAAAGAGGTTTTCCAAATTTCCTTTAATTCAAACCATGTTGTCTTAGGTTGAGCAGGTAATGGAGAGTATAGGGGGATCATCATTCAGAATCAAGGAGACCTAAAGAAGGAAAAAACAATTCTTATAGTGCGGTCAAATGTCTTAGTACTTAAGATTGGGGCTTAATTTAAGCCAGAACAGAATCTGGGAACCTTCTTATTTTGACAGGGTTCTTTCAGTAACTATTTGCTATGATCCGGCTTGGATCCGGTAACTCTCAGCCTTACTAATAATAAAGTTATGAACAAATATGACTGCCTTGAATGAATAAAACTTATACTTGATATGTAAACTGAAAATAATTACATAAACACTAATTTTAAGCACAACAGCATGTGATCTGCCTCTTCAAGTGAAGCATTTCTGCATCTACCCTTAAAGAAATCTCCGCCCCGAAAAGAGTGAAGTGCTGAGCAGGCAGTCGTACGTGGGCAGGAGTACACAGAAAGCAGCAGGGCAGGCACCTGGAGGTTGCATATGTGGATTCGGACAACAACGGGCAGGGACTGATTGAACCGTCAAGTAAGTCAGGCTCGGTTCTGAGTTCAAATTACTTGATGGTTATGTGAAATAAGGAGGAGAGGGGGGAGCTTGACAGAAGCAGAGTGTTTACAAATGTTGGAAAATGTAGATGTTTAACAAGTTGTTAAAATACGCCAAAACGCTGGAAATCACATGTTCTTTATTAAAAATTTTCAGGGGGAGGACCCCCAGACCCCTCCCCCCAACCACCCTCTCCCCCGCCGTTGGCCCGCTCACTTTGCGTTCTGACATAAATCGGTTTACAAATGAAGCCCTGCTTGAGATTATACAAAATATCTTGAATATTTCTTTAAACTGGGGGGAAATCAACTTATGATTCTTATTTATCAAGGGTCTTTTTTTTCCCTTCTTTTTTTAAAACCAATATTATAAAATAAACATCACGGAGCTCATAAGCCCAGATAAATTTGTACATTTTTTATCTTGATAAAATGACTAGGTTTTATCTTTTTTTTTTACACTTTTGGCTTTTAAAACCCCTACAGTAAATCCCTGCCATGATTCATTTGCAAAACATTGTGTAATGAACAAAGTTAAATTAGTTCTAAATACCTTAATGCCATTTTTTTTTTCAGTAAATTCAATGAAAACAATTTTACAGCATAAAGTTTGTTTTCTCAGTCATCCAGGTATATAACAACAAAAAGGTTGAATCATGTCATCTGGACTTCGTTTTTTTTGCTAAAAAGAAACGTTTCGCCCCTCATCCAAGAGGCTTCGTCAGTCTGAGGCCTAGCCATCTGGTATTACCCAGAAGCCACCCTGACTCTTGTGTTTCAAGCCTGCCTCAGATACCCCTGAAGTCTGGCCTTTTCACTAATGGTTTCAAAAACACAAAGTTTGTTTTCTCAGTCATCCAGGTATATAACAACAAAAAGGTTGAATCATGTCATCTGGACTTCGTTATTTTGCTAAAAAGAAACGTTTGATTCAACCTTTTTGTTTTTAATTTTACAGCATCTTTACTAGAGATGCACCGATTCGATGCAATATCGATATCGGTCCCGATATCGAACAAACTTCTGGATCTGGTATCAGTGACAATGTGACCGATCCATGACTGGGCAGATCTCTTCACTCTAATTCTATGCTTTGTGCTCTGAGTGACGTCATGTGCTGGCAAACTCACCGCACAGATTGTTTTCAAAATGGAGCGAGCGAAAGGATCAGCCATCTGGAACTATTTCACACTACCTCAGCCAACACATTCGACAGCTACGTGCAATACGTGCAATACGTGCAATACATGCAATACGTGCACAGCGACAGTTCCAGGGGGTGTCACTAAAACTTCCAGTTATAACACTACCAACTTAATCAAGCATCAATGGGATTTACCTGTCTAAATAAAGGTTGAATGAAAATAAAGAATTCAGCACTGTTTAACTGTATCAGACCGGTATCAGATTGGTATTGACCGATACTTAACAATGGATATCGGTATCAGAAGTGGAAAAAGTGGATCGGTGCATCCCTAATCTTTACGCAATAACCTTTATACACTGTTGTCACAATTAGCTGTGAATTTAAGTGACAGTGCCACATGCTTTGATTCACATTAAAACATGAGCCATCAAAGCAAGTAAATTTTACCTAACATATAAGGAAATGTTTATATTTAACTAAAGCAATAATACGTAAGTTCATGTTTTCAATTGTTTGTTTTCTTTTGAAAATGTAGGGCAGTGATATAATGTATTGAAAGTGCTGAAGCTGTGTACATGATGGGTACATCACTTCAGCTGTTAGTTATATTTACATTGAGCATTTTTTTTTTGTTGTTGTTATTAGTAATTAGTATTATTATCATTTTCAGACAGGTTTTAAAATGTAGGCAAAAAGTCTTAGTGGCAAGTTGCATCCACACTGTACAAAATGTTACAGATAACAACACTTGTACTATACCAGATCCAGGTTTTCTGATTTTGATCCTTCACAAGAGTCTATGGAACAGTCCCAAAGTTGGATATGTTCCAAATCTTTGCTGTGATCGATCAATCTGATGCTCCTGGAACAGCTTTAACTTTAAGGAAAAGGATTTCACACTGTGTAAGACTCCCCCCACCCCCCCCCCCACTTCATGTAAGCCCAATGCTTGTTCATATCCATGTGTGGACAGTGAGGATAATCAACATGCTTTGGTTGAAAGAGTTCATGAATAGTGAGCAGTTGGCTCAGATGTTTACCCTTCCTAGTGAGAAACAAGTAGTTGATCATTCAACACCAACAAAGTCCATGCTCAATAATCCAGGTATAAAATCCAACATTTTTCAGTCAAGTCATCTGGACAGTTTCTTTTTTTGTGCTGAAATGTTTCGCCTTCAATCCAGAAGGCTTCATCAGTCAAGGAAACACACAACAAAACTGATTCTTCCCCCAACAGCTTACTCCAAAGTGGAACAAACCAGTTCTGCTTGTGATAAGATGGTCTCTTTGGTACACCCCTCCTCCATCGCCAGCCCTCTTCCTTGTAGACAGTCTTGTCAAACTGGTTGAAAACAACAAAGTCCATGCTCAATAATCCAGGTATAAAATCCGGATCGAAGGTGAAACGTTTCAGCACAAAAAAAGAAACTGTCCAGATGATCTGACTGAAAAATGTTGGATTCAACACCAACTTCCACTTCACAACTGGGATGATCAATACCTTCCTGAAGTTGGACAAACTTAGTATAAAAAGTCAAATGAGGACTTTATTGTAAAATAAGAGGCTTCAACAACATCTTGACCAAGACCAACTGCAATTATTCATTCTGTTCTGTGTTTTCTAAAACAGTTTGTTTTATTTTGATTGGCCTGGTTACAATCTTGGTGTCAGTTCAATTGTGATTTGGTTATAGGTGTTCATTTCTTTGCCTGAAACCTAAAAGCCCAGCATGCCATCTGGTACCAACAGTAAATATTTTCTTCTCTTTCGTTTCAGCTTTTAGCTCAGCCATCCATTCTCTGGATGGGGCAACACAGCGAAGCGACTTTGTCTCCATCCTCAGAGAGTTTGGGAATCACTACGTGCAGGAGGCAGTGTATGGCTTCCAGGAGTCCTGCACCATCTGGTACCCCAACAAGCAGGTCCAGAGACAGCTGTGGCTGGAGTACCAGGACATTAGCAAAGGTAAGGGGAAACAAACACATATGGTGAAGGTATAATGAATGTAAAAGCTTTATTAAAAAAAAGGCAGGTGATGATGTTATTGATTTTGATATATAGTTTTGGATTATAGTCCTAAATATCAATTGCCCATAGCAGAAAACATCAAAAACTATGCAACAGTTACTGAGCACTTGAATTGAACTTTGTATTTATTGAGTTGTACGTTTAGTACCAGAAGTACTACAGACAAAGGTCACGTGGTATAGTTGGTAGAGTTCTTACCGTTCAGCAAAATGTTGGCCCGTCCTGGCCAGGGACCTTTCTGGCTGGAGTTTGCACGTACTCTCCATGCATGATGGGTGGTATGTGTGAATGGTTGATTGTCTCTATGTGACCTTGGGATGGACTTGTGTCCTGTTCATGGTGTACCCCACTTCTTGCTCATTGACTGCAGGAGATACACACCACAACATTTTCCTGTGGGACCAGTGATGTTCCATCTTATCTTAACTGCATGACCTAAAAATGAAGAAGTGGTTAAGATAAAGGCTGGCTGGCTGGTACTGAAGTTTTTTACAAAGTATTTTATTTTTTATTTTTAGTCTAAAACTTTTTTTTTAATCAGTGTAACACATTATAAGCTTGTTTTACTTTATACAACCTTGTTCACTTGACCTAAAATGATTTTTACACTTTATTAAATCAGGATTGTTTTGTAATTCAAGACTTTTACATATATTTTATTTTATATTGTGTAAAAAAATAACAATTAAATTTTTTTTTTTTTACTTAAACACATTTTTTTAGTATTTCAGCCTTTCAAGCAGGTGTCTTTTTGTTGTCTCCCTAGTGCGTTATTGCAACAGCACAAAAGACTCTAAATAGTTGTACATGTCAAATTATTTAAATAAAAATGAATTGTTTGATCCTACTGTTTGTAGCCAAGCAGATGGCACATATTTAAGAAACTGTTTTCTTGTTTTTTGTGCAAATTTATGTTAGCAGTTACATTAAATTTAGCTCATTAAATGTAAGAGTCTGTCCACATGGGTGACAGCATCATGTTGTCTGCAGTTCTTTTGTTCCAAAAGATCAAGTCCTGTTTGTGTGTTTCATCTCTTTGTATTTTACACTACATGCAGTTTCTGTCCCATATGACAAGTAGTGCAGCATCAATGTTTGTTGATCAGTGTTGGTTTGCAGTAAAATCACCATTTATTCCTCTTGAACTGCTCGGTATTTAATTTTTTTCAAACAATCAAAGAACCAGTGTCTTAGCTTTTATTTTGTATGAATCCTTGATCCAGTATGTGTCAATCACACGTCTCTTTTCTGTGAGATTTTTTTTTTTTTTTTTTTTTTTTTTCTGTGTGTAAGTCACCACAGTGATGGATAGTACCCCATGTCTCCCAGCTGTTTCACCCCAGTGACTCCAAAATATCTTTTGTTGTTTCCTGTGATCATCCTGACCACTTGGGCTTCTTTCTTTCTCCAAACGCAGTGGTTACTGTGTTCAGATGTTTGCTGTGAGTTACCTCTTCTGATAGATGACATCTCCCTGACAGAGTGCACCTTTGCCAAACAGATGCATCATTCACAAGAACTGCATTCATCATATTCCTTACACACAATGCTAGATAATTTGCCACGACTTAAAAGGTATTACATCTTGGTGGGGCGTTTTGCCTTTCTTACTTAACCGAAGCCTTAGATGCAGGAAATTTATTCAAAATAACGCCATTAAACCTGCAAACATGCTCTAATTATTTTGTGTCTAAGGTTTTTTTTGTGTGTTTGTTTTTCAAGTCATATATGTAACTATGAGATAAAACAAGTTTATTTTGGCTGCTCCCTTCTTCAGGGGTCACTGCAATGAGCTAACTTGCACAAAAGATTTGGCAATTTGTTTTTTACTCCGGATGCCCTTCTTGATGCATCCTGGGCTCAAACCCACAACGTCGGGATTACAAGACTGCAACACTGTCTACTAAGCTACTGCAGCCACTGAACTATCAGTAGGATCCAAAAAAGTTCAATCTGGTCCTCTGGACATTCAAAAAACAAAACAAAGCAAAAAAATATAGAAACGTTTTGTCTCTCATCCAAGAGACTTCCTCAGTCTGAGGTGCTGTTTTCAGCTCAGTCTCTTAAATAGCAACTGCTCAGAGTGGATCAACCAGTTTGCTGCTGACAACCAAAACCAGCTGATCACATGCTCAAGAAGGACCATCAGCCTAACAATGGATCATTAGCACACTGATGGCTGTTTACTATTCACAGAGGGCTGAGTGATACTAGCAATCACAGCATTGTAAGAGGGGGACAGTTGAACACGGAGGCCTCCACCCCTGTTTAATGATGGACGATTTCTTTTCACAAAGATGGCCTCCTTTACTCCTCTCCCAAACCATCGTTCCTCTCTATCCAGGATGTGAACATCTTCATCCTTGAAAGAGTGACCGCTGGCCTGGAGATGAGTGTAGACTGCAGAATCCTGGCCTGATGATGTTGATCTTCTGTGCTGGGCCATCCTTTTGGCCAGTGGCTGTTTAGTTTCCCCGATGTAAGACTGATCACAGCTCTCCTGACACTGAACAGCATACACAACATTACTCTGTTTGTGCCGGGGGACTGGATCTTTGGGATGAACCAGTCTTTGCCGTAATGTATTTTGGGGTTTAAAATCCACTGGGACGTTATGTTTAGAAAATTAACGTCTCAGTTTCTCTGATACTCCCTCAACATACGGAATGACCACTGGTCTGGGTCTGGGTTCCTCCTTTTCACCTGATGGCTGACTGGAGTCCTGTTTGGGTTTCTTCTCTGCTTTCAGGAAGGCCCAGTTAGGATATCCACATTGCTCTAGAGCCTGTTTTGTGTGGGATTTCTCCTTCTGCCTGGCTCCTGAGCTAGTGGGGACGCTGTCTGCTCTGTGATACAGAGTCCTGATGACTCCTAACTTGTGCTCCAAAGGGTGATGGGAGTCAAACTGCAAATACTGGTCTGTGTGGGTGGGTTTGCGGTACACCTCGGTTTGCAAATGTCCTCTATCAGAGACTGAGACCTCACAGTCCAAGAAAGCCAACTTGCCATTTTTTACATCTTCTTGTGTGAACTTGATGTATTTATCCACAGAGTTGATGTGGTCAGTAAAATGTTGGACTTCCTGAGATTTAATTTTAACCCAGGTGTCGTCAACATACCTGAACCAATGACTTGGTGGTGTCCCTGAAAAGGACGTCAAGGCTCTCTTTTCTACCTCCTCCATGTACAGGTTGGCAACAATAGGAGAAACTGGAGACCCCATAGCACACCCATGTTTCTGCCTATAATATTGCTCCCCATATGTGAAGTAAGTTGACTGCAGGCACAGTTTCAAGAGTTGACACAGTTGTTCTGTGGAAAGCGTGGTCCTGCTGCTCAGAGTGGTGTCTGATTCAAAGATCCAGTCCCCCGGCACAAACAGAGCAATATTGTGTATGCTGTTCAGTGTCAGGAGGGCTGTGATCAGTCTTACATCGGGGAAACTAAACAGCCACTGGCCAAAAGGATGGCCCAGCACAGAAGATCAACATCATCAGGCCAGGATTCTGCGGTCTACACTCATCTCCAGGCCAGCGGTCACTCTTTCAGGGATGAAGTTGTTCACATCCTGGATAGAGAGGAACGATGGTTTGAGAGAGGAGTAAAGGAGGCCATCTTTGTGAAAAGAAATCGTCCATCATTAAACAGGGGTGGAAGCCTCCGGGTTCAACTGTCCCCCTCTTACAATGCTGTGATTGCTAGTATCACTCAGCCCTCTGTGAGTAGTAAACAGCCATCAGTGTGCTAATGATCCATTGTTAGGCTGATGGTCCTTCTTGAGCATGTGATCAGCTGGTTTTGGTTGTCAGCAGCAAACTGGTAGATCCACTCTGAGAAGGTGCTATTTAAGAGACTGAGCTGAAAACAGCACCTCAGACTGAGGAAGTCTCTTGGATGAGAGACGAAACGTTTCTATATTTTTTTTTTTTTTTTTTTTGAATGTCCAGAGGACCAGATTGAACTTTTTTGGATTTTTCTACCTGGATTATTGAGCATGCATCAGGATATCAGTAGGATGCTAGTGTCAAACAGTTGTAAATCAGTTTTAAAGCAGATTACATGAAAATGTTCTGGGATGTAAATAAAGGTGGTTTAAAAACTACATGGAATGTGTCCCTTAAGCCTACCACACGTTTGCATCCAATCACCAACAGACAACCACCAACAGACCTGTCCTGACTGGTGTACCAATTGAGCGCTTTGTTAAAACAACAGAAGACCACTGGTACTTTTTGATGGGAGACCTTTAATCTTCTTTTATGAGTGAAATCCATTTATAACCCTTGTTTTTTTCTGTCAACAAGAGCAAAATGTTTACACTTGGCTGGAAAGATCTGAAACGATTCAATCTAAGTGGGTAACTGTTTCAGTTTGGCCCAGGACCATGCGGTTCTAGGAAAAGAAATTGATTCCATTGGCAAAAACCTGAAATCAGAGCCATCTTTCTTAATCTCTTCCCAGCATCTTGGAAGCATCCTGCCCTTTTGCAGGGAGTAATGAGCTCACAGGAGAGTTTGATGATCCATGTCCTCACCCTTTGCTCCAAATACAAGATGCGCCTGACTGCAGCTTTCCCTTCCATATTTGGGAAGAAGTCAGGCTTAGCATCGTTAAATCTTTTGCCAACTGGTCCCAACTGCTACCAGTGGTTTACAGGCTTATGTTTGTGGGTCATTGTGTCGATTTTCTGTGTCAAAGAAATCTAAAGAACACATGATTTGTAAGGGTTTCAGTTAAAAAGGACACCCTGTAACATATCAGTGTGTGAACAGTTCATCTGAATATTATGCATTCATCTGGTCCAAATCAGTTTAAATTTAGAGGGATTAAAATAAAAATGTTTATCACAATTTAAAAATAGTTGACAACGTAGGCACAATGAAAATTTAGATTACAGATTTTGCAGAAGTGTGAAATTTTGTGATGATTTTTCATCAGCTGTGAATTACAACTCAACAGACCTCAACAGCTAGTTGGTGGAAAAAAAACACGGACAGAACTCTGCAGTCCGTAAAGTTAATTGTAGACTTACATCAGTTGTTTCCTAATGACCCATAGATCTAAAAACACACGCTAAGAACACATGTCCACACACACACTGATTGCTGGATCAGTTTCATAGGTGTAGAGTCTGCCATAGCTCATTAACTGCGGTCAGCCTGTGTGTGGGTCTCTGTGTGTTTTTGGTCATGATGCCGTCTCTGGGTGATTAATAGCTCTCTGTATCCTGCACAATGTTTTGATATGAGTTTCCTATTGTCAGACACATGACCTCAATTACCACGCCGGAGATCAGACAAGAATAGCATGAAAGCAACTGCTGCTCGGTATGTTTTCACAATTTAATAAACTGAGAAAAACATTTGATGTGAAAGACATTTCTGCTCAAGGCTTGTCTGATTTGGAAGTTGTGTTGATGCAATATGTCTGGACTCACCCCTACTATATATTTTTAGAACTGGCTGATAAAAGTAAAAGTTTTAAAACTGCATAAGTGTGTATTGTTTATTTAAAAGCTGGATATGTTAACACTGAGCCTTAAAATGAGCCATTTGTATAGTGAACCCCTAAAAGACTTATCACCAATGCTTTGCAGTTTTCCATACCTCCAAGGAGGCATTTCAGACATGTATTAGCATTATTTCTTGTCATTATTTTAAGACATTTTCTACTTTCACTGCTATAAAATGATAACACAATCAGTAAAACTGAAATTTCCAAAACCCATGAAGGTGCAATATTCATCTTAATCATTGGGATTCCTGTATCACCTTGCAATCCGATTTAAATATAGACTTTGAAAGTTACATTATATTAAAAAAACTGACGTTTAAAAATAAAGGTTCAAAGGCTGTCATGAGTAAGCCTTTCATAATAATGGACCTTTTCATTGTCTTACTGCCAAAAGATGAAATCAGACATTTTTTTTTGTCTATGCATGTGTTTGACACATGTTTATTGAAAGACACACATCATCAACAGCCAGTGTTTTCATGCTTAGCACTATGTTTGAAACAAGTGGATACTCCTCTGTCTCGTAGACTGAAGCAAACCTTTCAGGTCTCACATTGGTCTCGTTTCTATTGAAAGTCCCGTTTAGAAATGTGTTATAAAGTCTAGATATAAAATCCTTCTTTTTGAAAGTCAGGTGGAGCAAATGGAAATAAAAATGTAAATGGAACACTGCACTTGACTTGCTAAATGTATCCTTGGACAATAAGATTGTAGCTAGCTTGCATTCACTTTCTCTGCGGTTGTGAAGTAGCAAGAAGGATCTCTGGGCTCGCAAGTGCCCCCTACCATGCATGCATCCGGAGAACTGCCTGCCTCGCCTAGTGCCTCTTCACAGCTGTTTCATGATAGATGAGTGATCATCGCTCCGCATACAAAACTTGTTACACACAAACATTATGTACAACAGATACACAGCCTTGTGGAGGTCTACAATTTTGTATCTGGTGTCTTTGGACAGCTCTTTGGTCTTAGCCATGTTAGTAGTTGGAGTCTTACTAATTGTGTGGGGTGGACCGGTGTCTTTATGCAGCTAACGACCTCAAACAGGTGCTTCTAATTTAGAATAATAAGTGGAGTGGCGGTGGACGTTTTAGAGACGGACTAACAGGTCTTTGAGGACCAGAATTGTTGCTGATGGGTAGGTGTTCAAATACTTATTTGCAGCAGTAGCACACAAATAAATTGTTAAAAAATGCATTGTGATTTCCATATATATATATATATATATATATATATATATATATATATATATATATTTTTTTTTTTAGATTATGTTTCACAGCGGACATGCACCTAAGATGAAAATGTCAGAACCCTCCATGATTTTTAAGTGGGAGAACTTGCAATCCCATTGAGCCTCGAGGACTCATTTACAAGAGAGACCTGATTACTTGTGAGGTAATACTGAATAATGATAATAATACAGTAATACTTTAATGAAATTGTGAGGCTCTGCCTCTCCTGACTGCACGTCACCGGTGTTTGTCTTTATCTTGCATGCTATTTTGTATAATGGCATGAAATAGTGCACAATAGTTTCAAAGGTTGACTGAAATCTGTCTTTTTCATCACATGATGATTTTATTCTAAATATCTGGCATGAAAAGTGGTGATTTCTCCAAGTAATGCTAAGGCTTATTTATACTCAGAAATGCAGCTTACATCTCACTAAATAACTATGTGGATGATCAACATTTGATGTACTTGTTAGACACTGGTAACCTAGTTGTAAATGCTTATAATAATTTGATATTCTGTTATCAGGCAAATTATTCAATATATGTTGTTGGGGAAGGTGTTTTTTATGTATCTACTGTATTATAAATACTTGTACCAAATTGCAGTCACATTTAAAAGTTGCTTTCTTCGATAAAAGCAGAAACAAATAGATGTTTTCAGACAGATGGCTCCTTCAGAATGTTAGTTTTCTTTTTAGTCTTCTAAATATTTTTAATGAGAGTGTACTAATTATTTGACTAAACTTAATAAAACAACATAGAGCTCACTGAAGTTTTGCAGGTTTTTAACTTTTTGCTACTCATGAAAAAGAATTAAAAAAAACTTTTGTTGTGTGGGTTGCTCTAAAACCCATCAAAAAGTGCATTAAAACATTAAAAAATATGGTTATCTAAAGTCGTGGATGTGAATATGATTATCCTAATTTAGTTTGCCTCATCTCATGGTGACCTGTCACAGACAATTTGCAGAAACCAAACTTTGTTTAAAAACACTTTCAGAATAAGTACTTTGGAGATATGTCAGAACACTCTAGCTAACATTTAAAGAGGAGTATGCTTTTAATAAGAAAAGGTGACATTAGAGAGCTTGCTTAATTGCTAAATGTCAGATGAAATCCAGAATACTAGTGCTAGTTTTTAATCACACGTAAAAGTTTGTGCTTGGTAAAGAGTCAGCAGTTCCTCTCAGAATTACAGCCTTTTATATTGTTTGTTAATTTTCCTCTTTACTTTCTCTCAGTTAAACCACAATGACCTCCTTCCTCCCTCAGTGTCCTCCCCTTGCTGAGTGAAGTGACAGCTCTTTACCAGCCCCCTGTACAGCAAGGTGTGTGTTGTGTTATCACCCTGCCCGGAGCCAAGTAAAAATAGGTGCTTTACTCATTTCATTAGAGTCTGTCGTTTGCACAAATAAGCTCTTGAATACTTTCAGCTTTGCGAAAAGAGAGGTGAGCAATAAAAGGTATTGGTGAAGAAAAGCAGTGCAGTAAAGACGTGAAAGAAATTATTCAGGACTCGGCCTGACTTGTAACCCCTCTGCACACACTCACACACACACACACACAGGTTTGTTTTGCTATCTTTATAGGGCCTTTGCATTGACTTCCATTCATTTTTCATTCATTTCTATAGCCTAACCATGACCTTTATCCATAACCTAACCATTACCAGTACATACCTAACCCTAAACCTAACACATCCTCAATTCACACCTTAGTCCTAAACCTAGCCCCTAACCCACCAACGGGACTTCTTCTTATGGGGCCCGGGCTTTGGGCCCCATAAGGAGCAGTTGGTCCTCACAATGCAGTATAAGTTGGAAAAACGGGCCTCACAAAGTAGCATAAACAAGGACACACACACACACACAAACACACACAATGTAAACCAATTAACACCTCATGCCCTGTCTAGTTACCAACTGGACCTTACATTGCTGATTTTGGACAAAACGCCTCTCTGTGTTTACCCTGTCTTTCTTGTTGTGTGTCTAATGCACTCCAAAAATCATTGGATATTTAACAAAAAAGTTAAGAACAGGGACTTAATGAACATTAGAAAGCAGTGTACCAGTGGAATAGCACAGATCAAATTGAACATAAAATAGAGGAATTACCAACGGCAGCATCAAATAAAGTCCTTTCACAATAGACTTCAACACGGCTACAAAAGCCTTATACATCTGAGCCACCAAGGGAGGTAGTCACAGAGCTAGAGCTGATTTTTATTGTTGTATTTTATTGTTAACTTTCTTATGTTTTCTGATTGGCATGATATGTAGTTTTTATATTTGTTAATCTGACAATTGTGAAGCACTTTGGTCACCTTTTGTTATTTTTATGTGCTATAGAAATAAATTGGCATTGACAGTGAGAGCTGAAACAAACAGCATCGTGATTGGCCTCCTGGCTTGAGTGTAAGATTTACTCTTGACAAATAGTTTGTGACCAGCAGTCTGTGGGATTTTGAACTGGAAATATACAGCATGCATGTTTTTGCATCAAAATGTGTTTTCTGTTTTGTGAAAAGGTCTTAAATCTTAAAAGTTCGTATCTGGGGTTTTGTTCAAAAAAAGGGTGTGAACGATCAATAGCTTAGCTTTTGTAGATAGCACTTTGAATAACCTCAACAAAAACAAACAAATAAAATAGGAAAATAGTTTAATTCTAAGCTAATGGCTAGCCTGAGTGAGGCAAAGACCAAAGAAGATTGTCGTCCTGAAATAACTTCAATCTGTAGCATTTCATAGTTCACCGGTCGAGTCACAGTCAAACTCTATTTCCTCTCAACTTTCCCCCGAATCTCACTTCAACAGATTTGACTATAGCTTTAAGAAAATATAATATAAACAAATATTCTTCTGAATCTGAATGCTGATCTCTGTGCACAGTGAGCGTGTCGTTCAGTTTAGAATGGCTATATCTTGGACATTTTTATAGATATTAAGTTAAAATATGAAGTGGTATCTGAGCGCCATTAGCACATTTGTTGAGAACTAGCAGATTGCATTTGTTTAAAACTTTAGTGTGAAAGATAGTGGACATAAAGGATTTCTTCAAGAAATGCTCTTATTTTTACTTTCTTTGTCGCGCCTAAATTCTGATTATGTTTTTGTTTGTTTTAAACAGAAACTTTTGTACTTTTCATTGACTGTAATGAAAAATATGCATCAACTCAAGAGCCGATCTTCTTTCCAGCCTCTGGTTGTACTGCAGAGGAACTTTTATGTCATTTTGAAAAGGTGATTTATGTTACTTGACATGTTATTGATAATTAGATAAATAGATGTTTGCAACTTTTCAATAATAGCTTTTAAAATGATACAAGGACTCAGATTGTGTTTGTGCACTTACAATGGAGCAGGGGAATAAGGGTCCAGATATTTTTTTAGATGACAGTCTGTTTTTCTCCCTCGTACATGGAAAGCTTCTAAATGTTACATTTATCACCAGCCTTTTGTGTTTTCCATTTGCTGATTGTTCTTTAAGAGCTCAAACTCTTCCCAACTTAAGCCAGAAATAACAGAAAATATAAAATGTGTTCTGGTAAAATGTCATGCAGCGAGCCTTTAGCCTCAGGGTATAAAGTATGCTATAAATATTCTATGTATGCAGGTCCAAAGGCTGGCTGGAGTCAGGCTTTTGTGCCAGACTCATACTGCTAGAATATCTTAGGCATAATTTATATTTAAAAAAAGCCCTTAAAAGTGTCAATAATGCATTTATCATTGAATATTAGTGGTTTTTTTTTTTTTATTTACACAGCAGCATGCAGCTTTTGATAATACATTAAAAAAAGGAATTAGAGACCATAGATGAACCTGTATAAATAAAGGTTGAATTAATGTATTTTCTTTAACAAAGAATTATGCAATGGCTTGTTCTGTGATGGATTTAAGTTAATGTCAAATATAGGAAAAAATAGTTTTAATTTGCAGGTTAGAACTTCAGAAAACAGCATAAAATGTATTGAAAATGTAACCTCCCCTGTTCTTCTAATACTTTTTTCATTAGTGGTTCACAATTTTTAAAGAATGGAACATGTTTTTATTTTTATTTTATTTTTTTCCCCTGTGTAGCTATGTTACTATCTTCTGTTAAAAACACTGTGGTGTGCTTGTTTGGGTTTTTAAAGTGTTTTATTCCTATTTATTTCTTTATTGCTTATTAGTCTGAGCTGCCTCTGCTGTTTGTCTGATAGTGTGCCAGATGTTTTCAGAGGCTGACACGTCTGGATTGAAGGCATGTTCATTAAGCAAAGTTTTTGTTTTTAGCCACTGAGCTGTTGTGATTCATGCAGATATGGCACCATTTTCATGGAAGATACAAATTCTTCACAGAAGACTTTTTTTGGACAACCACAGACATTGCAGATGTCTTATGTCATGCGCTCTCATTTATCCTTCCATTACCGCAAATGCTGTTAAACCGTGCTGATATCAGAAGGATGATCTTTCTGTTCTTGTCCCAGTAGAATGTTGAAAAGCTTCAGATAGAATTTTACATATTAAATTAAACTTATAAAATCACAGGAATTTTTTTTTTCCTAAATTGCATCATTTCTAAATGTTTACTAAAATCTATTGCTGAGTTCCAATTCTAAAAATAGATTTAAAACATTCTCAGTGTCATCATTTGCACTGCAATATTTATTATCAGTCAAATATTCAGTTGATATTAGTAGCAACTCTTTGTGTTTTCTTTAATTTATTTTAATGTGCAGTGTTGTGCTGGATATTTAATATGAACGTATGTCATCAGACCATACATGCAGCTGCAGACCATTTTACTTCTATAAAATAAAACCATTGTCCAAACCTCTGAACTGAACTTTTCTATTTAGAAATAAGTTTGTGCATACTTCTCATTATTGTAGGCAGCCATAATATAATTGAAAATTATTAAACAGGTATTATTGTCTATGTCAGGAAAATCAAATAAACTGAATGTGAAAACAACATTTCTAACATAGTAAGTAATTTATCCATTATCTCCTTTTTGTTCTGGAGTCGGGTCACAGGGCCACCTCTTCCAGCTCTTCTGGGACCCCAAGGTATTCCCAGGCTAGCCAAGAGCCGAGTGTCCAGCGTGTCCTGGGTCTTCCCCAGGGCCTCTTTTCAGTCGGACATGCACCTCCATAGGGAGACGCCCAGAGAGCATTCTTTCCAGATGCACGAGCCACCTCAACTGGCTCCTCTCAATATCTGATCTTCTCACCCTGTCATTTCTAACAAAGTAAAACACAAAATCCACTGAAACGTGCAGATAAAGTGAGCTTCATGCTGTGTGGAAAACCTAAACTCATTCCAATGCTAATCTTCCTGAGGAGGTTTTTCATTAATACTATTGATTTTTAAAGTGTCCATAAACAACTACCTGTGTATAAAATGAATTATTTTAAATATTAATAATAATAATAATTGGGCAGCACGGTGGTGCAATTGGTAGAGCTGCTGCCTCTCAGCGAGCAGGTCCCTGGTTCAAACCCCGGTCCAGGGGCCTTTCTGGGTGGAGTTTGCATGTTCTCTCCGTGCATGCGTGTGTTTTCTCCGGGTACTCCAGTTTCCTCCCACAGACTAAAAACATGCATGTTAGGCTGATTGGTAACTCTAAATTGTCTCTAGGTGTGAGTGAGAGAGTGAATGGTTGTTTGTCTCGTTTGTCTCGTTTGTCTCTGTGATGGACTGGAGACCCGTCCAGGGTGTACCCCGCCCCTCGCACAGTGATTGCTGGACATGGGCACCAGCGACCCCCATGACTCAAAATGGAAGAAGCGGGTAAAAGATAATGGATGGATGGATAACAATAAGATTAATAAAATAATAATAAAAAATATATAGTTTATAAAAAGAAACCATCCAGATGACCTGACTGAATTTTGTTGGATATTTTACCTGGATTATTGAGCATGAACTTTGATGTTTTGAACCACTTTGGCCATGGCTGCCTCGGAGGAGTCAACGAGAGAGAGTGCGGGCTCAAGAAACCATCTTATCACCATCAAACTGGTTGTTCCACTATGAGAGTGTGCTGCTTGTGGCACTGAGTTTGTTGTGGCTCCTCGGACTGATGAAGTCCTTTGGATGAAAGATGAAACATCTCATGACGTGGCTTATTTTTATTTATTTTTTTTGGAGGTGGACTGTTTCCAATAAAAGTGTGCAAAAATTAGTTTAATAACTGATCTGAAGATGGTGAGGACTGTGAGGACATTGTGGAAGGTGAACACAATTAGGTCTATCCTGAAGTCATTAGAAGAGCCAGATGGAGGAAGAGCAAACTTTTGAAAGGGAAAACTAAACGATGGGATAGACTTGCAGAAAGAGCTGAGATGAGAATATTATAAATAGCACATAATGGGTGTGACGAGGAGGAGAAGAAGGAAGGTGCTGTGGAGAGGAGGCGAACACTAGAGAAGCTGTTATATGACGGCAGCAGAGAAGATCGGAGGAGGTGTGGGTGGAGGTGTTGGAGGAGATGTCATCTGTCTCCCTGAGGAGGAAACAGGGTGATAAATGTCCTCTGCTTGTTCAGTCACCAGACAGTTACAGGCAGACATGTAGCAGATAACTCTGAAAAGTCTGTTTTGCAGGCTGGAATTAATTTACTTCTGCTTTTGTTAAAAGCCTTCCTTCAGTAATTGTTTGCTTATTTGACTCTGTGTGTACCTGTAAACACGTCCGCATGAAATAATCAGTTTGCTCGGAAAGACAGACGAAGGATCTCATCCAGCTCATCAGATCTAATGAAGGGGAGCAGCACCGGCAGCGTGACTTGGAGCTGAAGATGAGACAAACTGTCCGGCTGCTCTGCCACGAAACTGCTTGATATTGAGCCTCGTCAGCACAATCACAAAAATCCAGCCTAATCAAATAATACAGAGCCAAGGGTGTAGGAGTTTACATGCAACAGGATTATTTGATAACAAAGAAGAATGAATGGTTTGAATCTAACTTAAACTTTAAAACACGATCAATAAGTGTGATATTGAGTGTTCAGCAGTTGTCTGTCGTAGTTAAGATGAACTCTGATCAGTATCGTGTTTTCTGTCATCTCAAAACTGTATTTTATGTATTAATACCACAGCTAAACGTGACAGGAAACACCATCATCAAGGCTTTAAAACAGCCTTGGATTCACAAAGAAAGAGGTTTTCATACAAACATGATGTGTATACATCACACAACTGAGCTAGACTCGTGAATAATTAGTCCTGATGTAAAATGCAGTGAACCTGAGCAGACCCTAACAGAAAGCATAAACATGTTTCAGCAAGATGCCATATCAAATATTTATCATTTGGAGCAGACAATAGCAATACTCGAGGAACCAGTGTAGTGTCAAAAACACAAAGATATGTTTACATTCTTCAAAGATAAATTGGAATGTCTCGCTCCAGATTTGAAATGAGAAAGCTCCCCGATGGGAAGCAAGACGTCTTCAACCACAGGATAGAAGTCTAATCACTTTTTTTTTTGGTAAAGATCTGGTATTGGTTGGAATCCAAAAATGCAGGGAGGACTCAGACAACTCAGGTTGAGTAAAGAAAAAGTCAAGTCAACTTTATTTATAGAGCACATTTAAAACAGAACCTGTTATCAAAGTGCTTAACAACAACAACAATCAATGGGAGTAAAATTAAAGAGAGAAAAATACAATACACTAATAATACTAACTGAAGAATTAATAAAAAAGCATTTCAAACATAGGGTCACAGATTAAAAAACACTAGATCAATTTACAGTGTGTGAAATGCCTGAGAGAACAGATGTGTTTTTAGCAGGGATTTGAAGTGAGGAAGGGAGGTGGCCTGCCTGATGTTGGGGGGCAGGTTGTTCCAGAGTTTGGGGCCCATGACTGAAAAAGCCCGATCTCCTCTGAGCTTCAGTCTTGTTTTTGGAACAGCCAAAAGCAGCTGATTGGATGATCTCAGGGCCCGAGAGGGAACGCAAGGTTCCAGTAGCTCAGAGAGGTAAAGGTGTGCGAGGCCATTTAAGCATTTGAAGGTCAACAGAAGAATTTTAAAGACTATCCTCGTACAAACAGGTGAACAAGCTCATTCACTAAAACAGCTACAGGGTCATCTTATTTAAAACAGTAAACCAGCAGTTATAACAGATCTAAGTGTACTTTAATCATCTCATCGCTAAATAAGTTAGAAAAATAAATAGCACACAGTGTTGAGTTGTAAAATGTATTAGGATTTTCTCAACATACGAAGCTAATCCAACTTTAATTAAAGCTTTTTTTAGCTGTATATTATTACAGTAGTCACACGATATTGTCAATAATGTGCTTCAGTTGAACATAGTTTAAAAATACATCACTAACTAGATCTGAAATTCAAGATTCGAGACCTTTATTGTATTTATTTAGGTGGTTCAAAGTGGAGCAGATCTAGTGTTAAAACGGGTCAACCCTAAATTATTTTCACAACAAACTGAAAACTATGTATTTCCATGAGAAAATTGTAGATAAGAAATGTAAAAAAAAAAAAAAAAAAAAAGATTGTATATTGACTTACAAGAAAAGTTAAACTGATAAATCAAGCTGTCAGAGCCGAGCAGCGTTCTCATTTCATCCTTTGGGTTTCTTATTATTTAATACGCATTTAGATTCCCCTCAAAAGATTACCCAGTGAGACAACGACTGACATGCTCTGAAGTACAATCGACAAGGCAGTTGTGATCCATTATGTATCACAGTCCTCGCTGTGATGCTCCGTGTTTTCTAATCATGTCCTATACACGGAGCCATTTCGGGCCTCGCCACTTGAATACCCGCTCTTCTCCACAGAAATTTAATCCAGTTCTCAGCCAGTCAAGGTCATCCCACAGATGAGATTTAAACATTTTTATTCTCCTTGCTGGAAACACGCAGGGGGAGGAGGTGGAGGAGCAGAAGGTTAGCCAGCCTGGTACCGTCATCGTTCTCTTTACTTTTCATCACTTTCCTTCCTTCGCTTCCTATCTTTGCTTCTGTCAGAAAACAAAGAGCAATACGGACACCTTAAATCTGTTTTTGTTTTCAAGTGTTAATATGTCTGTATTTTTCTATAGTTTTACTTTTACTATGTGATTCTTTCAGTGTTTTTCTATTTTGTCTTTTAAAATGTACACATTTATTTTAATTTGTAGAATTTTGGTTTCGCTTTGGAGATTATTTTTTTGTTGTCAAAAATACCACTTAATATAAACCATGATTGATTTATAACAGCAAAAAAGGGTGAAACTTTAAAGAGAGTGCACACTTTCTGTAGGCATTCTATAATGGTATTGTGTTACGTTATATGGTTTATATCCAGAGTTTATTTAGGGGCACAGTCTGACAAAAGTGACAGAGATGATGATGATGAAGAAACAGGACAAATACACGTTAAACCCAGTGTGTTAACTTTCTGGGTTTTTAATAGTGTGTCTGTTTTCCAGTATATTTAGTAATGATATCTGTAGGGCTTTGGAAATTGTTGCAGGTTTTCAGAAATAATGTATGTAGCTAATAGTATACAATATTATATATATATATATATGTGTGTTTATATATACAAAGTATATATATCACCTTATTAGTGCCATAAAGGTCATAGCAAACAGCATGATTGTTTTATTTGGTATGTGTCGTAGGTATTTTATGCATTTGTTTGTTTGTTTGTTTGTTTTGCAAGTAGGTGAAACAAGACTTTATTTAAGGTACACTTTCACAAATATGAAATGTACACATGTATGGAAAATGTAAAATCAACACTTGGTGTTGTCATGTTCTTCTTCTTTCCTGCTGCACTGGGTTTGTGCGGATACCCAATAATCATGCTTAAAATGATGCTTTTTACTATTTCATTATTTGGTTTAATGAAATTTTAGTGACATATAT
>NC_056506.1:22353870-22363909 GCF_014905685.2 Nematolebias whitei
TATATATATATATACTGTAATTACTAATGTATCATAAAGACACCCCTGATTTCCCAATGATAGCAAGTGTCACCTACTAAACACTACTGTTCTCACAAGAGGCGTGTTAAATCAGCCTTCTCTGCATTGTCGATGAGTTAAATTGAAACATATCCTTGTTTTTTTTATATATTTTTTTTTTTTCAAAACTAATGAGTAAAAAAAAATGACAGAGGAGCTAAATCTCCATCAGTCTGTCACCGATGTGCTTGAGATGAAAAAATAAAAATCAGGAAGCAGTCTCGCTGTCTCCACAAGACTGATGGGTATGAGAAACAGTATTCAAAGCTGTGCAATAGCTTTCAAATGCAGACAATGGAGGAGATTTACAACAATAACAGTGGCATTTTCAGATTATATGAATGGCTGTTTGTAGAGATTACTAAGCAGAGAGAAAAGAAAAGAAAGTCTTTTTGTCTGGACTTTCATGGTTAAGAGCATATATCTGTGTGATTGTGTGAATTTCTCTCTGTTTTGTTCAATATCTTATGGGTTCAACTTCAACTATATCTACTGAGAGAGGAATTAATGCATTTTGACAGATGTTTTTAAGTTGTTTGCACTCTTGTCATGTTAAAACATGAATTTTGATGATTTAAAACATCACGTTGCTTTAATGAAGCACATCTTCATTTTCACGTACTAGTCAAAACACTCTTCGCTCATCAAGGAATCCCATCTGCTTCGTTTACTCCTGGAAATGCTGCTCAATAAACTCATAAATAATGCAGTTTTTGTGCGGAGAAAAAAATAAAATAAAATGAACAGACAATACATTAACATATTGACATTCCTTGGAAGCTGAACCTCTCAAAATAGAAGCTGAATTTCTCGTTTCGGAACGTCTCTTTTTCGGCTGTAAAGAACTCACACGCTGCCTGTGCTTTGTGCAGTTAAATGAAACTCTCCCCAGGCGTGAAATTTTAGCAGCCAATGAAAATGTGAACTTTTTTTTTTAATTAATATCTTATTTTAGCTGTTGTGAATTATGCCCAAACAGCTTGTAAGTCAGACGGCATACTGTACGTGTGTGTTCCTCCTGTTCCCACTGAGTGTGATAACTCAGGTCATTCTGCTGATATTTACAGATTCAACAGCATCTGAAGACGTTCATAAGCTGTCTTGACGTCAGCCTGCTTCCAGGAGTACTGCTAATTAAACTCTGACTGGAACCTTTTTGCTCCCATTCGGAGCAAGTGTGAAAACTTCCGATCGACTCTTTAAGGATTTTAATTACCGCTCACATGGCAAAGACTTCATGCTTCGGCACAGATTTTGTTGCCGAAGATTGAGATGGTCACAGTTGGAAAACTGCTGAAGTTAAAGAACGTGGTATAAAGGAGAAGTCACGTGGAAAGGGTGAGATAGGACCCCGCGGTTTCTGCTCCTTTGTGTGTGTGTGTGTGTGTGTGTTTTTGGGGTGCAGAGTAAATGAGAAGTGATGACATTGCTCGATCGTTCGTTCTTCACATGTTCCTTTGCTTAAACTTGAAGAGATTGTCTTGAATTAAAACAACAAATTTTACATTGGCTCAAAATTTGCTTTTCCCATTTTTGCCACTTACTGTTTATACGTTGATTGTTTCCTGTTTCTTTAATCAAACCATCCAAATGTTCCTCCTCTTCCTGCAATATTCAATAAATTAGAAAATCTGTTTTTGGCTGATTTGGAGTGATTAAGTTTGTGTTTGTCATCAGGAAGAACACCTCCGTACTTCAAGCTGATAATCTCAGCCTCGTGTCTGGATACGTGTGTTTGCATATGTGTTTGCATGATTGCAACAGATGGGAGATTTCACATGTTTCACACATACTCACACATATGTATGCTCACATGCAGACAGTTCCATCCCATCCCATGCAAGTTTGTAAAGTAAGCTGAGCATGACAGCATCAGGTCTGTGCTTGAGTACCAGATGGAAGTGAGGAGGTAGCATTTTGTGTCCAACACTCACATTCAATGAATGTATTTAATCCATAAAGAGAAGATTTGTTCCTCTGGAGTTTTGTTTGTGGAAGTAAGATCAATCCTGAAGGGATCATGGACATGTGGCTGCTTTGTTTATTCCTTGTTTAACCTCCTAAGACCTGGACTCTTGCATATGTGGATGTCAGGTCCTAGGAGGTTAATGTCCCTGGGCATTCTCACTGTCATTCCTGGGATGGATACTCGTGGACGGCAGAAGCTCGGCAGTCAGAGCTGCAACATTGTAATCCAGAGGCTGCAGGTTTGAGCCCAGGTTGTCTCAGAAAGAGCATCCAGCATAAAACAATTGCCAATTGTGTTGTGTGAGTTTGTTCGCTGTGGTGACCTCTGCAGAAAGGAGCAGTCCAAAAACAACAACAACAACAACCTGTGATGGATACAGGTAAAATGAATATTGAACATATTATTGTAGATTGAGTCATTAAAAGATGTTTTCATGACAATCTAGATTTGATTTATATATTTTTTTTTAATCTAATTTTACATACTACCATGTGATTTACAAATAAATAATGATAAATGATGTAATGGCAGCTAAAACATGTTTTAGCAATATTGGTGCTCAGTACTAAAATATTTTTAGTAAGCAAAGATAAACAAATACATTTTTAAATAATATTGCTGATTCCAAGATGCACTCACTTTATATATATATATATATATAGGGACAATTTAGAGTAGCTAGCTTCATTTGTCACAGATAAAACCATATTAATTAAAGTAGTTCACATCAGGAGTCCTGAACACATGATGTTTCTGGGTCACATTCACTTAAACTTTTTTTTTTTTTATGTGTGTGTTTTTAATTTTAATTTTTATTATTTATTATAATCCAGAAATGTATTTCATGGTCCTTTTATTACAATCTAGCTGCATGAAACGAGGCACATATAACAGATTAGTTGGTTTGTCCCTTGAAATCACTGTTGGCGGATGCAGTTTGTCGTGTCACTGCAGATTTTGTTTGTTTGTTTGTTTGTTGACAGTTTGTTATTTTGTTGTCCCTCTTCACCAGCATTTCCTTGCCTGAAAATTAATGTAAACCTTTTTTTTTTTTAAATATCTGTGAACATTAAGCGCCTCATGAAACACAAACTTTATTTATTTGTCTTTTTTTACTAAATGTGTGTTTGAGCTTTTCATGTCCAGTTAGGTAGATTCTTACCACATGAACTTTACCGTAGACTTTATCTGATCTCAAACTGGAGTTGCTCACATTTGTCACAGGTTCTGGACAATTTTAAATGGACTTCATGCTGGGTCATGATATGGTACATTTAAAAAATCATTTATGAATAAATCAAACATCCGATCTTTCAATTTTCTAACCAAACTGAGTGAATATTTACACTCTGTTAAATCTGTGTAACAGCACACCTTTGATCTAATATAATCTAATTTCAGGAAAAATTTTGCTTGAACTTGGAATTTAAATTTCCCCATTGAAAAGTCCCATTCAGGCACAACTTTTCAATTAAGGTCAGAATCTGTGGTGCTCAGGACTGACTCCCCCCCCCCCCCCCCCCCCCCACACACTCAGTGCCCTCGGATGACTTCTGCTATGAATGAAGCTACATTAACAAACCATACGTGCTTAAATTTAGGTCAGTGTGTGTTTTTATTTGTCTATATTTTACATAACGTGTAAAATTAGGAGGAGGGGGGTATGTTTAAAACAAAAAAAATAATAATTGTTACAGCACTTGTGATTGCAGAGAGTGAAATCTATAGTGTTAATCAATTTAAACAAGGAACAACTGTGTTTCTAATTCCTTTTTTTATAGCCTTCTGCATCGTATTTACTAACTTAGCTGAAGTGTGAAAGTGCTGGCAACTGAACAGTTAGATCAGTAACAGTCACAGCTCGCCTCATGTTTACCAATAAATTGTGAAAAATCCTCCCGCGCCACATGAGCAGCGATGCGTGCCAGTCATCATATTGTCATAACAAACTGTTTGTGAATTGAAGGGGCAAATCACCTGAGTGCTTTGCAGAATCATCAGGTAAAATACTAAAAAAAAAACATCTGATATTGAAAGATTATGGTAAGCAGATAGGTTTGCTAAAGCCAGCACATCATTTCTCTCCACTTCGACTTACTGGTTCTATCTGGAGGGCAGCTAACGCAGCGTGCATGTGGGAGCAAAACCTTCTGATTAGCATCTCTTAGCTAACTCAAGGTCCTCAGATGAGGGTTTGTATTTTAGATGAAGTGCATACATAATGCTCTTAGTTCATTTTTGCCACATATAAGCTTCCAAGAATAAAATAACATTCCCAAAGCTTCCCAGCAGGATGGAGCAAGCATGATGGTAAAACCTCTTTGACTGGTCCCGTTTCATCATGACGATTTTTGTTCCTGCAGCTGTGCCAGCATTACCACTGAGACGCTGCTCTGCTTTACAGTCACTCGCACCCATGTCTCTTTTTATCAAAGGAAACAACTGAACCACAAATTCCATTTCATCAGGTTAAATATGTGATTAGGATATATAGCAATCCGGTTTTCACAGTCCTTTCAATTAAAACACTAAATAAAACCATCATCTCTGATCCTCACCACATGGTGGTATTGAAAATAGTGTGTGTGTGTGTGTGGGGGGGGGGGGGGGGGTCTTTTCATGCACACACAGAGATACAGACATTGGCACACATGCAGTCTTAATTAACTGTCACTTCCAAATGTAAATTGAGGCAGCAATTAATTTGTTGCTGAAAAAAAAAAAATCTATCATCTTGAATTATTATTTGTTTGGTTGGCGGTATCAGCCCACTCCTGCCAAATCATGTTCGGCATCTGCACTTTCCAGGAAACCAACTTAAACTGAATTGATTCTGCACCGAACACAGAAGCTCCCAACTTCACACACACACACACACCTGGCCCTCCAAAAGTGGTTATCTTCATTACAAGTGGTGTTGCGCTACTAAATTGCCCCCTACAGGCCAAAAGCACCAAAACAGCTTCAGGAAAAGGAAATGTGAGTGCCTGTAAGTTTATGTTTAGCCACACAGACTGAAGAGGGTAGAGGTGTTGAAGCAATCCATTTCAGTGGATTTATGCCAAAAGAGCCTGAGACCTCTGCATTGTTTTCTGCCTCCTTCTATGTGATACCTGAGCTGTATCAGTTGATTCTCCTCTATAGATGAGGTTTCCAAGTAACACACGTTATCATACTAATTGTTTATAAATTACATTTTTGGAAACATACAGTGACAGTAAGCTAAGCAACAAAACATAAATAAAATACTGTAATAAAATAAATAAGCTTTTGAGAAAAGATGCACTACCAAGAATACCCTATATTTGCTCAAAATATATTTAAAAATGTGGTAAAATGGTTTGTTCTAAAACAATATGGTCGCTGATTTGACTGGAGTGATATGACAGATTTATTTTTTTCATATGAGAGAACACTTTCTTTCCTTAGCTAGAGAACTTTACTAATTGGCATTTATAATGTATGTGAATGTTTCTGTTCAGTGCCCTGAGGTGACTTCCGTTGTGACTTGGAGACATAAAAATAAACTGGATAGAACTGAATTGAACTTTCTTCCATATTTTTTAAAACCAATAAACAGTCATATGTACAGTCTGCAGGGAGGATGTTGAAGTTGTTCAGGGTTTTGTGGTTGGATCTGGTGCGGATGGGAACATTTAGATGGAACCATGGACAATGGCAGGGGGACTTCTGCTTTGTTTTTAGTCAAAACAGCACCTTGATGCAAATGTGTTTTCTCCACTGTGCTGCACAGCAGGCCGTCAAAAACATAAGCAAAAAAACAATGAAAATGTTGGCTGCGTTTTCAGCAAATGATAAACGTGGTGAGAGTGCGCCACTGTAAAGCCCATCCGTTTTTGCAGTCATACAAACAATTGCCACAACTATAAGAATACAGAACATGACTGAGCACTGTGCCTGTGAAAAATAAAAGACCAGCATGCTAGAAAATGAAAGATACCACACAGTGCTCTGTTAACCAGATGAACATGCTTCGTTTCTTTTCATTTCTATTGTTTTCCAACAAATAACTGCAACAAAGGTAGATTTTTTATTTTAGCTCTACATCATCATACAATTGTATAAACTTGATGTTTAGCACTCTCTACTACTGTATACAGCTCATGGGTGCCTGATTGGTTAAAAAAATCCACTGTATTTTCCACCGTGCACGTCGCTCCGCCCTATAAGTCGCATCAGTCCAAATGTCTGATAAAGTGGAAAAATAGATAAATATGTTGCTTCAACCTATAAGTTGCATCCATTATGCGTCACCTCTGTCGCATTTGTTACGTGTCACCACTGACAACCTGGAAATGTGGGCCGGTGTTGTGCCAAAAATCGATGGGCTGCCACATGGCGGCAACGGGAGCGTGCACGGGAGGACTTTAACAAGAACTGAACAAGATTAACACTTAAAAACTTTTTTTTTTGCTCAAAATTATAGTAAAGGTGTGTCTCAGTTGAACTTTTGTTTAATAAATGCACTTGGACGGTCAAATCAGCTGCATTTCACAAGCTGATACGCGGAAGTTTGCGCATGCACGGGAGGACTCGCTGTGCATTTCTTCAAAATTTAACAAAAGAACCACCTAAAAACAATTATTTGTTTGCTCGATTGGATAGTAAAGGTGTGTCTCAGTTGAACTTTTTCTTAATAAAAGAACTTTAACGGTCAAATCAGCTGCATTTCAAAAATATTTGCTGCCTCGGTGCTCTGGGAGCACTCAGAGGGAGTAAATCAGAAAGGAGAAACGCTGTGCATTTATTTGAAATTTAACAAGATAAGCACCTAAAACAATTATTTGTTTGCTCGACATTACAGTAAAGGTGTGTCTCAGTTGAACTTTTACTTAATAAATGCACTTTAATGGTCAAATCAGCATCATTTCACCAGGACGGTGCAGCGAAATGAAGCTGATTTGACGGTTGCTCCAAGCGAGCTGGACGAAGGTGGCAGTCTATGGCAAGCTGACTGTGTCATTAATAGCCACTTTTACATATTGCATGATACAATGGCATGGCATGCCATACTACTCAAGTGTCATCTAGCGGCTGTAAATGGTAGCGTTGCATATTTTCAATCAGAATGAATGAACACCGTCATATCTCAGCCAAAAATCAGTTAATAAATATGGGGAAAAATCCATAACTCTGTTGGTCTGGTGTATAAGTCGCAGGGCATGCAAAATATGCAAAAAACTGTGTCTTTTAGGGCAATACATATGGTAGTAGCAAAGCCAAACACTGACAGGTATGACAGATTGGTGTAGGAAATTACTGAGCTCTGTCACTCAGGAGCCCTGAGTTTAAAACTCTAACGATAGTCTTTCTTTTTTTATTTTTGAACAACCTTTGGCTGGTTGCTCATATGAAACTAAATTATACGTACAAAATGACAAAATGCATCTTGGAGCAGTTCCAGCTGCAAAACCAAAACACTCCTGATTTACAGACAGATGTAAAAGCTGCAGCTATCTGTATTTGAATGTAGCCTGACTTCATTCCATAGATAAGGTGTGTGTTGTAAATATGAAGAAGACCTTGTGCCATCTTATGTATGTCTGGCCACATGATGTGACAATCAGAAAATGTTCTCTTCTTTTTTTTTTTTTTTTTTACTTTTACCAAGCCATGCTGTCTTTCCACATGCTTTTCAATCTCTTTTAGATAAGACTTCCCTGTGCTGAATTCCAACAAGCTGTCTGGCCTTGGACAGAATCCTCCAACTCTGAGATGGCAGCTGAGATGTATTTTAATGTTGGTATGAGGGGGTGATGTGAGTGAGTTGTGTTATTTAATTTAGTCTGACATTTGTCGTTGACTTGAACATGTGGCTTATACTCCCGCTTCCATTCGGAGGCTGTGATCGGCTTAAAGAAACAAAAGAAAGGCCTATTTTTGTACATGTTTGAACAGAATGTTGGATTTGGTCAAACTAAAACTAAAGATTTGCTCTTTTTCCCCACGGAGGAGTGGGAGACAATAATTTTGTCAGAAAATAAGAACGGAGATTACGTTCTGTCTTATGTTCTAGGCACTGCTGTCATCTGTAACACGCAGGTGTGAAGTTTTGACATAAATATGTGCAAGTTTAGGGCAGCACGGTGGCGCAACTGGTAGAGCTGCTGCCTCTCAGCGAGCAGGTCCCTGGTTCAAACCCCAGTCCAGGGGCCTTTCTGGGTGGAGTTTGCATGTTCTCTCCGTGCATGCGTGGGTTTTCTCCGGGTGCTCCGGTTTCCTCCCACAGTCCAAAAACATGCATGTTAGGCTGATTGGTGACTCTAAATTGTCCCTAGGTGTGAGTGAGAGAGTGAATGGTTGTTTGTCTCATTTGTCTCTATGTGGCCCTGTGATGGACTTGCGACCTGTCCAGGGTGTACCCCGCCCCTCGCACAGTGATTGCTGGACATGGGCACCAGCGACCCCCGTGACCCAAAATGGAATAAGCGGGTAAAGAAAATGGATGGATGGATGGATGTGCAAGTTTAGCTTTTTTCTTTGTTTTTCATGTGAGATGGTAACGTGAATTACACACGAAAGGAGATGGAAACCAAGAGAGACAAGAGGAACTGTGCTATTTTACGGAGATGCAGTTTTTTTCTTCTTGATGTTCTAATAGTTGTTGGTTCTTTTTGTTGTTTTCTAACATCAACCTTAGGCGTGACTACAAAAGTTGATCAGTTGCAGATGGACATCCAGTGATCACTTGTCTTTCATTGAAATCTGCCAAGTGGTCCACAAGATGTTTTGCTAACAGACAGACAGGCAAATAAACGCACACAGATATAAGCATGATTGCCAACCAACATTTAAGGCAGACAATAGTTAGAGACGTCATGAACCTCAGTATCAGCAATTTACAACATTCCTAAAAACTTTTTAGATCATTCTAACCAAACTTTTACTTTTATGTACTTCATAAAAATATTATAAGAGCTGTTTTATTTTCTGTATTAATGACTGTGCAGTATAGGCACATGGGAATACAATACAATTCAAAGCAAGTTATAAACATAAATATGAAGCAATAAATGTGTTGTTTTATGTTTGAGGCATTAAATGAAGAATTTACGTTGAATAGCTGTGCAAGAATCAAACTAAATATTCATGGTCAACACCCAACATCCAAGACTGAACGTCATTAGTGCAAAAAATCCCAGGACCAAATTCCTTGTCAGGACACTGATTTTTAAACCTCTGACTGTTTGTTATTTCTGCAGGTTTCTGTGCAAAATCAACAACTGCTCCATATACATATTTAATGGATTTATTTTCATACCGTTGGAATTATGATAAGTGCTGGAGGTCTACAGGGTGCAGTTCCACTTTCAAGATCAAACCTGTTCATGTATGAACAGTCTGAAACACACACACACACAAACACACAACTCACTGAAATGAAAGCTTTAAAATATATGACATGACCTGCATGGCCAATTCCTTATAAAATCTTGTAATGTTTATTCGGTGAGCTCAACTGTTGTCACTTTAAAACTATTGTTTTTGCTATATTGTGTGTGGGGGTAAGGAGCAGAAGACACAAGGGTGCAGGACTGCAAGTACTTGGGGTCCACTGTCCAGGAAAATGGGGGAATGTGGTAAAGAGGTGAAAAATAGACTGCAGGTAGGATGGAGTGGATAGAAAAAATGTTTCAGGAGTGATTTGAGACAAAAGGGTGTCAGGCAAAGATGAAATGAAAAAAAAATTACAAGGCAGTGGTGAGACCAGCTATGTTGTATGGTCTGGAGACAGTGGCATGGACAAAAAGACAGAAGAAAGAACTGGATGTGGCAGAAATGAAGATGTTGAGGTTATCCCTAGGAGTGACAAGGATCAATTAGATTAGGAATGAGATCATCAGAGGTACAGCACAGGTTGAACAACTGGGAGATAAAGTTAGAGAGACCAGACTGAGATGGTTTGGGCATGTCCAGAGGAGGGACAGTGGTTTGGACATGTCCAGAGGAGGGACAGTGGTTTGGACATGTCCAGAGGAGGGACAGTGG
>NC_056506.1:22363919-22374430 GCF_014905685.2 Nematolebias whitei
CCAGAGGAGGGACAGTGGTTTGGACATGTCCAGAGGAGGGACAGTGGGTATATTGGTAGAAGGATGTTAGAAATGCAGCTGCCAGGGAAAGACAAAGAGGAGATAAATGGATGCAGTTAGAGAGGACATGGAGGTAGTTGGAGTGAGGACAGAGTGAGATGGACGAGGATGACTCGCTGTGGTGACCCGTGAAGAGGGAAAAGCCAAAAGAAGAAGAAGAATGTGTGGGTGAGGCTGCAGTTTTAGCAAAAAGAGAGAATCAGAAGTAGGGTAAGGGAAGTCTGATATTGTCATCACTGTATGTTCCCATACAATGGCTACATAAGTTATCTGCATTTAACCCATCACACCTGAGATACCCACAGGTGGAGCAGTGGGCATGTAAGCTATGTAAGCACCCAGAGAGCAGTTAGAGATTGGGTGTCTTGCTCAGGGACACCACGACATGTGGGAATGGCTGGGAGTCGAACTGCAATTTTCTGGTCCCAAGTCCGCTGCCCTACCTCTACCCATATCTGTCCCACATACAAGGGACTTGTAAGATGATGAAGAAACAGTTAAGAGTATGTGTTAGTGTCAAACATACACTCATGAGGTAGGGGGGTTGCACACTTGGCATGCAAGCAGACCTTCTAAAGATATGGGTGGGTATTTGTGTGAATATAAAGCAAACTATTTCATAAAATCAATCATTATTGTACCAGTATGTATTAACACTGAGTGAGCTATACTGTAGACTACAGCTGTTTTTGTCTTGTATTATTTTAAAAGGAATAGTAAACCTTTATACTAAAAGGTTTTACAGGCATTACGTGTCTTAAATTGTCCCTGTATAGTCAGCAACAGTTGAATTACCATGATGTTGTTATCTTTCCTCTTCCAATGGACACTTATATTCATCAAAGATAGACACATCTTCAGTGAGAGTATGTGATGCTTTACATTTATGCATTGTGTGTGGGTGGTGCCGTGAGCAGCAGTCTGGCAGTTTGGTCATTCCCTAACCTGGAAATTTGCTTAGCACATATGTGTGATATTGTGCTGCCCTGTGCAGAGAGCCCAGCGACACATAGAGTTTTATAAAAATGAGGCCGTGCACAGCGAGTTTCTCATGTTTTGGCTGAAAATGTGTTGTTGACTTTGCAACAATAATGGTTATTTAAAACCTAGCAAACAAATAGTGCTAACCTCCTGCTAGCACATAGTTGATTTTTAACAAGAGTACATTTCTAGCCGTGACACTTTTGAAGTAAGCAAAGAGGTTGTTGTTTTGTTTTATTTTTTTATTTTTTTTATTTCTACAGGATGCAGCTGTGGATAATTTATCCCAGAGGGCAGTGAGTCATTGATGGTCAACTATTTTTACCTTTATTAAATCACGTGCATGACAGCAGACTGCTAGAAAGAAACATAATTCTTTCCGTGCTTTGCCCTTCAGACTGTTCAATGTTCATATGGAAGTTTTACTGCCTTCTTCCTAGTTTCCGATGAATTAACATTTAATGTTTTATTTTTGACAACAGTTTCATTTCCTGAAGAAGCCTTGCTCTATTTGTTACCTGTCGCCGTAATGTAGCCCTGTGATTAAACCTCCTGTTTCAGTGCATTGAAATCAGCGAGATGACTGCCTAGGAGTGAATTTATTAATACATACACCCTCCAATCTGTTGCATCTTCACCCAAGCCTTTTTACATATTCTGCTGTTGCACCTACACACAAACCAAAGTAGCAGTTGTGGTAAAAGGTGCCAAATGCCCACTCCTTTGTTTTGCATGTGGTTCAACTTTGACTTTCACAAACAATTATCTGTTTTACATAAATTCAGAAAAATAATAAACGGGCGTTTTCTGTGTGTTTTTTTTTTTAGTAGCTATTGTTAGCAATGGATTTTTTACCAAGACAAAAAAACTGTTTCAGCCAGCCATACACAAGTTGCACATTTGAGAGTGAGAATGTGATTTCACTGATTCAGAAGCTAATCAGCAAAACAAAGTCTACATTTCCCCGAGCCCTAATGTGACTCCCAGCACGTAAACATGTAAATATTTGTTTTGAACTGTAATTATTTTACTAAAATGTCCAAAATGCCCCCCCCCCCCCCCACACACACACACACACGTACCTACTCACATAAACAAATCTGATCGTATTGACTGTTTCATGTAATGGAAACACAAACAAATCAAAAATAAATTCCCAATATATTGAGAATTGACAATTCGACCACCAGCTACAAACTAGAAAACTCCAGGTTATCGGCAAACTCCCTAAATCAAATGTAATAATGCCAAAAATATATAAAAATAATATTTACATGTGAACAAAATATCATGTAACAAAATAATGCTAAAACTTACCTTCTTCTTCTTCTTCTTTCTGCTTTTCCTGCTTCAGGGGTCTCCACAGTGAGTCACCCTCCTCCATCTCTGATGGAGATGTGAAAAGTCACAGATGTTTTTCACTTACTGAAGTCACATGTTATAACTCATATTACCACGTGTGTGTGTTAAAGAGTTGTTTTGTCTGGATCAGAGTGCTGCATAAGGCTGCAGCAGTCGTCTGACTTTGAACATATATAAAAAGACGCTCTGTTAGGCTCTCGGCGAGCAGACTTGAGACAGAGTGTCATGTAACATTTTGATGCTTGTATTTCAACACTGCTCCATCTTGCAAGGATAATAATAAATCCAAAAAAGTTCAATCTGGTCCTCTGGACATTCAAAAAAACAAAAAACAAAACAAAGCAAAAAAAAAAAGTATTATGTATTGTTGTTTTTTTCGTTTGTTTTTTTAAATGTCCAGAGGACCAGATTGAACTTTTTTGGATTTTTCTACCTAGATTATTGAGCATGCATCAGGATATAATAATAAATTATCCTAGCAATCTCACTCTGTCCTCTGCATGCTCTGTCCTCACTCCAACTACCTCCATGTCCTCTCTAACTGCATCCATATATCTCCTCTTTGTCTTTTTCCTGGCAGCTGCATTTCTAACATCCTTCTACCAGTATACCCACTGTCCCTCCTCTGGACATGCCCAAACCATCTCAATCTGATCTCTCTAACTTTATCTCCCAGTTGTTCAACCTGTGCTGTACCTCTGATGATCTAATTCCTGATCTTATCCATCCTTGTCACTCCTAAGGAGAACCTCAACATCTCCATTTCTGCCACTTCCAGTTCTTCCTCCTGTCTTTTTGTCAGTGCCACTGTCTCCAGACCATACAGGTTAGCTGGTCTCACCACTGTCTTGTAAACTATTCCTTTGACCTTTCCTTTGACCTTTAGCAATAGCACATAAGTAAAAATGATATTTTATAAAACTCCATGGTTTTTGAGAAGGCTCACGTTAGACTTTAACATTTTGGTTGCTGTAAACCCCCTTCACCCACCTTAGGCCTCTTAAGCTGGGTTCTAAATGGATGATTTTAGGCTATTGTAGACAAACTATTTTGTCTCAAAATAATTATAAGAAAATCTTTAGTCATGAGCTTTAGTTATTGGTCATTCTGTGTGGCCGGCTCACGAGAGGTAACTAGAGACTATCTACGTCAAGCAGTGTTTTATTGAAAACTTTACAGCTGCTATGGACTAACTTTTCCCCAGTCATGACCATGTAACTTTCTTCATTTTCATCATCATCCTTCTCTTTTTATTTCTTTTTTTTATTTTTATTTTTATTTTTTTTTAGAATCTAATCTATTAAGAAAGAGTTTTAAAGTTGTAACCTAACCTGTTGATTGTTGAACTGATATCTCTGTTGGATCTTTGTGACAAATGCGATCCTGAAATTATACACTCAAGTATCTACTTAATCTGGCATTGTACAGTGTGACACGTTATTATCAAGATTTAGTAAGTACGTTACAAATTTTAAAGTTCCACAGTTTAACATGGATATTAATGTAAACATACACAATTTTTTAAGGGGGGGGCGGGGGGGGTCAAAATAGCTAAGGTGTTTGCTTGGGATACTGTCTTAGTATTTATCTGTCAAACTCTGAAGAAATCTTAAGTCAAACTTTTTAAATTTAATTTAGTTTAGGTGTTAGAACAACTTTTCAAATTAAATAGATAAAAAATATAAATTTATCACAAACATCTCCCACACCTGAACTTTTGCCTCAGGATCCATCAGGGCTTCAGCCTGCTTGGCTCGCTAATACCCTTCAGCTACCTCTGGAGTCTTACCAGCTAATACGGCTTGATAGGACTCCTAATTCAGTTTCACAGTCTCCCTCACCTAGGGTGCCTACTATCAAGTTTGAGAACGTCTGCCACTAGAAGCACCAACAACTTTGTGCCAGCTGCTCATGACAGCTGCCTCGACAATGAAGGCATGGAACATGGTCCACTCAGACTCAATGCCCTCCCTCCGCTAGGACGAGCTTCAATCATAACCTTAATGAACAGCATTTCTTGGTGCAGCCAGAGAGCAAAAGAAGTCCAGTTTGGTGACCTTGGGATTCCATCTCTGCTATTTGTGGTCCTGTTGGTGTGACTGTGCCTTGGTTTCCAGCTCTCACTTGAGCAGTTTTCAGCCGCTGGGATGAGAATCACATCTGAGGTCATGATTATCATAAAAGGGTGGACTTTCCTTTCTGGGCTGAAAGTGGGGCGCTGCCTCAAATAGAGGTTTAAGTATATTGGGGATTTGTTCACAAATGAAAAAAGAACGGGGCACAAGATAGACGGATGACCTGAGCAGCTTCCACAGTATTGTGTACTTTGTACCAGTTTGTTTTGATTAACCCCTGGAAGTCCCTTTAACGTTATGACAGTTTGTGTTTCTTTGGGGAAAATTAACTTATTAGTTAATTACCAGTTCTGCGACTTGCAATTTTAATTAATTAACCTATTATTCTTATTTAGGGGGCAGCACGGTGGCGCAACTGGTAGAGCTGCTGCCTCTCAGCGAGCAGGTCCTTGGTTCAAACCTTGGTCCAGGTGCCTTCTGGGTGGAGTTTGCATGTTCTCTCCGTGCATGCGTGGGTTTTCTCCGGGTACTCCGGTTTCCTCCCACAGACCAAAAACATGCATGTTAGGCTGATTGGTAACTCTAAATTGTCCCTAGGTGTGAGTGAGAGAGTGAATGGTTGTTTGTCTCGTTTGTCTCTATGTGTCCCTGTGATGGACTTGCGACCCGTCCAGGGTGTACCCCGCCCCTCACACAGTGATTGCTGGACATGGGCACCAGCGACCCCCGTGACCCAAAATGGAATAAACGGGTAAAGATAATGGATGGATGGATTCTTATTTAGCTGCCTAAAAGTACTATTTTTTTATATATTTTTTTGCAACAACAAAAAAATATGTGTACTAAATATGGTCAATATACAGTAAATATGATTTTTAGTTAATAAATTCAAGATGGTTGCTGGTTGGATTCTCACTGTGTCTCTATGTGAGGCTTATCAATCTTTGTAAAATCCAGAAAATAATTCCCCATTCACAATGTACAACTTGAATTAAAGGCTTTAGTTGTATGTTAAGTCAGTTGGTGTGATTATTTTCTGAAATGTATTGATAATTTGGGCACTTTTGGATGATGTGTGTGTTAACGTGTTGATACCAGCCAGACGGATTACCCAGAATCTCTGAAAAAAATGTTTTCGGAAGAAACTTCCCGTGCATTGTTTTCTTTTTTGTTTGTTTATTGCTAGCTATTAGAATTAACAAAATATATGACTACCAGTAAGCTAACCAAAGATATGGAAGAAGTAAAAAAGTATATGATCTTTGTGTTAGAATTACTGATGGTGGTAAAATAACACATGGGCACACAGAGTTTATTGAGGACATGCAGCAATTGAAGGCAAAGAAAATTATAAAAGATTGAGGAGCTGAAAAGAAGAGTGGAAGATCTTAAGCAATATGCAAGAATGGATGACCTGGTGGTAACTGGACTAGAGACAACTCATTGGACTTATGCAAGGATCACAGCAGTTGCCATGGAGGGTGAAGATGTAACAAGACTGGAGCTGTACTCATGGGAAAAGCAAGTTATTAAGTTTTTCAACAATCACAATATTGTTATTGACAGTGAACAGCCTTGTGTCATACTATTCCTCAAAAGCAAAAGAACAGTCCAAACATCATTCTTCAGTTTGTGACCAAATAAAAATAAAATAGAGTGTTAGAACAGGCAAAAAGCTGAGAGGAATGGGTGTATAAATGAACATCTCACAAAGAAAAATGTAGAAATTGCAAGACAAGCTAGAACCTTGAGAAAGGGAAGTTGATTAAGGATACATGGACAAGAAACTGTAAAGTAATGATCAGACAGAAAGGTACACCTGAACAGGCCAACGTTGTTCTTTATTGAAATGTAAGATCTTCATGTGAAACATCTTTATCTTTATCATCATCTTTACCTGCATCTTCCTTTTCGGGTCACATGGGTCGCTGGTGCCCATATCCAGCCATCACTGTGCGAGAAGCGGTGGACACCCTGGACAGGTCTCCAGTCCATCACAGGGACACATAGAAACAAATGAGACAAACAACCATTCACTCTCTCTCACACCTAGGGACAATTTAGAGTTACCAGTCAGCCTAACATGCATGTTTTTGCTCTGTGTGAGGAAACCACTCTCTTACCAACTCTCATTAAAACTCTGGCAGCAGCATTTTGGAATAACTGAAAACTTTTCCTAAAAGTTTTTGGACACCCAGATAATAAACAATTCCCCAAGTCCAGCTTAGACGTGACAAATGCATGGACCAGTTTTTCTGCATCATTTTTAGATAAGATGTTTCTAATTTTAGTGATAATACACAGGCCGTGGAAAGTGGTTCTGGTAACATTTTTAATGATTACTGGTCAGTCTAAGTCCCTGCCCTCACCTTTGGCCATGAACTTTGGATAACAGCCAAAAGAATGAGATTACAGTTAAATAATAAGTTGGACAATACAGAGAATATTACAGTTGAAATAAGTATCCTCTGTATAGTAGCCGGGCTCTCACTTAGAGATAGGGTGAGAAATATGGTTATCCAGGATAGACTCGGAGTAGAGCTAATGTTCCTCTACATCAAGAGAAGCCACTTGAGGTGGTCAGGCATCTTGTAAGGATGACCCCTGAACGCTTCCCTAGAGAAGAGTATTGGGCATACACAATTGTGTGAAGACCTCAGGGAAGACCCAGGATATGCTGGCCTGGGAATGCTTTTTCTCACAAGAGCTGTAGGAAGGGGACTTTAGAAAGGGACGTCTGGGCCTCCATGCTCGAACAGCTGCCCCTGTGATCTAAGTCCAGCACAAGTGGCAGGTAATGGAACGGATGAAACTTTTATCAGAAAGACATGAACAATCACAGGTGGACAATTGAGACTACATGTAGATCTCTGATTAGTATCTGTACTTATCCTGATGCATGCTCAAATATCCAGGTTAAAAAATCTAAAAAGTTAAATCTGATCCTAACTGGGCCTTCCTGAAAGCAGAGAAGAAACCCAAACAGGACTCCAGTCAGCCATCAGGTGAAAAGGAGGAACCCAGACCCAGACAAGTGGTCATTCCGTATGTTGAGGGAGTATCAGAGAAACTGAGACGTTTATTTTCTAAACATAACGTCCCAGTGGCTTTTAAACCCCAAAATACATTACGGCAAAGACTGGTTCATCCCAAAGATCCAGTCCCCCGGCACAAACAGAGTAATGTTGTGTATGTTGTTCAGTGTCAGGAGGGTGATCAGTCTTACATCGGGGAAACTAAACAGCCAATGGCCAAAAGGATGGACCAGCACAGAAGATCAACATCATCAGGCCAGGACTCTGCGGTCTACACTCATCTCCAGGCCAGCGGTCACTCTTTCAGGGATGAAGATGTTCACATCCTGGACAGAGAGGAACGATGGTTTGAGAGAGGAGTAAAGGAGGCCATCTTTGTGAAAAGAAATCGTCCATCATTAAACAGGGGTGGAGGCCTCCGGGTTCAACTGTCCCCCTCTTACAATGCTGTGATTGCTAGTATCACTCAGCCCTCTGTGAGTAGTAAACAGCCATCAGTGTGCTAATGATCCATTGTTAGGCTGATGGTCCTTCTTGAGCATGTGATCAGCTGGTTTTGGTTGTCAGCAGCAAAACTGGTTGATCCACTCTGAGAAGGTGCTATTTAAGAGACTGAGCTGAATACAGCACCTCAGACTGAGGAAGTCTCTCGGATAAAAGACGAAATGTTTCTACATTTTTATTTATTTATTTATTTATTTTTGGGGGGGGGGGGTTGTTTTGTTTTGGTTTTTGAATGACCACAGGACCAGATTTAACTTTTTTAGATATCTGTATTTATCATTTTTCACTAAATATTGGCTAAAGACTGAACTTCTCTGTCAAATGCAAATAGGTTTTGTAGTTAATAAAAAAAATGTCAGTAAAGGACAAATTCAAAATCTTAGGGAAAGACCCAGGTCTAGATAACCAAATATGTCCTCTGTGAAACTTTGGGAAATTAATTGAGCAACACTTCTTCAGAGCCAAACAAGCTTCTATTTCATTTTGTGTTTTTAATGATCTAATCAGTTGTCAGCGTAGCATGGAAACTTGCACCTTGAGCCCTTCTGCCACATCTCTTATATTAAGCAGTGTGAATAATTGCCTTCTCACACAAATGTGCCAGCTTCTGAATCAGAACACAGCTAAAGGGTCTCAGATTGGACAAATGCTGGAGGAGGGTAGATGGGAATGTTAATAAGCAGAGTGCCAGCCTCGCTTCAAACAGTACTTACTTACAAAAGGAATGAAAATAAGATGGGAACAGAAAGAAATACATCATCCCAGCACCAATAAAACACATTCAGCTGTGGTTCTGTAAATATGTGGAGAATGACTGGTAGTTTGCTGCATGGAGGAACAAGATTTTGCTTCATTTAGGACTTGGGCTGAGTCATAAATCCCCTCTGCCAAATTAGGAGAAAGAAAGTTCCTCCTCTTTTCCTCCCATCATCACTACCTGCACGATGAATCAACGACATTATCCTATTTTCTCTCAGAATTTCATTTTGCCAGTAGCTTACTGGGTTTCAGAATTGTGTTTCTTTTCATTAAAATGCACAATCACAATCTTCAGATTGTAGCATGAGCTACCTTATTAACCTCTGCGTTTGCCTTTGCTCTTGAATGGTGAACTTTTATACTAAACTAAGTGTGTTGTGAATAGATTTGCATGAATAACCAACTAACTGGTGGAAGAGCTTGTGTGTGTACTGACCTTTGAAAGGCAGTGGGAATCATTGTCTGCACAGGATGTTGAATAATTAAGCTAAATGACCAGGTATCTAAATGAACTCTACTAAATATTTCATTTATCTCTATGTTATATGAAGTAGGATTCATGAAATGAATTTAACCATTAACAAGATCTGTTCATACAAATTTGATCTATTTTAATACTTAGCACATTTAAATACAAAACTCCCTTTTCTTCTTGTGTGTTAATTTGGCAATCTCTTACAATCTCAATGCAACAGATTATAAAACGTTATAATTAAATCAATTAATTTAATTATAAGAAGAGGTTTCTGGGACAGCAGTAGCTTAGTCAGTCTTGCAACCCTGCGTGTGCGGACATAAAAAAAAATTGCCAAATATTCCATGTGGATTTTCTTGCTGTGGCAAGCCTTGCAGAAAGGAACAGCTGGAAGCACAACAACAAAGCATTACCAGTAGTTTCTATTTTTTTAATACAATGTCCACTAAACTTTCAGATTATTTATCTAATAAAACAATAGGGATTAAACGGGAACAACAAAATAAAGGGTATTAACGTTTTTCAGTTACTCTTTTCTTGCAGCTTCCTTGAAATATTATTCTAATCATCAATGTGGAAAGTTTTGCATTGTTTTCTAAAATGACTTAAGTGGGATGATTTAAATTTGACTGTGACAGGCATCTGGTAATGTAATTGTGTGTGTATGTGTGTGTGTTTATGTAAACAAAATGTTTAATGAACCAGTGGACTAATTTTAATGACTCTATATGATCTATGAAACAATAATGAAAGGAAATTATTATTGGCTCTACATCTAAAGCTGATTAACCTTTAAAGTCAATTATCATTCAGCCAAGATGGCCGCCACATCTAACTGAGCTTAGCAATGAAAAATGTTTATTATTCGGTCCATGTTACAAATATTGAGCTAAAATGCTGAAGCTCCTACTTTAAACACTAGCAGCTCGTGTGGGCTTTGTTTAAAAACTCAGAACACAAGGTGGTGAGCAGTATTCATTCCTTCTAGGGATGAAACTATTCATTCATCCATTCATTCGCTCACATTTTTATTTAAATTTAAAGGTAAAATTGTATATCGGTACTAAACTTTCATTATTTAATTCATACTGCAGAAATTTCTTCCAAGTACAAACCCCTCATCAAAATGCTTAATACCTTAAAAGCCTTTTTTAGTCCCTTTTTTTTTGTGGGGGGGGGGGGGGGGGGGGGGAGTCTCGGGATTATGAATTTTTTAGTGTAAGTTTGGTATCAATATTCGATTTTAGCTTTGAATTTAAA
>NC_056506.1:22374530-22391679 GCF_014905685.2 Nematolebias whitei
GTGTTGCAGTAGTTCAAACTCTCTCCATCATTGTTTAGCTCCTCTGCTTGGTATAATTAGTGTAATTGACCCTAGATTGCCAACACTTTATGCCTTGCTCAAGGACTCTCACTGCCAAACAGATGCCATCTCCATCTCAACACAGTTTTTTTTTTCTTCCTCACCTCACTGCAGCTGATTCCCTCCAAAGCTTTAATTTCATATTTCCTCCAAATTGCATGCTTCCTCCTCTAATTTGATCTGGCCTCCCTCCTTCTTTGCATTTCCCAGGTGTGTTGGATCATTTCAGAGCTGAGTTTCTTTTTTATTTTAAAGTTATTTTTTCCGGCTTCTTTACCATGTGTCAACGTTTCGTTTTAATGATATTCTGTCGGCTTTTTCAAGAAGTCATTCATCCTGAAGCTGACTTTCCCTCCTACTCTCCATCCAAGTTTTTTTTTAAACCTTTGCTTTAGTTTTTTATCTGAATTCCTTTACTCTTTTTTATTTTCTACTTCCTTTACATGTGCTTCTATCCTCCACGTGCCGATATATATTTTTATCCAGGGGGGCATATATCTGGGCCTTTAGGGCCTGCATATGAGGATAGACTTAGTAGAAGTTTTCACTCACACTAGGAAAAAATATCCCATCTCCCTCCTTCCATACTTTTTTCATTTTATCTAAACTTCCTGCTGCTGCCAGAGTTGATCTAACCTCCACACCCTCACCATGTTCCACCTGTCCATGGAGTGATTACATCTGCACGCCACAGGCATGAGCGGGACAGTGAAAGCATGAGTAAGGTAGAGGATTACGCCTTTCTTCACTTGCGCATGCATGTAAGCTCACAGGGGAGGATGGAAAGATGGTGCAAAAAATGGGAGGGAGACAAATGTACCGATGTGGGGAGAAGTCAGAAGATAAGGGAAGGGCCTTGGGAGAGAGTGTGGTAAACAAGAAACGAAAGGAACAGAGTGAGAATGGAGTGAATTTAAAACAGGTAATGGGAAATTAAATGAATAAAGAAAAAGCCAGATACTGTATAGATTGGAAAGGTCAAGGAATATAAAATGTATGAAATAAGAAAAGTGATGATAAAGATGGAGGCAAATAAGGCTGTAAAGGAGGAGTTTAGAGGATGGAGCGGTGGCTCTGAAAACATAAGTAGGCCAGTGGAAATTTCAGGGAAATTGATTAGCATTCAAACAGACATGGTGGGTTGTGGGGGCTGGTGTTGTGTGTGTGTGGGGGCGAGGGTGGCTGAATATCTACCACACAATTTCCTCCAGTAGCTGGCACTCAGCCACACCCACAGGCTGTTGATAGATAAAGATAGATGGGTACTGACATGACTGAGACTAAAACAACAGGACAGAGCTACAGCAGCTCAAAGACACGTGGAGAACTAAAGACAAGTGTTGGAGACAGACAGACGGAGAGAAGGGGCATGAGAGTGACTGACACAGAGTGAAGGCTGGAGCTGAGCTCAGTTATCACACACACACTCTCACACTGTACACGAACAGATGCAGCATGGGATGGGCTTGAATGTTCTGAAAGTATCCTGGCATTATTGATGCATGTGTGTGTTTAGTACGTTTTTTTTTCTTTCCTGGGGTTGTAGTGCAATATTTTACCTCTGTGGCTCTCTGGAGTGTGTCCTCGCATTAATTAGGAAAGTGCAGCTGCTTGTGTGGACACGACAAGGCCACAAAAATCTGTTCAGTTTTATTTATTGTAAGTGCAGTATTAAAAAACAAAAGATTTATACTATTAATAGTGTAGTGACAACATTAATTGTTAGGTTTCTTGATCTGGGACCTGAGTCCAAATTTTGTACCATAAACATGCAAATGTAAGCTGGTATGACAATAAAAAATCCTTGAATCATTGAACATCAAAGATGTTTTATAAATAAATAAAAAAGGGAAGGGATAAAGAGTTGCTGCTCGATCTAAAAATTGCACTTTAAATTTAGCTTACACGTTTATAATAATGTTTACTTTCTGCTGAGCTGAAAAAAATAAGCTATAAATTTTTTGCCCAAAACTTTTCAGTTTTTTATTTTTTTACCTTTTATGTTGTACATTTTTTATATATGCAAACCCATTCCCCAGTGCTCCCATTGCAACAGCGCAACTCTGTTGCCTCAGAAAAAAGTTCTAGTTTATCTTCTGCAAACTCTTTGAAACTGTGTCAAAAGTACTCGTTTTCACAGAAAGATGCACCTGCATGTGCAACAAACCTGAAATGTTCTAAATATTTTATAGAAAAAAATAGCCAGCCTGGAAAAAAAAAAATGCATTTTTTTGTTGAACAATATCACTAGACAGCAAGTATGTGAGAATTGTTGGTTTTACATAAAAGTTCCCCACGTACAAAACATTCTGGTTTTAAATTGATTTAAAATTGTATTTTATATATGTTCATTGCAATATTAAACTAAAAGTTTTTCTCACATTTTGTCAAGGTCAATGTTTTTTTTATTGTCAGTCGCATCATATGTGGTACATGTGGTGGAACGAAATTGTGTACACAGGGTCCCAGTAACATCCAACAAAAGTATAAATTTTAAAGAAAAACAATAAGATATAAGATATGAACTAAGAAATATGCTCAACTAAGAATTAGGGCATTAACAGAGTACTCGAGTAATCTACACATCGATTGCTAGGACATCTATCGAGGTTAAAAATGTAACATCGAGTAACCGTAGTGACGTCATATTATGTGACCACCGTATGACCGTAGGGGGCGGTGTTGCACTGTTGCAGGTCACAGAGTATGGTGTAACACCGGGTCCAATCCACCGCCCATCCACTGTTTTAAGTTTCGTTTCTGACGTGCTTAGTTTGCAGTTTAATAATAATAACTAATAGCTTAGTTTTTCCTGTGACTTATTTGCAGTATGAAAAATGGTAGGAGCAGAATATACACTCTCAATGTTTTGTTGGTCTTTTTTTTGTAAATTACCTTTTATTGCGGTTTTATTTATTTATTTATTTTTGTATCTTGAGATTTATGACGTCATCAAATACTCGAGTTCTACTCGGGTTTTATTATGTTAATGTCGAGTTTAAAAATTATATACTCGTTCAACCCCTACTAAGAATATGCTAAGCACTAGTAGTACAAAAACAATACGCCAAACAACAGCAGCACGAACATGATCTGTGTGAGCAGATGAGTACGAATGAACACAGCAACATGAAATAAATCAGCAGCATGAGATCAGCAGCATGGATAGTCAGCAGCACATATCAACAATCAAGTGGCATTACAGTGATTTTTTTTTTCAATGATTATTCTGGTTAGAGATTCATGAGTCTAACATCTTCAGGGTAGAAGCTGTTCCTCAGTCTTGTGGTTCTACACTTAATGCTCCTCAACCTCCTGCCTGAGGGGAGCTGGGCAAAAATTGTGTGTGCTGGGTGAGTGGGGTCCTTCATGATGCAGGTGGTCCTCTTCCTGCATCTGAAGGTGTAGATGTCTGTGATGGTGGGGAGACTGACTCCAACATCTTCTGTGCAGCCTTCACCACTCGCTGCAAAGCTTTTCTTTCTGCAGCTGTGCAGCCTCCATGTCACACGTTGATGCTGGAGCACAGGATGCTCTCCACTGCACACCTGTAGAAGGAGGTGAGGACTGAGCTTCCCAGACCAGCTCGTCTCAGCCGTCGGAGGAAGTAGTCTCTGATGTGCTTCTTGATCAGGCTGTTGTTGCCCCAGCTGAGGTTGTCATACAGGTGTACACTCAAGCACGTCTAGCTGGAGACCACTTCCACCACAGATCCTCCTATATTGGGGGGGGGGGGGGGGGGGGGTTGTTCCATCTGAAGTCCACGACAATCTCCTTTGTCTTCTTCACATTGATATGAAGGTTGTTCTTTCTGCACCAGCTCTCCAGGTGTTCCACCTCCTGCCTGTATCTGGACTAATCGTTGTTTGTGATGCATTCAACCACTGCTGTATTGCTGGCAAACTTTACAATGTGACAGCCTGGTTGGGTAGGTGCACAGTCATATGTGAGTAGAGTGAACAGGAGGCGGCTCAACACACAGCCCTGGGGTGAGCCAGTGCTGAGGGTTATGGTGGAGGAGGAGCAGTTGTGGATCCTCACAGACTGTGGTCTGTTAAAAAGTCCAGGACCCAGTTGCAAATGGATGGGCTTAGTCCTAGTGTGAGTAGTTTGTCCATCAGGGTTTGAGGGGTCATGGTGTTGAAGGCAGACGTGAAGTCCACAAGAGCATACGGACGTAGGAGTCCTTCTGCTCCACGTGGGTGAGAGCATTGTGGACCACAGAGGAGATGGCATCCTCTGCTGATCGTTTTTTTTGCAGTATGCATACTGGTGAGTGTCCTCGCTGATGTTGATAGTTGTTATGATGAGGGTCATGACCAGTCTTTCGAAGCATTTAGTGAATATCAGGGTGAGGGCTACCCCTTATAGTGCCTTGTAAGAGCTAGAATTTATGTCACTGATCCTTTGTTGAGAAAAATTGTTTGAAGTAAAAGACATTTTAACAGAAGACAGAAAACATAAATGCAGATAATACCAGGAGAGTTGTAGAGCTTTACAGCTGTACAATCATCTGTGCCAAAAGCCTGAAGAATGTTTTAGAGAATATTGATGAATGGGCATATATTCATGATGCAGTGCCATCAAAATGTAGGTGTCTGGGTCGTCTTATATTACTTCTCATCAAAGTCATCAAATGAGCAGAGGCAGAGGGGAACTTGCAATAAAACAGAAAAACTGATGAAATTTATGTTACAACAAATATGCTACATGGTAGGGCTGGGCGATGTCTCGATATTTTAAAATATCAATATAATTTCATTTGCAAAATAAATTGACATTATTTCTATATAAACTATATAGTTATCGAATTTTCTGGCGGACACGTCACACCGCCATATAAGTTGCATCATTCCATACTTGTCTAATAAAGTAGAAAAATCCATAAATATGTCGCTTCGCCGTATACGTCACATCTATTATGCGTCACCGCTGACGCGTCGCGTTTGTTACACGTCACCACTGACAACCCGGAAATGTGGGCGGAACTGGGAAATGTGGACTGGTGTTGTGCCAAAAACTGATGGGCGCGTGCAAGGGGGGACTTAAACAAAAATTTAACAAGATTAACACTTAAAAACAGTTATTTGTTTGCTCATAATTATACTTTGTATTAAAGTGTGTATCAATCTAGCGTTTGCTTAATAAATGTACTTTAATGATCAAATCAGCCGTTTAAAAAAATACTTTGTTGCCTCGGTGCTCCATGAACGCTCAGAGGAAGAGAAAATGAAGGAGGAACGCAGCTCATTTCTCCGAAAATTAACAATAACTGCACCTAAACAATTTTTTTTTTGCTTGAAATTATAACAAAGGTGTGTGTCAGTCTAACATTTGCTTAATAAATGCACTTTAATGGTCAAATCAGCTGCATTTCGCCGGGGCAGTGCAGCTGGATTGACGGTTGGTTCAAACAGCAAACAGAACAAAGGTGGGGAGTCTATGCAGGCCGACTGAATCATTAGAAGCTGGTAAAGATTCTCAGTCATCCAGGACATTGTAAATTCAAAAATGTTCAAGAAAAAAACAAGAAAGTATAAAGTATAATAAATTAAGTCCAGTCGTTTTTGTCTTGAACTTTTTTGAATTTGACATTATACAGTAGGCACGTTTTCCTATTACATGATACAACAGCCAACAACAAGCCATACAACTATAACTACTCTGCTGCAATCAAGTGGCTGAAACTGGTACTGCTCTTTTTTTTTTCACAGTCAGAATGAATGAAAAAGGTCATATCTCAGCCAAAAAATGGTTTCTAAATATGGGAAAAAATCCATAAATATGTCGCTTCTGCCTATAAGTTGCAGGGCATGTAAATTATGCAAAAAATTGCGACTTATAGGCCGCAAAATACGGTATACTTGAAAATCTGCCAGCTCTGCTGTCTTCTTTCTTCTCCCACATGGGGCCCCTCCTCTCACTCACTACAAACCTAGCCCCTACCCACGCACTCTCCCCCTGCTTCCGGCTTCTCTCCAGGTGGAGTCTCAGTAGCAGCCACAGTCACAAAATGGAAAGAGAGCAAATCGCAGATCTGGTAAGCAGGTGAAAAAAAGAATGGCTCTGTTATTTGGAGATGGTTCGGATCTGATTTGTAAGATGTGCAGCAGAAAAATGTTTTCTGTAGACAATGCTGAAAACAAGTCCCGACTCCCGACGAAAGGTTCGAGCACAACAAACCTTTTTCACCATTTAAAACAGTGCTATAACGTGGAGTATGAAGAGTGTGTTAAACTTTGTGCTGCAGCTCCGACTGTAAAGCTCTTCTTTTCCTGAGACAAACTACGGTACAAAACTCTTTTACCTGTGCTGTACCTTTTGAGAGGTGACGTGAATAAAACAGCAGCTTATCATATCCCTAAAAACATGGGCCTTAGTGGCTAACAAGATGGCTAAAGTTAGCTGTTTTGTTAGCTGCTAAGGCCTCTGTCTTTAGCGACATGATAAGCCTCTGTTTTATTAATGTGGCACTACCTCCTCTTACTGTGACTTGAAAATCTGTGGTTCCTTTTCTGCCCGTCTGCGCAGCCAATTTAACGCAGCCCTTTGCCTCCTCTTCCTCCCTTGCTGAATAAAAGCAGCCCCTCACTGCTGCAGCTCATTGAAGGCTGTGCAGCTTGGCAGGATTATTATTTAATTATGTATAATAAAAAAATCAAAAGGTTTAAAAACAAACTTACAAACAAACAATAAATCAGGGTGCCGTAAAACAGGGTGAAATACTAAAACCAAAAACATATATGCTTTGATTTTTCTGTTGATAATATCAAATGGCTTGAAACTTACTTATATATGTAAATAAATGCCTAACAACAAACTTTAATATGTGTAAATGGTTTATTTTTTAGACATTTATTGTGTACAGTTACAGCTGTTGTTAATACATGTGCCTGTGTGAAAACTGGGACAAAGCTTTGACTCAGAAATATATTGTTGTTATTACTTTATGGAAAGAAAAAAATATTGAGATATATATTGTATGTCGTGATTTATCTTAAAATATCAAGATATTCATTTTGGTCCATATCGCCCAGCCCTACTATATGGTAAGAGAAATAAATGCCCTTGCGTCTAACAAGAACAATTATTAATAGATAACACGTGATGTCACCCAAAGCTTTGTTCGTTTAGCTAATTTTGTGTTTATTGCACCTAAATTCGAACAAAACTTAATTTTAGCCTAATTGAAAAAGCCGTTTTTGATTTTGTTTGTTACAGTCTATCATCAAAATGTCTTTTTGTTTCCTATTTTGCCTTTTAGAGCCGAAACAACTTCAGTTACAAGAACACAAAGCAGTTACTCAAAAAGAAATGTGTTGTTTTTCTGTCGTAGTGATTAACAAGTGCACATTGTGCCTCTTGTTTTTCCTTGTTTTTCGCTTGAGGGCAGTTGTTCTTCAAATGCTTTTTGGTTTTATACATCAAAAGAAATTATTTGCAGCCTCGCTGGTTTGAGATTGTTGTGTTTTAGTCTAACAATATACCAATTAGTTTCCATCTGACCCAAAGTCAGCAGTCGCAGCTGTAGCAGGAAGAGTGCAGCAGGACAGATCAATTAGAGGCAAAACAGGAATCTAGAACAAGGTAACACATATCACATGTTTGAGCTGCAGCAGTGAGAAAAGTTACAACAGCTTTCTGTGTCAATTGAAAAAAGTAAATTACTCAATTTTGACCTCAGTTAAGTTATTTTCAGTGTGATTAGATAATCTGTTGAGTTAAGTTTATCATCAGCAGCATATTTCTGGATTTCTATGTACTTTTTTTTGTTATTTTTGGCAATACATGTAGGTCATAACTGTGTGAATTATTAGCAGGCAGGTACGTCTTATTCACTCTGTTAGTCTCTTGCACAGTCTGTCATTAAATTTATTGCTAACCTCAAACCACACCACACACCCCCCCCCCCCCCATTCCCAGCACAGTTCTCAAAGGAATAACTGCAGAATGTCAGGTAATGATCACATCCACACGTTGACACATTTGGAAATTTTAGCATTTTAGATTTGCACAATGTAGCGTCTTCTTCCCACAGATGCTCTGCTTATGGGTCACATCAGTGGATCACCTCAGCTTTGCAACCCCTTCTGTCACCCCACCCACTGAATATCTTTCTCCACTACATCTATGAACCAAAAACATTGTATAATGATGGGTTCTGTTTCTCAAAGTGAAGCCATCATATCCAGTTTACGAGTGCTGCCATATTGTGTTTTTAAACCCAGAGTCAGCACAACAGTAACAATATGTGGGGTGGGAATTCCTAAATCCTCATCACAATAAATCATGATGGCTTTAATGACATAAAAAACAGAACATTGTAACTATAGCAGCATCAAGGAAAGACCAACTGATGTGGGTTATTCAAAATTAAACAAAAGACTCAAGGATTGACAGCTGGAAATAACTTGTTTGGACCATTGTAGGTTTGCACGGCTTGGACCGTCTCTGTGTCTGTCTCTGTCTCTGCATTGTTATCAAAGGCCTTTTCTTTCGTTTTTCGTTGTTTCTTTTTACATTTTAAACCATGGTAGACAACTCTTCACAAAGTTTTTTTTTTTTTAATTCATTCTGAAACAGTCTAATATTGACTGAATAAAATCAGTATTTATTATTTAAATTTTACAAAAGGCTTTAGTATCATTTTAGATTTCCATCATCTACAATACATGAATCAATAGAGGCCAACTCCTGAGGCTAATGTCCCATTTGGATACACAAACTTAAAGCCTATACCGCAACTAGCCTACGACTGATTTCTTTTGACTTTAACTTTTGTGTAACGTTCTTGTGTCCAGTTAACAGTATATGCCAGTGGTACATTATATGACAAAGTTGTATGGTATAATGGTGTGGTGAGCTCGTCTTTTATTTGAAAGAAGCATTAACGTTTAAAAACTATAGAATAATGGGCTTTACAGATAAGGCATAATGCAGACATGTTCCTGTTTTTAGTACTCTATATCACTTTACAATGTAGCTGCTTTTTCTTTCGTTTCTTAATATCGTTTTCTTTCTTTTTTTTTTCTCAATTCATGTGCATTCTTTCATGATTGTCTACTGTTGTCATAATTATTTGCTAAAACAGGTCTCTCTTGTCAATGAGTCATCAAGGCTCAATGAGACTAACCTGTATAAATAAAGGTTGAATGAATGAACCTTGTCAGTTGTTTTCCCCCGTTTCTCGTCCCTGGTAGCTCCATATTCAACATCCTTTCTTTAATTAATCTGATGTCCTTCCTCTGCTAATGTCCAACTCACTTCAGCCCTGCATTTGTCCCTTTGATACACAAATTTATAATCCTGACCATTTTGTCATAGTATGTCCTTTGTGTCTGTTTCCTTTGTGTTTATCTTGTATTTATTTCCTTTCCTGATCCTTGTGTTTGACTCTGTTCTGAGTGTGTGTCTCCCTCTTGTGGTCTGTCCCAGCTATTGCTCCTCACGTTAGCTTCTGCCATCACCTGTTGTCTCTCCCAGCTGTTTGTCATTTGTCTGACTTTAATGTGTGCATATAAGTATGTGTCTCCTGTTTCTTGTTATCTGGGCATTGTCTCATGAAGGCTCCATGTTCCTGTTACCTGTTCTGCACCACATCCTGGTTTGTCTCCCTTAGTTCCCTCCCATGGGTCATGTAAGTTGTTGCTGCCATGTCAGCCCTTATTATTAAATAACTTCTACTTTTAAACCTGATTCCGCCGAGTCCTCCTTGCATTTGGGGTTCAGCCACCACCAGATTGTTACACATTTGGTCACTCTCAATGAAAATCTTTTAATCGTTTGCATATTTATTTGAGCTGTCTTAATGTTAGCACATCGTAGCTTGCATGTAACATAAACTGGAACATGGAAAATAACAAATCTGGATTACCATGATAGTGTTTTTGTACTCACATATATTATTGTATACAAAGTATTTATTTCACTGTGCCATAGGGAACATTTTTATTTTTTCATCAGGCTTTTACTAGTTAATAAAAATGTTGTAATTTCAGTTGTTTATGAAGTTTCAGACACTTTCCTCTTGCCGATGCTGCCACCACAAAGTCATTTATAAGATGTTTTTTTTTTTTTTACTGAAATAACTGTCTAACGACTGAGAGTAATGCTTGAGACATTTAATTTATGATGCAATGGATGTATTTTTTCCCTCAGTCTATTAAGTTCCCTCCTCTAACCAAATGCATAGTTTTGCTAATGTTAGGCAGTTGCTGGCTTACTTGCATGTCAAACCTAAAAGCTACTCAAAACCTGAAATAAAAAGTCATTCTGATGCTTTTACAGCTAAAGAACTCTACTCTGAAATGGTCTTTACACGTTATCCTTATTTGAACTGGCAGTATCATATATTCTCTACACATAAATGGGCTTTTTTCATTTAGCATTATCAGTCCAGATGGTTTTATCCTTTCAAATCATTATCGTTGAGAGGAGGAAACATTGCTTCCCTCGTCATATGGAATTGGCTCTCTGATTAAATGAGTTTTCATCATCTTCCTTACACACCCCTCCCTCCTGTGTGTATCCGCAGTCAGATCATCTTGCCTGCGAAGTCATCCGGTAATGATGCGAGTCACATTAGATGAATGGATAGGCTTACTAATCACATAAAGCTTGTTAATTGGATGCATATTGTCATGGCGAACTATTATAGCATCATCAAGTATCAGTGCTGAAGTGGGCGGCGTTGCACTGAGGTTGCATTGGTAACGCTAACATAAAAGCAAATAGGCATGACAAATAAGATAGAGATGAACCCAGAGGCCTTTTCCTTGTCTTCTGCCTCTGTGTGTGTGTCACCTCTTTCTCCTAGTCTGTGTTCTCACACATTACCCTCCAATAACCATTTCATAATTCCCAGACTGGAAAGCACTTCCTTCCTGCCATGGCTTCCTCCCTGCACACCTGAGGGAATTTCATCATCCTTTTTCTAGTTAATTACCTCAAATATGCTGTCACTCTTATCTAATTATAACTCAATTCTCAGCATCTAGTCTCAGAAGGGTATGCTTTGAGATGAATCATTAAAAATCTGGTGTAGTTCCATGACCTCTGGAACTCCCACTGCATTATCCAAACAGATGTCAAAAATTAGCGTTAGCTCTGACCTTGAATGGCTCATTGGGTCGCTATTAACAAAGATAAATAAGCAAGGACTAAACACAGCATATATTATCATTTTTAGTTTGAGTTTGGACTGGTTTCTTTAATGTGCTCTATGGTATTTGTGTGGATGTAAAAATCTGCAGAGGTCAACCCTGGTCAAAACGTAGTAATCAGAACTGTCTTGTTTTGTGCATAAGACCTAACTACAATTGTTTATTCTTGTGCAGTGTATATTTTTAACCTAATGACATAATCGTACAACATATTTGCTTATGTGCTTTGTGGTGTATTTAATACACCTTAAACAAATACAAACAACAGTTAATTGTGGGCAAAATATTAATGAAATAATATAATGGAAAGTAATATGGATCAGTATCAGAAGGACTTTTGAAAAGCTGGAGTCTAAGGTTTTAATATTGGTAAGAACGCTGCCAACAGAGAAACAGAGGACTTAAGTATTTGATTTGTGGAGAGGTGGAGTTGCATTCACATACAATAAATCAGTGCTGAGCTAAAGTAAATTACAATGTCATCATTCATTCAACTGCTAGGACTGCGTGACCTGAATTGTGTCATTTGAACTAGTTGGTGAGGGTACTTCTGACTCCTGCAGCTGACTTTGTGCAGCTCAGATTTTTGTGATCCCATGTAGTGTGCACATTGACAACGCTTTACCATGAAAAATCAAATACTCCAAGTGTAGTGCTGAAGGCACAATAGGCATACAGAAGAAAACTGAACCATACAGAAGCATATCAATCAACCTTTATTTATACAGGTAAATCCCATTGAGCCTCGAGGACTCATTTACAAGAGAGACCTGATTTCAACAAAGAAATATATACTTAACATTATAACATATACTTATACTTGGTGTCCTCATGATTGAGGGACACCAAAAAGTCTACAATGGGAACATTTCTTAGCAGCATAGATCCAGAAATACATTTCCCTTTTTTAATGACAAGATAAAAACAATCTGATAAAGAAAACAAGTTTCACTCCACATTGTAGCTAAATTATATTCGTATAAAATCCTAAATAGCACCGGGCTCGTGGACTCTTCTGATTCTTGAAAGCAATTAAATACCTCATCTTAAATTCAACAGTTTTAGGGTACATTTCTCAGCTTACACTGTTTTATATAGTTTCTAAAAAAAAAATTAATAAAAATCCCAGCTATAGTCTGTACATTTAGTTTTACAGCTTGAGACTGGCAGTGCAATCCAGCTCCTTACCAGGTCTCAGGCGTTGCTGGTGTCCAGGGTGTCCACGGTCTCTCGCACAGAGAATGCTGGATATTCTCTGTGACACCCTGAACACATCTACATTTACATCTCTGAAAAGTTCTGCACCCTCTTATCTCGCTGATCTGCTGCAGCCATATGTCCCACAGCGCTCTGAGGTCAACAGATCAGATGCTTTTATTGGTTTCAGGCACTCATTTTATGCTCAGAGCTGACAGGGCCTTCTCTTTTGTAGGTCTAAAACTGTGGAATGACTTACCACTGCTTGTTAGGCAGGCTCCCTCTCTTACTCTTTTTGTCTCATTTAAAAACTCACTTTTATTCCCTGGCTGTTTACACTGTGTGAGTTCTATAATGTTAGTCATTTGGTTATTATCTTTAACTTTTTGGATCTGTGTATTTTATCCTGTGTCCTTTGCTTGTTTTGTTTTTGCTGCATATCACTTTGATTGGTCTTGTTGCTGTTTTAAGTGCTTTATAAATAAAGTGGTATAGTAGGTCTTCAGTCCATCACAGGGCTTAATAGAGACGGACGAGACAAACAACTTTGAACACTCTCACCTAGGGACAAATTAGAAATACCAAATTTACCTTACATGCATGTTTTGAGTCTATGGAAGGAAAGTACCAAAGTAAAACCCATGCATGCACAAAAAGAACATGTAAACTCTGCCCAGTAAGATTCCCAGCCTGAATTCAACCTAGCAACCTTCTCACCGAGTTCTCACCAATACAAAACTACCAACTGCGCCACTGTGCAGCATAAACTAACTATAAACATATTCAAACGTATTATACTTCCTTACAGTCTTTACTGTTTTTCAGTACTGAGTATCAGAATAGTTGGGTCATGTCAACTTATTATTAAAAAAAAAAAAAAAAAAACTTTTTGGAATATAATAGTCACAAAAATTGCCATAAGATGTTGTGACATCACATATAAATTTTGCTAGATGAAAGCATTATACAGTTTTTCTTGTGGGGTACTTTATTCTGTCTGTCTAATGGTTTTAGTTGACTAATGAATATCTGTTTTGGAACTGTTGCTGCAAATCCTTTAAAAATGAACCACAGTTGGTACTTCCATGCACGGCTGAATTTATTCTTGTTTATTCTCTTCTTTTTTGACAAATGTCCAATCCCCTCACTTAAAAAGTGTTGAGCTGCTAAAGGGGCATACAGTGGAATCCCTTTGAAATAGTGCTGCAGCAGCAAGTTTATGGCAGAGCAGAGCACTTTAAACATATAGAAATTTATTATATTTTTTAGAGAATTTGAGTATATCATGAACAAATTCAAGAACATGTGTAAGACTAGAAGAACATAGAATTAAAACATAGTGGTTGTTAGCCATCCCTCCAAATAAATTAGGCATTAGCTCAATGTAGCACTAACTCATTTTAATCTTATTTGACAAAAGCTTTCTATAAACATGTAAAAAACAGGGATGCACCTACTGTGACACGTGTGTTGACAAGACAATAGATAATAAAATAAATATTTAGTTTCAATGTGAAATACTTTTTTTTTTTCACATACAATTATGCTCTTTTTACAACTTGTACCAAAAAACGTGTGAAAAGACATGGGTAATCCAAAAACAGTGGTTATTTGTGGACTAATTCTTTGATGGATGGACTGTCCAATAGTAAAACAGAAATTTGTCTTCAACACGGCTCCAACAATGAACAAAGTTTAGGATTTTGGAATAAATGCACCAAGTTTCTTCCTTTAAACTCCCTGCACACCTCCATGGTCTTTAAAACATTTAGCTTCAATGAGTTTTCAGTAAAAAAATAAATAAATTAACCGGGTTCTGAACTTCCTGCTGGTACCTTTTCAAACCCTTCAGTTCTATCAGATGGGCTACCAGGGCCATGTCATCAACATGTTTCCAGAGTCCTTCTTTCTCTACTACAGGTAATCAGAGTCAGAGAAGCAGAGTTCCTTTATTTTCCATGCACAGCGCATGTAGTAAATGTGGTGGAATGAAATTGTGTACACATGGTCCCAGTTACATCCAACAAAAGTATAAAATGTAAAAGAAAGACAGTAATAAGATCTAAGAGATGAACTAAGATATTGTGTGTGAGTGAGTGTGTGTGTGTGTGTGTGTGTGTGGGGGGGGGGGGGGCAGATCGTGGGGGCTCGTCCGGGATCAGCACACCACATGCCCATGGCCTACCGCTGATCAAATTATATTGATCGCCAGGACCTCTCACACTACATGTTCACGGAGCCAGAGGTGACCCAGTGTGCAGCAAAGAGGTCAGTAACCAGTGAAAAGGGTGTACCAGCCCACAGAGTGTATCACTGCGCATCCAAACATCCGAGGCCAGAAAGATGTCATCTAGCGAATGAAAACAACTACTTTGGAGCATCAAGTAAAAGTTACATCAGCTAACAGCTAGTGAAGCCCACCTCATCACAACTTCTCTTGGAGACATTGAAGGACTGGATTCCAGTCATCTGATTCAAAATGATGAAGAAAGTTGTGTTGAGTATCTGACTAACTACCTGTGTGTCTCAGACGCAGAATTTTGTTAGCATTGACAGTATTAAAAGCCAATGAAAAGTCCATGAATAGGATCCTGGTGTACAAGTGTGTGGAGTCCAGTAGTATAATTTTTTAATTCTAGCTCTTGTCAGGAATGCCTGAACTAATCCACGTAGAAGCTAAATATCAGCGTGGAATCTGCTGATAAAGACTTGATTTTTGTGGGAGAGACATTAATGTATGCAAATGTCAAAAATAACATATGCACACATGTGTTGGAGTCTATTGAAATCCATGTGGGTACTATAGACCCAATATAGACCCTTTGTTCTTTGGCAGTAGTAGTAAGTAGGACAGTGGTATGGACCAAATTACATATTAGACTAAAAACTAACTGTATGCAGGGGGTAAAAAAAAAAGGCATTTATCTATTAGATTGTGTCATTTCCATGTTGATGCAGGTTCATAGTAAACCACAAAAACAATATTTGTTTATTACAAACTCAGCAAGACACTGATAAGCATACCACAGAAGATTTTACACTGGGGGGTGGGGGGGACATTTCATATCAGGAAGCTTATTGTAGCTTGAAAATTATATCTGGAGTTCCTCAGTGGCTCCAGAGAAAAAGCTTCTTTGTGCTGAGGTGACACCACTGATATGAACACGACTTACATCCATATTGCATGCAGCACTATCTCTCCTTTTGTGTGTCACTTGCTGGGAAAACTAATGCAAGCTGTTCCAAACAAAATAAAAAGTCTAGTCTCACAGAAATAAATAAATGAAGCCTCTGCTGAACAGATACTTGTGATGTATCCAACCCTGCAGAGCCACATTAGAGCCTTCCCAGCCAGCTGTGCAGTGGCCTCTATAGATATTAAATATTGATAATTGTGCACGTGGATGCATTTTTTTTTTCTCAAATGGGATGCTTGGAAGTTTTTGAAGTGTGTTGCACAGGAGTATGAGCAAATAAACAGTGGGAGCTCTCTCTATTATTAATTCAATTACTTCAAAACAAGCCCTCTACCATAGCAACAACCTATTAGCCTTTAACCCAGTTCTAATATTTGAAACTATATCTAATACTTTCTCAATGGTCAATATTCTATCAGTATTTTACTGTATATTATATTCCATCTACCATCTTTCCTGTAATACATAAACTGTCTAAATATCTGCTCATGGACTCTTCCTACAGGTGCAGTTACTGAGTTTAAAAAGGTTTATGAGTGAATCATTGTATATGCACTGTTATTGGTGGTAAACAGTCACAAAAAAAGATAAGTCAAGTTATGCATAACACCGTCATACAAAGGACAATTCAAAGTGCTCTACAGATACAGGGAACTATATTAAAAGAAGGAATCACATTAAAAATAATTAATAAGATTTTATTAAAATAGGGATTATATATATTGTAAAAAGGTCAATTTTAAACAAGTCAATGATTTTAAACTACAGTAATTAAAAAAGGTAAACTAATAACAATAAGCTTTCCTCTCTAAAGTTGCTGTAAACTGTATTGTTTTCAGTCTTCTTTTAAAGAAGCAGTTTCTGCACATCTCAGACTTTCAGGAAGTTGCTTCCAAAGTAGGAACATGGAAATAAAAGCTGCCTTTTCTTGTTTAGAAAAGTTTCTTGTTTCTTGTTTGTTGTTCTTGATCAGATTGAACTTTTTTGGATTTTTCTACCTGGATTATTGAGCATGCATCAGGATATTTTCTTGTTTAGTTTTGGTCATGAGGGTGTAAATATAAGTGATATAAAGGCTTGTTTGACATGTTCCATATTTCAGATTTTGATCCAGACTTTGCTTTCAACCTTTTGAATGAGGTGCAGATGCTAGGATACTTTTCTTTCAAAGACAACAGTAAAAACATAATTACCATCATCTAACTAACTCAGATTCAAAGCATGCACAAGTAGTTTCTGCTGTGTCCTGTTTAGACAGAAATCATCTATGAGTTTTTGCAATGTTCCTTAAATATTAGTTAAACAGAAGTTCTCCGTGTGTCGATGGATGGACGGACGGATGGACGGATAGACGGACGGATAGATGGATAGACGGATAGACGGACGGATAGACGGATAGACGGACGGAAAGACGGATAGACGGATAGACGGACAGATAGATGGACGGATAGACGGATAGACGGACGGATAGACGGATAGACGGACGGATAGACAGATAGACGGACGGATAGACAGATAGACGGACGGATAGAC
>NC_056506.1:22391689-22395202 GCF_014905685.2 Nematolebias whitei
GATAGACAGATAGACGGACGGATAGACAGATAGACGGACGGATAGACGGACGGATAGACGGACGGATAGACGGATAGACGGACGGATAGACGGATGGATGGATGGATGGATGGATGGATGGATGGATGGATGGATGGATGGATGGATGGATGGATGGATGGATGGATGGATGGATGGATAGATGGATGGATAGATGGATGGATAGATGGATGGATAGATGGATGGATAGATGGATAGATAGATAGATAGATAGATAGATAGATAGATAGATAGATAGATAGATATTATTGTAAAAAAAAAAAAATCACAACTTTGTAATGAAATTGTGTGTAATAAAATTAAAAAGGAGAGGGTTTAGTGTTCTCCAGGAAATTAACTGGTTTAGTAGCAAGGTGTGAAGTTATATTGCCTTTAAAGAACACAGAGGCATATATCCAGATTAGGGTGATTTATTTGCTGTGTTTCTAAAATAATACAAAAAAACTATTAATTAACTTATTACTATAGGCAATATAAACATTTAGTGATAACTAAGGTGGCAAAGGACTATTTTCAATGATAAAGCAATATAAAAAGGGTTGTAAGCTCAATTATCCAGCAAGATACATACTGCAATATAAAGTATATTATATAAACAAAGTAAACAAACATCTCACATGAGGCACATGTACAGTAGAGCATGACTTTGCGTATTAGCTTTAACAGCACTACATGCAATTTTACTTCTGCTTGACTAAAATGTACATTAACATGATGTTAACATCCAGACAAATGATATATCATCATTAGACTCACCTTCTGTCATCTGCACATAGCAGTAAACCAGGAAACCAACAGATGCTCAAATACAAAGATCCATCCATGTTGGGAGAGAAAAAGGCTTTACTGCACGCAGCACCGCACGTTACACAGAACGGTGCATCAGAACAGCCACGGTGCATCCAAAATGTAGAAATCATGAAATTCAGAAAGAAAATAAGCTGCAGTCAAACATAACTTAGCTCAGCAAGCAAACTAACCACTTACAGTATAAACAATGTGGGTTTTCTAACAAGAATCGTATAGAAATCATTGCTAAAAATTAATAAATAAATTCAATTCCACTTGGGGGGGGGGGGGCTAGTGGCCTTGGAGCCCTAAGCAGCCGCTTATGTTGCTTATGCCAAAGTCCAGCCTTCCGTGACATGCTTTGCAATCTGCCAGATAATCTTTTAAAAGTGTAAACTTTTAATTCTTTAGTGTGAAACTGACTAAAATTTACCAAATTATTTCTATAATGAAAATATGTTTGCATGTTAGTCTGAAACATGATTGAGGTGAGTAGCTGAGATTTCATCTGGTTGCTACAGATGATAACAATAAAGTTATATTTGGACCTCAGATTTGAATTACCACCAAGACTCTAAAATATGGATATGATTATTTTAGTTATGTTAGCATGAACAAATACTGGTTTTATAGATGTCTACACATGGATGTTTACATTATCTTTCAATAAACTATTTGCATAGCTCTAAACAGATACACTGTTGTGTTAACAAATTATATTATTATCTATTTTAAATTAGCCCTGTTTTTGTTGTTCTGAAAAATGAGTTTGGCTACTGGGTAAGTAAAACATCCTGGAGGAATCAATAAATTGACTTTAAACACATAATGTCCAGATTTGATATAAACTTGCTGCCAACTTGTTTCATTTCATGTAAAACCAACCACATCTAATACATTTAAAATGTGTATTCATAATTATCTAGTGGAATACAATAAAGTCTACCATAAACAAACTGAGATTTGGTTATTTTAAATTTGTTATTTAAATACATTCAAACTGTAAGGCAAAATATAGATGGTGCATTTATACTGTCATAAGGGAAGTAAAAAAATCAATACATGTAAAAAGAAAGAGGGTTGTGCTTGAGCCTGTGCTGACCAGAGCAGATTACACATCTAGAGCCAAAGTAGATGTTCAGTTCAAAAAGTATTGTCTGCACTTCCTTGGAAGAAAAAAAAAAAAAATCATAAAAAGTTTATGAATTCTGTTTGTGCTGCTGTGGATGCTGTCATCTCGGGTTAGTTCAGCCTATCAGTTAGTATTGGCACTGTTGTTGCTGCAGTGCAAAGCAGTGACATCCAGCAATTCTGAACAGAATGCATCTTCTGAAGACTAAAAACCTTGCAGCACTGTTCTTGTATTTTATTTATTTAACTGGAAAGGGTATAAACTCCTGTGCAGCATTCAAGTGTCCAAAAAGCCTTGATATCAGACTGTTGTTTACTCGAACAAATGGCAGCATTTACATGTTTGCAGTGCTTGCATACATTTGGGGTACTGTTGACTCAACTAAACCCCTCAGAGCCTGCTTTAGTATCTGGCTCCAAGTCAACAGCAGCAGATTCTTTAAGTCCTGAAAGTTGTAAAGGGGAGCTTCAATGGGAAGAACTTGTTTTCTCCAATTAATCCCACAGATGCTCATTTAGACTGAAATGTCTGTACCTGAAGACTGAATCTAAACTGTTGTACTTCTTAAACTATTTCTAAGCATTTTGTAAAAGGAACAGTTTCTAAAAAATAAAAATAAAAAAAAAGACAACAATAAATAAATTAACTCATTGATTCAATGGCTTTTGACTCCAGAAATAGGGTCTTCTAGGTCAGTAGCAAATCTTATTTCATGCTATCATTAATATATGTTGCAAAACGCAAGCTTTCAACTCAGTTCAGTTTATTTACATAGGGCGAAGTCATAACAGAAGTTATCTCAGGGTACTGTACAAAATCATTCACATATAAAAAATCAGTTCGTAATGTTATTTGTCTAAGGAAGCCAGCAGATTGCATTGAGTCCTCATTTCGTTACAGTTTCCCATCTTGAGCAAGAACAAAGGCAACAGTGGAAAGGAAGAACTTCCTCTTAACAGGAAGAAACCTCCAGCAGAACCAGGCTCAGGACAAGCTTTCGCTGTGAATCCAAAGCAATATCCCTGTTGTTGTAAAATTTCACAAATCTGACTTTGTTTTAGTTACTCAAAGTCTTACCAAATAATAATTTGCCAAAACTTTGAGACAAAACAAAAAGTAAATGTGTCAGCATGGCAGCACAGTTGTTAGCTATTACCTTACAATAAAAAAGTTGCCTGTTTGCCTCCCTGCCTTTGTGTGGAGTTTACATGTTCACCCTGAGAATGCATGGATTTTCTCTGTGTACTCCCAGTTCCCTCATGCTAACCAAAAGCATGTTGGGTTTACTTGTAACAAAACTGTTCTTCTGTGTGAGTGAAAGTGTGAATGTGTCTGTCTTGTTTGTCTCTTCAATATGTATCCCTGTTATAGGTTTGTGACCTGTCCAGGGTATGCCTCTCGCACAGTGGCAGCTAGAGATATGCACCAGCTGACCCGTGACCTGGAAAATAGAAATGGGTAAATGAAATAAACAGATGGATGAATGTATGGATGGGAACAGTAAATTTAAGTATTTAAAAAGCAAAATCAACCAATAAGAGCAGAATTCCGAC
>NC_056506.1:22400202-22415112 GCF_014905685.2 Nematolebias whitei
TATATATGTATATATAATGTATATGACTCGTAATAATAAATGCTAGTTTTGTCATCAGTAAGCTATCAGGCTTGTTCATGTTCACCAGCAAAGAAAATCAATTCAGTCATCAGCTTCAAGTGAAAATCTAATCACTGAAATTTACATTAAAGCATGTTTTAGTTCTGCTCTTTTCTGTCTCATTTTAACATGCAAATTAGGAGGAAAAAGGCTCACAGTGAGCATGGGCCTGTACAAAGACACCGGCCTGCTGTGAACACACATAATTTATTAGCAGGAATCTAATCACAGCTTTAAATGAGCTCCAATGGAACTCATTAAAATGGCTAATGAATATAGGCCCAGACAACAACAAGGCTAGCTGGCTGGCTGGCTTGCTGGATGGATGGATGGATGGATGGATGGATGGATGGATGGATGGATGGATGGATGGATGGAGTAAGAAAACGGTTTAGTTGGGGTTTTAATAGTCTAGGATTTTTTAAGAATTACTGTCAAGCAGTTTTTTTTTTCCTCATCTCCTTTCCAAATAAATATCCCACTATCTTTAGTTCTGCTGGAAGTCTCTTCTTGTTCAAAGTGGATTATTCCACTTTAATGAAGAACAAACATTTCCTTTCCTTATTAAGAGGACAGTAAGCAGGCTGTGTTCTTAAGAGCATGTTTTTGAGGTGCACACTTAGGGAACAGTCAAATGTACTGTTGTAACATTAAAAGAAAATTAATCATTCATTGCCGAGGTCACCAGATAGACAAGTTAATATGGTTACTCTGCAAGGCAAATAATGGTGAGTAAATATCAATGTACATTAAAAAATGGTGTAGTTTTCCTCATTCTAAACATTGTTGAGAAACACGTTAAAGACAGTTTGAATCTGTTTTGTTCTATTGTTCCTGCTAGTTATATCCCTTCAAATATTTACTCAATGTTACAGGTGCCATGTACAAAAAGATAGGGTTTTGTAGAAAAGTACAGTAGAATATTTTAAAAATATTTACTAATATAACGCATGATTTAAACCCAAGTCTCCAACAAGAAAGGGGGCTCGTTCATAGAGATGCATAAATTCATAGTTGTTAAAAATATATGGTGGTCATGGTTTTTTTGTTTGTTTATTGTTTTTTGTAAAAGTAAAGTTTCCTTAAATCATTTTTTGGGGGATAAAATGGTGTGTGTGTGTGTTGGGGGGGGGAGATATCTGGCATCTCCCACCCTGAATTTTCCATGTACTTCTGTAATGTTGTCCATTCCTGTCTGCATGTTCAGAATGGAGGATTAGACAACAATAAACATTTTAAGGAGTAAGTTGGTTTCTTTAGATCAATAATCTATTAGAAATGTTTAAGTTGTAATCAGTAATGTACTGAATCTGAATGTATTGGGTTGATTTTTTGTTATTTTTCAAACGGATTTGTCTTATTGTACCGAGATGCATTGAATAGTCATTGATTGACCGTTTCTTTGTAATGTGCAAATGAACAAGTGTTACAAATACTTTAGACAATGCTCCTTTGCATAGTTGTAGAATGAAAGTACATTTTCATTTCTCAACTAGATGTGTTCCTTGACATTATGATAGCCTTTGATCTCACAATCTCAGTTGGTCCGTAAAGCCCTACATGTGGTGCCACCCCCACCCCCCACCCCCACCCCGACCCCGAAAGTCATCCTAAATAAATTAACTAAAAAATATAGATTAATTGCGCTGTAAGCAGTAAAATTATTTCCGTGCAACGATTTACACCTGAAGGTAGCAGAAACTTGCTTCTTGCTCAAACTATTCCGGTAGGGAGTCCCCCTCATCTGGCAGTCCACCCTCCATTTACTTTCTTTCTTTTCTTCCTCCACTCTTACGAATAGTGCAGTAAATTGTGGGACGCTGTAATCAGTGGTGTGACTTGGTTGGTAAGTGACGGCATCCATTGTCTGGAATTGAAGAGTCAGTCTTAATACCAGCTGATTTCAGGAGTGGAGTAATGTTGAGGCGCCGGACGCTTCAGAGGCAAGAGGGGATTTTTGTAACAAGGATGGATGGACAAGATGGACGGAGGGAAAACTGGTCTCCACTCTCATTTGGAAACAACCTGCTTCAATCAAAGGACGCCACGGTTTACAGACTTGTGATTCAACTGTTCAATCCCTTGCAGAGGCTGGAATTAGGGTTTGAAAGGAGTTGTACATTTACAATGGAGCTGCGCTCAAAGGTTTCCAGAGTGTTTGCCTTTGAGGTACTTTTCCAATTGTAGGCTTAGAAAACACTAAGCAAATTTAAAGTAGGGCCCTTTTCACAAAGTAGGATGAAGTGTGTGGCAGCTCCAAACGTTATTACTAAACATACATAAAGATAAAGTGAAACGAAGATAAAACTGATTGCCAAATTGTCAAAGTTCACACATACACACAAATCAACAGTTCCTTTGCAAAGAACAATGAACATAAGAGGAGGCAGTAATTGTACTGAAAGTATGTTCGAGTGTGTTAGTATTCAGTTGGGTTCATTTGAATACTTTTTGTTTAAAAAGCAGCCGTTAAAGCTATAATCATCTTACATGATGAGTACATGTGAAACATCTTCTCTGTGTGGTTTAATTGGATGAAAGCATGTGACTAATGTGATACTCCCCCCCCAAAAAATATATATATATATATTATAATCAGTTTACACAAAATATTTAGACCTATGACCAACTAGATCCAACTGTGTTCTGTATGCCATCTTCTAATGTATGCCATTTAAATTCTGTATACTTAGACTCGTTCATACTTTTTGAAACAATAAGACATTTCCAAGATGTCTACAGTCTTATTGCGTACTTTGAATTGTACCATCACTTGAACCACACACAATCACTTCAAAGCAAAAGATCACAATTATTCTAAAGTACACTTGGTAAAACAACAATAGGTTGAAGTATCCAACCTATATTACCAACTATTATGTTGTTTTTCTTCCCGTAGAGTGGTGTTTTTCAACTGTATGGCCTAAATAGTGACTGAACTGTTTCGTTATTGTCACACAAGAGCTTTACACTAATTAGTCTGCTCTAATGTATCATCAAAAAGATGAACAAATTATACTTGAAAATGCAAGAATTCAGCAAAGAAGAATACATTTAACTGTTTTTATTTTTATTTTTCAATTTTGTTTTTTATTGAACTTGTAGGGACAGATTGTGTATTTCATTTTTTTTTTTTTTTTTTCTGAGGTTGTTCATGGGATCTGGTGGAGCCACTCTTCCAGATTGGGGGTCACAGCACCAATTGCTGCAATGACCACTGGGACTACTGATGCTTTGACTGTCCACAACTTCTGTTATTCCTCATTAAAAACCTTCTCGAGCTTCTTGTGCTCCTTCTCTCTGATGTTAAAGTCACTTAGGATTGCAACATCTATCACTACTGAATTCTTCACTTGCTTATCGACCACCACGATGTCTGGTTGGTTAGCCATCACATGTTTGTCAATCTAGATCTGAAAGTCCCACAGTATAACCACTCTGGATGGTACTCTTCTCTTAGAAGCTGGTTCATCTGTTCACAGAGGACCAGTAGGTGTGGATCGTGTCAGGCCAAGGTACAGTTCAGCTCATCATTCCTGAGATGCTGTCTTGGATGTCTAATGAGCACTTGTTCTGGGAGATTGCTGTGTTGAGATATTGTTTTCCCATATGCTTCTCAAGTATTGCTCAGTCTCAGCTCTGCCCTTATGTTGTTCCTGTCATTGAGAGTACACTTGGAATGGTGTGGGGGAGAATACTCTGTTTATTTTCCTGGCTTCTGCTTCTTGAGTGAACTTCTTTAAGCAAAAGCCAGAACTTTGAACAGTCTCTACAGCCTCAGATATGTGCATGTTACTGTGTTTTTGTGATGGCTTTCAGTTGTTCTGACAGTTGGCGGCTTTCTCTCTGTCTAACTGGATCTTATCCATGGTGGGCAATGCTCCTTATTGATTGGCTTGATCTTATAGCTGAGCGAGTCAGTGAGTGGGGATATTTAGTAGGGGTGCACCGATTGCAGTTTTCTGGCTGATCACTGATCACCGATCACCGATTTCTAAAAAGTCTGACCTGCCGATTCCGATTTTGTCCGATACGATTTAGTTTTATAAGCGACACGGTCAGGTGTTATAAGGTCACAATGCACCTTCAATTTTCAGTCTTATTTTCTTGAAAAACATACCCTTGAACAATATCCTAGAAACAATACAAACTTGTTTAACTGGCCATGAGGTAGTGCTATGAAATATAAATGAAGTTCAGACAATTGTTGTTAAAACTAAAAAAATCAGGAAAATCGGTTTCTCATGCAAGTATCGGCCGGTTTCTGATTTCCCAAAATTAAGGAAATCGGGGCCGTTAAATCGACTGGCCTAATATTTAGCAGTGCTGCATTTTCATCTTCTATCAGACCTTCAGATGGCAATTTGTCACTTTTCATTCATTCAACCTTTATTTAAACAGGTTAGTCCCATTGAGCCATTTAGCCTTGGCAAGGTTATATGCCTAGCTTGGTCACATTTTTTTTTTTAATTCTCAGGTCAGCTGCCCTTGTATTTAGTTCCTCAGGGCTTTGCAAAGGAATATGGTACCCATACTGTTATGGTGGGGATGATGATCCCTGACCAGTCATCCTAACACACCCTTGCCATAGCATTTTTGTTGTATCTTGTGAATCTCTAGGTGTGATAGCAGATTTCTCTCTTTTGAATGTTGGAACACTGAGTCCGAAGTTGTTTCTGGTCAATCTGGATGATGTGTATCAAAGTTTCTATAGCTCACACATCCTCTCTCTAGTCTTGCTAGCATAGCAGCATTCCAACAGTTTAAAGTCATTTGCCTTCCATGCATGTCTCGTATCAGTAGCCCATTTATCATCAGAACATCCTGGTTTCACCAGGAACATCTCACATGGATCTTGTTAATCCAGGTGACGTCCGAGCCGGCATGGCCCCATTGTTATGTCTCTTGTTTATATTGTAACCGATGTCTCTCAGTCAGACGGACGGACGGACAGATACTAAGTTGCATTCAAAACAAAAGAATACAATAAAAAAATACCAATTTTATTTTGAAGGCTTTTTAAAAGCATTGCATGAGAAACTCGCCCTCCTCTACTGTAAAATAAAAAATTAAAAAAAAAAACAGCATGACTTCTTCAAGAGATGCCATCTCCTGCTTTAGATCTGAGACGAATATTCAACCTGAAAATAGCTACCCATTGTGCACAGCAGGTCTTCTTTAATATAAGGTGGCTAATTTGTTGGTTCCTTCCAGCATGTCGGGAAAAAGTTCAAGTACTGTTACTAAGCCTTTTGTGCCCAAGTGCCTAAATTAGAAAAGAAACATTATATTTATAGAGTTCTGTTTAGAGTAACTGTTGGATCTGCTTAGTTTGATTAGACGTAATTATGATGCAGATATTTGTTCTAGAGGAGTTTGTTTAGAGGTGCCGGAGAGCTGCTTTCTCTGGTTGTACAGTAAAGTTGTTACCTGGGGGAGGCAGCTCTCAGGTATTTGTCTTTTGTACTTCTTTCCCCTCCATGACTGCTTCTCTGAGGCATGTTCAGTCTTAGCAAGAAGGTTGTTTTTTATTTTATTTTATTTTTTTTAAATATGTGACACAGCTTATTTCCAGTTTGTAAAAAAACAAAAACAACAAGTAAAAAAAACCCAAAAAGTAATAATTATTTTAGACATTGTTGGAGGTTTAGTTGTCTAAATTAATATTTCCTAGGGGGTGTAAAATGAAAAGGTATTGTATAAAAGTGCATAGTCAAATTATGTTTATTTCCAATTGTGAATCAGGATAAAAATGTTTATTGATAAATAAACTGTATTTGGCTTTGTAAGCACCACAGTCCACTTTAGCTTATAAATAAATTACATTTTCTACAGATCTAGATTTTATCTAAGTAATCTTCAAATCTTCCTGTGTGCAGTCAAAGCCTAGTATTTTTTGAAATAATAAACATTACTCATTGCCTTTTATGACACAGTTTTGAACTAAGATCATATGATGTTTTAAAAAAAATTAAGTCGTTTTGGTGAAATCTTGAAAAACAATTTAAATCATACAAATCTTCTGAGTTATAAAATGAGGGTGGGGCTGGTTATTTTATGTGTTTTTAATAAGATTCCCAAAAAGAGAATACCATTTTGTATAACTCATTGTTTTTAAATAGAATAATAGTTGGTACAATCTCAAGTCTGTATGCACATCACAGATTTATTTTGAAATATAATCAAATACATTTGCTACTTATCGTATTTCTTACTGCTGTCTAAATCAGTAAGCGGTGCTAACTGTCTACAATGCAACATTAAGTAATCTTTTTTAAGATTTATTTATACAGCCTCATTGAGACATGAGGACTTATTTTTAGCAGATACCTGTTTTAGACAGACAACACATAGAGTACAATAAACAACAATATACAAAAATAAAAGCAATTAAAAACAATAGAGTTTTAAAACCAATACAAATCAAAGTGTCATATAAAACAAGGTAAAATACTAAAAATAAAAACATGTTTTCTTATATTTTTTCTATTGACATTATTAAATGTTTAAAATCCCTTAAATAAATCAAAGTGGACAACTTCAGATCTTGTTGCAAGGTGTTCCAGGTTACAAACACAAACTAAGTAAAAGCATTTTTGCCGAGTTCAGTCCGCACTAAGGGAACACTGCAGGTAATGAAGTCCTGAGAGTGCATGCTGCAACTGCACTGATGACGTGACAAATGGGAGGAGATATAAGAAGGCTGCAGACTAAGGAGTGATTTATAGATGAAAATGAACCAGTGTGAGAGCCTGCATGTAGATAATGATGACCAACTGACCAATGAGTACAGAGTGCAATGATGGTAGTTACAACCAGTTATGAACCTTAGTGCCCCATACTAGACAGCATCCAACATCTGCAAGGAGCTGGCAGGGGCTTAATGGTTGACTTTCTAACTATCTTGGAGGCAATGTGTACAACACAATGCTACTTTGTCTAGCTATTTACAGTGTCCTCTGTGTTTATGTGTCATATACAAGGTTAACATAAGGTTAACCGTACAATGAAATGCTTAAGACGAGATGAACCAATTTGACTAGTACAAAAACAATACGCCGAACAACAGCAGCACAAACATGAGTTGGTATGAACAGATACGTACGAATGAACACATCAGCATGAAATGAATCAGCAGCATGAGATCAGCAGAATGGATAATCAGCAGCGCATATCAACAATCAAAGTGGCATTACAGTGATTTTTTCTTTTTTTCACAGTGATAATTCTGATTAACGATTCATGAATCTAACATCTTCAGGGTAGAACCTGTTCTTCAGTCTAGTGGTTCTGCACTTAATGCTCCTCAATCTTCTGCTTGAGGAGAGCGGGGCAAAAACTGTGTGTGCTGGGTGAGTGGGGTCCTTCATGATGCAGGTGGTCCTCTTCCTGCAACTGGAGGTGTAGGTGTATGTGATGACGGGGAGGCTGACTCCAACAGCCTTCTGTGCAGCCTTTACCACTCACACCAAGATTGATGTAAAAAATAAGGAGGGAGGTTATCAGGGCCTGCAGATTTTCTAAAATTTATACCTTTCATCAAGTAACCTCACTAATCAAGTACATGGAAAATGAGAAAGTACAAGTTATTGAGGTGCAACTTTTAGGACAAGTAGGTGATTTACCATTAAAAACCATATCAAACAAGAAACTGGAAGCAACAACATGTCTGTTGAAACAATTTAGCATATCATGCTTATTTGACACAGGAATAGAGTCAACAAATAATTGTGATGGCAGATCAGATGAGTGAATGCTTCCAGAAAATATTTTAAGTTTGCCTGAATCTCTTAGGGTCATTCAGACCTTTGGTGGTCTAAGATAAATACATTTTGCAGCTTTAATAAAAACTGTTCAGAGATTCTGTAATTGACAAAAATGCCACCCATGAGTATCTGAATCAGATTGCCTTGCTGTTGCCTAAAGCTGATCCCTCCTGCACAAGAGGTCAGCTAACTCAACAGTAGACCAGGGGTTATCCCGGCCCTTTATTCTGAAGTGGCGGGGCGAAAAATTTCATCAGGCCTAATGTTCACATTAGTCACTTGTTCAGTAATTGGTTATTACACAAACTAACATGTTTAACAGTCTAAACTTTATCATAAAATTAAGAACAAAATATTATCTGTGCAACTTGATTCAAGTTTAGATTACATTAAACAGCTAATGCATCACATCTACCGTACGTGTCTTCACTATAAGTCCACTAAGAAGCCATGCAATCTATAAATAGTATGTCTTTGTCTACCATAATTATTATTTCTTTCCATTTTTGTTCCATACTACTTCTGGCTCTCTACTAACCTTACTATATCTCTCACCATCTCTGTACTGTAATGGAAAAAGTGATTAGCACACTTAAATGGCAAGAGAGACACCCGGGGCCTCTGGGTGAATTGTTCTACCTTAATTTCTTTGTTAATTGCTTCTCTGGGGAGGTTGAGAGTAAAAGAAGCCTGGGGGTGGCCAAGTCTGCCACAATTACACACTGGCCTGCTTTTGGGAAACACTCCCCTCCACCACCCTCTTATTTTCTTCCTCCTCCTTTTCCTTCTCTTGCTACCGATTAACGTCTGGCTTCCTGCTCAGTTTTGGTTTCATTTTGGAAACGTGGCTCACACAACCTTCAACCGTCACCTTGCTCTGTTTTTACTTTTTCCCACATGATAGACAAACCACCATTTCATACTTTTTTTTTTTATTCTACTTTTTCAAATACCCTCATGTCTACAATACTTTTTTTTTTTTTTTTCTCAAACTGTGCTTTTTGTTCTCCATCGTCATGAAGAACATGCATGCTTTTGCCTGGTGGTGAATAATCTGCCTTGTTGCCCAAAGTGAAAGAAAATGAAAGCTTCAAACAGAAGGAAAACTTGTTTTATTTGGTTTAGAGACACGTGGGAACTTTATTTAAAAGGAGCAGTACATTGACATGTATAGTAAATCAATGATATTAAAATAATAATAACATGTCACCATAATAGTGAATGTCTGCCTTCTAATACAAATACAGCTTTGAATTAAATGTCATAATTCAATTTTCCCCTAACTATAAGGAAATCTATGCAGTTTTGTAAAGATTTAAAATATTTTGCATGTAGTGATTGTGGGGAAAACTATGGAAAACTATAAATGTTTTCAGATAACACAAGTTTACTTTCATGTAAGATCTCCTCAGCCTTGATGAAACAGACTAAACAGATTGGATTCTAAACTTTCCCATTGGTTGAACTTTTGAAGCTTTAAGCTTTAAGCCATTGCTGTCTTGGTGTTTGAGTTTGCACATGATTCTAAATGATTTCCATCCCACTGACATTGGCCACACTCGTAAAGCTTTGGGGCTGCCAAGGTGTCCAAGGTTGCAGATATCATTACTGTACCTGCTAAAAATAGAAAGTATATTTTTGTTTAGCTGTAATACTGTAAGTCCTGAAGATTTACAGATTTGTCTGGGTGCTTAACATATTAATAACAAGACTTGATTGCTCAGATTTACCAAAAAAAGTTGTCATCTGAGCTCAACCGAAATGTGAATCTTTATCTTTATATTTAAATCTGAATCTTTATATGAAAACCATTTACACCACTAATACCTGAAGCTTTCACTCTGAACCATGCTGAGAAACACAACACATTTTGTAGCAAATCTAATGTGTTCATTTGTTCAAGTTGTTGTGTTTAAACAGCAACCTCAACTTCTGCAGTATTGTTTGTGTGAGTTGCATCAACTTTCAGGGTTTCATCTTTTAATATAGTGCAAACCAGTCTTATTATTGATATACTTGAGGGACAACAATTTTCCTTTTTTATATTAAATGCAAATGCTTTCAAGATATTGGATTGAATTTTGTGCTGTAAACCCCCATTTTTTGGACATAGGTTTATTTTAATTTGGAAAGTTAGCTTGATGCCTCTGTATCTGAAAAAAGGCGTGTTGAAATAATATGCTGACTTATCGAGGTAGTGATCCAAACCATAACATGTTTTAAGCATTTTCTCTCCTGTTGATGCTGTATTGTTGCAATTAGATTTGTTGAAATGTCAAAATACTGAGGGGAAATGTATCCTAAGGAAATTGAGAATAACAATTTATATCCACCATTGTTACTTAGGCTAAAGAACAAGGTATAAATTGGATAAGGTACAATTACTACAATGATCTCGGCAGTAGAATCATTGCTGATGTTCTTTTGAGTGAGGCAGTTACTCTCCAATGGTTCAGTTCAACGGGACAAAATAAAAGCTGTAATTGTAAAAAGAGAGGCTGCTGCAAAGTGCTCAGTTAAACTTTCCCAGATAGAAGAAAGGTCAGCTTTCCATGGTATTCAACCTCCTAGATTTCTGCTCAGTGTTCAGTACATGAGTGGGTGGCACGGGGATCCTTTTTGACGCCATTTGGCGACAGTCGATTTTCACACTTCAAAAGGTTTGCAACAAAAAGCGTGAACTGTGGGACTGACTCACTCCCACTAACAAAAATGCCAAGGAATAAATACTCATATCTATTTGCATTGACATTTAAAAAATATGTATTTAGTGCGACAGACATACCATGATAATAAACTTCTGTACATTATTCTTTCTTAAACTAAACTCGTATTCATTATAGTTATACAACTTTTAATTATGCACTTATGTACATGACAAATATGTGACCTTTGTTGAGTGTAACTGCTGTTGAATTAGATGGCACTGACCTTTACTGCTCATGGAGGGAGATGACTTCTATGTATGGATACTAATAGGCAGAAAAAAGCAGTGCTAAATAATTACATTTTCTGTAAAAATAAATTAATAAATACATAAAATAGAAATATGTGTGAAACTTTAATCTAAACCTTCCATTACTGTGTTCAATTACACATTGCTACTAGTTTGTTTTTGTCTTTTTATATATATTGGCATGTCTCAATGACATGTAAAGCTTTTAAAAATAGCATTAACATAAACTGTCATGCCATTTTTCAGACTCAAGTTTATGATTGCATTTAACTGGGATTGGCAGAAATAAATCCCACTAGTTTTATAAATGAATCACAAAGCAAAACTACGGAAACGAAACAGTGTTACACCTTGTCTAGGGTTGGCCAAGACATAGCACCATTAAGATCCACCTTCCTTAAATCTCATGCAACAATGACGGCATTGAGTTATTATTATTATTATTTTACCATGACCAAAATTATTTACGTGTTTGTTCATTTATACAATATTGAGTTTATTGAAGCGTCAGGTTCAGCTTAAGGTCAAACAAAAATTGACAACAAGCCAAATTAAACTCTTAATTTTTGTCATTTGCCTACACAAAAACAACAAAACCAAAAGTAAATTTTTAACCTACTTAACTAACGTAAATAGGAGAAAAATATTTGAAAACTAACAACAGCCCACCACTTCAAAGTTTTTGCAGTTTTTTTTATTTTATTTTTATTTTTATGCTAATGTGACACAATAGAATAGGTGTGGCTGGTCGGGGTTGATAAAAGATGGATGCTATTGTCAATTGTTTAATTCATCTTATGCCTTGATGTCTCTTTAAGAAGCCAATCCACCACCAGTTCTTTTTTTTTTTTACCCACTAATCATGGCGTGGTACTTGCACACCTGAAATTAACAGCCATCAACAAACACGTGCTTTTACAGCAGCAGTTGGACTGCTCTGTTTTTGTACCTCACAGAACAGTGAAGCCTAAAATCACTAAAATAAAAACGGCTGTGATTCCTGGGGTTTGCCTGTCACTCACTCTTCCTTCCACAGCTAATCACGTGTAACTCACTCCACAAGCTGCTGCTCTGACGAGGACTACCTGACGGTGTACTTAAGCTCCTGCCAGACACCTCTTCAGTGCTGGGACATCATCTACCAACAGGACCTTCCACGACCTGTCTCTTAAAGTCCTCCCTGGGACCTCATCTCTCCACTGCGCTCCACCTGTGGATCATCTGTGTCCCTTCAACATTCATCTTCAAACAAATCACACCTGGGTCAACCTGCTCCTCTCTCCACTGCCATTTACCTCAAAACTGGATCTCCTGCAAAACCCAGGACCTCTCCTCTCCTTCTTGGCCTTCACCTACAACACAAACAATAAGGAGTTATTCTCTATTTCAAGAATTCAATATTCTAAAATACCATCAGAACCCATACTCGCCTTATCCTCTTCTCCCTTACAGCTGCGACGACACCGATCCACCTGTAAATAAAGTCCACTTACCTTTTGCACTCCTGCCTCTGTCTTTACTGAATCAGTCTGCTTACTTGGGGTCGACGTTGATACAAACCTGATATCAGCCAGAAGTCCTGTTTTTTAACTAATTCATTGTTCAATATTCAACAGCATTTTATCTAGACATAAAGTATTTTACTAACAAAGAAACAGTGATGAAACCTGTTAAAATCACTGTATTCTTCTTTACCATCCATTCATTATCTTGATCCGCTTCTTCCTTTTCGGGTCATGGGTTCACTGGTGCCCATATCCATCCATCACTGTGCGAGAGGCGGGGAGCACCCTGGATAGGTCTCCAGTCCATCACAGGGACGCATGGAGACAAACGAGACAAACAACCATTCACTCTCTCACTCACACCTAGAGAAATTTAGTTACCAATCAGCCTAACATGCGTGTTTTTAATCTGTAGGAAACTGACGAAAACCCACACATGCACGGAGAGAACATGCAAACTCCACCCAGAAAGGCCCCAGTCCGGGATTTGAACCAGGGCAACCTGCTAGCTGAGAGGCAGCAGCTCTACCAACTGTGCCATTGTGCTGCCCTCTTAACCCATCTTGTAAATTATTTTTCAAGCTAACTATATCAAAATTATTTCCCATTCTACCAATTTCAATGAATAATCTGCTTGTAACTGTAATAAAAAATACTATTTTATTAAGGTATAACTATCACAGTTTATACTTTCCCTACCATCTTATACATTGAGTAAAAGTTTGTGCCTTTCTCTGTGGCTGACAGCAATTTATTGCTTGCATGACCCAAATAACAAAGCTTTTATCACCCTTCTAGTTAACCTTTGAGGCTGATGATCTCTCATACCAGAAACTTATCTCTGAGCCCCAGAGGTACACTGTGCTCCAGACTGGCACTGAGATGTCACTTCTCTGTGAAAAGCCTATATATAACACATACAGTGCATGTAGCCTAATCACTCAAAGGCTAAAGTTTATGGAAGACTTGAATCAACACCTCGGTGCAGGTTCATTAAATAACCATTGCCATTTTTAAATATGACACCTCAGCATGCATCAAGACAGGGCTGTGTTACTTTCTCGTTTTAATGAAGTAAACTTTTCTGCTTACTCTGCATGCTGTCATTACAGAGTAGTGGATCCATCCAAGAATTATTAAAGCAGAGAACAATTGCTATTGTTGGAATTTAAACAATGGCTATATACTCAATTTTCTAAAAGTTGCAAGTTGTCACATTTCATAAACCTTTACCTCACGTCTGTCATTATGATGTGGATACCAATGATTAAAAATATATTTTTTTTAACCAATTTGGTCTAATTTTATAAAATAATCATACTTTACAGTTTGAATCATTATTGATTGCTTGACATAGATAGGGAGTGGTGGCGCAGAGGTTAGAGAAGGTGGGCCTGTGATTGGAAAATTGCCGATTCAACTCCCGGTACCGACAACATCTAAAATATGGGTAGGATAGGTGAAGCATCCACGCCTGCCTCCACCCTCATTTGCCCCACTCTGGGCCCTTGAGCAAGGCCCTTAACCCCCACTATCTGCTCCTCTGGGCGCCCTAGATAGCAGCTCTCTGCTCCACACAGAGGGCTGTGGTAGCTTGGTGGTCTGTGGTTGCGTCAGGAAGGGGCATCCGGCGTAAAAATAATTGCTCTGTCTTTGTGTGACTTAGTTCGCTGTAGCGACTCCTGACAAAGGGAGTAGCCAAAAGAAGAAAACAATGTGATTGATTGACATATTCAATGTTCTTCCATGCTGTCATTTACTTTGTTCATTCTGAAATACTTAAGACCAAAACAAGCTCCTTTAGTTGGTGTGTAAGAATTTAACTATTATTAATTAATGGACAATTTATTACAGGAATCAGTTGTAGCCCAGATCAGAAAGGATTATTAATGGTTGTGCCTTTGACAAACATCTTTCTTACTGTCAGCACATGAGGTCATTAAAAGGTTTAGTACTGAAATAGTACTGTCTTGTGGATATGCTCGTTTGGGGCAGCAGGTTACGAGAAGCACTGGAAAGCTGAGGAACTTCAGTTTGACTCCCTATCAGTCTTGTTCAATTACTTTTGCCAATCCCAGCAAAATTCAGACGTCCACTAAATGTTTAGGACTAATTTTAAGCATCTGCAAACCTTATCGTTTTAGAGCAAATTTAGCCCAATTTTAGCCTAGTCACATAAAAATAAATGTCTTTTAGACATGTTTTTTCAGCCAAAACATGTTCAAACTTTGACTACTAGTATTCATAGTTTATGTATGATATTTGTTAGAAGATGAAAGTAGACTAGGTAGATACAAAATCTGCCCACTGTGACTACTAATGTATGATTGACATTTTACGAAAAGGAATTTACTAATCTTTTAGATTTGTAAAGAAGTCTAGTCACCTAGACAGTGACATTTTCTTTCTCTTACATAACTTAGACAGGATTAAAAATCAAGGTCAAAGTCAAAACATTTGGGAACCCCTGGTGGAGTTGCATTCGGTTCCAAAAAATCCGACCCGACCCCAGCATGTAGCCATCATTTCCGAACCCCACCAGTTTCGACGAATTAACAGTAATTACAGATATATATTGTTAGGATTTGTGGTCGGAGCGAACCCAGAGTGCAGAACAGGGACT
>NC_056506.1:22420112-22423292 GCF_014905685.2 Nematolebias whitei
TGGCAATGACAAAAAGACAGGAGAAAGAACTGGAAGTGGCAGAAATGAAGATGCTAAGGTTCTCCTTAGGAGTGACAAGGCTGGATAAGATTAGGAATGAGATCATCAGAGGTACAGCACAGGTTGAACAACTGGTAGATAAATTTAGGGAGGCCAGACTGAGATGGTTTGGACATGTCAAGAGGAGGGACCGTGGGTATATTGGTAGAAGGATGTTAGAAATGCAGCTGCCAGGAAAAAGACAATGAGAAGGCCAAAGAGGAGATATATGGATGCAGTCAGAGAGGATATGAATGTAGTTGGAGTGAGGACAGAGGATGCAGAGGACAGTGAGGTGGAGGAGGATGACTCGCTGTGGCGACCCCTAAAGAGGGAAAAGCCGAAAGAAGAAGAAGAAGAATTAGTTGTCAGTTATAATCAACAACATTAAAGGACATTTGAAATATATCAGTCAGTGTGTAATAAATGACTATAATATACAAGTTTCACTTTTTTAATGAAATTACTGAAATAAATAAACTTTTTCATGATATTCTAATTTTATGACCAGCACTGTATTATCTGCACAATCACAACAGTTTTTTGGCCTACTCACTTCATAGAAAGCAGAATTGCTCTTACCTTTAGAAGTTTTGTCTGGTCTTTTTCTTTTTTGTAGGCAGGATACAAATTTATAAAACTCAGTGAGTGGAAACTCACAGAGTCCGTTGGGTGTTTGTTTACAAAAATGAATTGAGCACAGAAAAAGTGTTTTGAGTGGTTTCTTCTGGGTCCGTGTTCAAAACACTGTTTGCTGTAGTCTTAGCTTGGTCTGGTTGTTTGTGCAGCCGCGAACAGCACAGCAGGTACCTGATCCCCTGTAGGACATTTTAGTCAACTTTATGTAAAAAAAAAAAAAAAAAAAAAGTTTGCACTGATAAACTGAATACAAATAACTTGTATAATAAAAAAAAAAGCAGTACTGATACTTCCGGTGTCGGACCGGAAGGTTTCTACAGTAAAGGCAACAAAAATAAGGTGAGATATGTGAATTTTATGGGGTTTTGTGTTTTATTTTGAAAACCAAAAATTCACTGCCCCATTGCAACCGTTATTGTGAGTAGCTTCACCATCTTCCCTCACATTGCAGATGAGGGGAGTCAGAGTGCCCGCTCGGTTGTGGCAAAAAATAAATAAAATTCTGCCAGCAGCAGAGGGCCCCCTCTGTGCCAAGGGCCCATGGGCACGTGCCCAGGTTGCCCGTATGGTAGATCCGGGCTTGGGGGAGCGCTGGCCCTGCAGCCCACACATCAGACCAGCCCACCAAGAAATCTCCAGAACCCCCAATAGCCACGCTAGACCTGATTTTAATTTGCTCGTGATAAATTCCTTCATTTCTCACATTTTCAGTCATAGCATCAATGGAGGAGGAGATTGCTTGCCCCTTTGCAAAAAACAAAACAAAAGAAAAGGCGATTAAACCTGACCAGGGATGAAGAAGGGGAATTTAATACATTGGTGTCGCATACAAAACAGTCTGCCGACAGTTTATTGTGCGAAACCAAGTACACATATGCGGTCATAAAAATTGAGCTTTGTATGGACATGCCCTGCAGGTGTCCGCTTCAACTCTAATCCGGTACGCACGGACCTCTGCGGACTGACATACGCCCGACTATACTGTAGCCTTAACCCCTGGTCTAGACCTTGTATCCAGGCCCTACATCTCAAATATGCTGCCACTGTTACCACTATAAAGATACTGTAAATCCCCACAACCTTGCTGCAGAAGTTTTGTGCATGATTAAATCCCTTCACTGTCCATCCAGCTCAATCATATATAACAGGGAGTCCACTGTGTTCTTGATACTAACTGGAAAATATTGTCAAGACCTTGCCAAGATCCTGGGAAGGGTGTCTAAAAGAAGAGATATTGGATTTAAGTAGGACCTTCTTGGTATTAAAAAGAAATAAAACAAAACTATTATGACACAATCCTTGTCACTGAAATCCATTGAAATGTCTAAACTTTCCAAAATACTTAAGACCACCAAATTAATTGATTTCTGGTTGACTTGGAAATTACAGAAATGTTTTTTTTGTACGTGTTTTTGATTCCACAGAGCACAATATATTCTAAAACCTGTGAAAAGTTTAAGTGATTACACTGCAAATTCTACTTTTTATGTTATGTAAGTAAGGGATTAGAAGATCAGCGGGATATGTGCAAGCTTAAGGAGAGCTGTCTTCACTCATTTACATGATCTGAAGATGTATTATGTCTTTGTGAGATGAAAATTTAATTTGCAAAACAAAAACATTTTAAACAAAACACATTAATTGGATTATTGTTGTGTAAGATTTTGAGTAATAAGCTTTCAGTTTCATGTAGCGTGCATTCTGATTAGATTTTTTTTCAGTGCCATTGGGGGGATTTGTGACATAAACATGTTGAAGTCAGACTTTTCAGTATGTGCGTGTCTTCTTCCTGCTCTTACTTCTATGTCCTTGTCACACAGTAAAGGAAAATAAAAGAGGGCAACCGTTAGACCACCCAGAAATCATTTGATCACTCAGTATCCCCCTGCCTGACACCTTGTCACCTGCGGCCTTAGGTACATGTGATGTTCACCTTTTATCTGAAGCCCTTGAGAAACTCATTGCAAAAACATGTAATAAAAGAAAACCCTGGGCTACATCACTGCAAGCATGCATACAAAAATACATTGAAATCATGAAAAATATATGCGTATGTGTACAGGAATGTCTTTTCTATCTCTAATTCAAATTCACACATGTGCATGCAGACACCCATTTCTCATCTTCTAATAAACTCACACACACTTATGCTCAACTCTCCTGGGACTGAAGTAAATCACTGAGTGGATTTTCCAGGAGTGATGGTGACAGGATAGACAGGATGGATAGATGATGAGAAAGAGAGGAAGATGAAAACTGAAAATGGATTTCAGAAGTCCAAGCATGTACACCACCTTCTCTGATAATAGTAAAGAAGCTGCTGCAGTGATAACACAGCAGAGTACAAGACAGTATTTTATAATGTTCCAGCACATGTACACAGTACTTTGTACAGAGTATAAGCAATACTGTTAAAGGATATACATATATATATATATATATATATATATATATATATATATATAGAGAGAGAGAGAGAGAGAGAGAGAGAGAGAGAGAGAG
>NC_056506.1:22423392-22449314 GCF_014905685.2 Nematolebias whitei
GAGGGAGAGGGAGAGGGAGAGGGAGAGGGAGAGGGAGAGGGAGAGAGGGAGAGAGAGGGGGAGAGGGAGAGAGAGGGGGAGAGGGAGAGAGAACGCAGCTGTGCTTTAGCATTCGTTGGAACATTTTGCTTTTCTAACTTTTTTAACTTTACTTTTTTAAACTTTCTAAAACTTTCTGATTCTCACAAACACACTGACAGACATTCACACATACACACGCTGCAGGTGTCAACTAGACCAGCCATTTCCGTTCATGCTTGAAACCATCTCTGGTCTCGACAGCTGCATCATTACAACTATGAAAATTGTGTGTTAGTGTGCACTTGGATTTAAAGATGGTTACCTAAAAGTTGTATCTGTGTGTGTGTTTGCACATGTGCACGGTCATCACTGTCCATCTGTTTCACTTTGACAAAGTGGAAAGCTTCTGACCAACCCCTCCAGATTGTTGATGATATTGATCTCTGTCCTCAAAGCTTTCATAGCTGCTCGAGTGTGTGTGAGAGAGAGAGAGCATGCGCGAGGAAGGGAGACAATTGCCTGTTGATTACAGAGGACGGGATGGGGAAGAGAAAGAGGACAAAGGCCATGCTGTGATGGTAAGATGGAAGAAGAAGATTATAAAATTAGTCATAAAGCGACTAAATGTGGCAGGAGTAGTAAAGTGAAGAAGAAAGGAAGAATGAAAAACACAATGGTTTGACAGAATGTAAGAGGAAGATTACTGAAGTTGTAAGCCTGTGGATGACTACAAACAAGTCAGATGAGAACTTCACTGCTAAGAGGGCAGGCAGACAGAGCACTTAATAGACTTTTGAAAGGATTGTCAGGCTTCTCGGCTTGGAAATGACTCAAATGGACAGAATGTTCCATCGGTACTGCATTTTGTGCCGAGATACAAAGATTTGCTCACATCAGTTGAATAGTTTCAGTACACTGAGGTTGTTTAGGTTTGATGAATTGTGATGGCTGTGTCACATAAACTAAAAAAAACTATAGTCAGGTCTGTCTTGTAAATGAGTCCCCGAGGCTCATTGGGATTGACCCGAAAGAATAAAGGTTGAATGAATGTAACATCATTACAGATTATCAGGCTGGTTAAATTTAGCTATTACCTCCAGAATGATCAGAGAACTGTACCACATTGTATATACATATTATGTAAATGTGAAGAGGTAAGGGTAAAGTAATAAAAGAGGTGTTACCAAATGGCAGCCACTTTGTGAAAAATTTGAAAGTAATAATCAAGTCAACTATTAAACATTAGGACTGACAAATATTCTACAACGTTAGAGGGGGCAGAAGAGCTATTAAACTCAAAACCAAGTTCATTAAATTTCCTGTTTCAGAATGCCCTGTTTGACATTGATTTGAATGTTAGCTCCTACTAACAGCATAAACTATCATACATAAATGCAACTTAAAGTAATTCAAAAAAAGTTATTGTTACACATCAGAACAAATCGTACTGCTTTTTAAAATTCATAAAACTTTGTCATGTGACTGCTCAAAAAAAAAAATCAGCCTTTTAACATCCCTCCTCTGCCTCACACCTCGTCCACACCTGCTGTCTCAAAGCTTAGGCCAGGCGTTCATTAATTTGTAATGAATCGCATGTGTTCCCATCTGTAGTGGTAATATCAGTCCATTTATGTAAGCAGTACGGATTAAATTCACACGAACCATGCATGTCATTCTCTGGGTAAAACTGAAATACGTATGAGACGTTCAAAGAACCAAGTGAAAGCTGGTGCATCACGTGAATTGGATCTGCATCCTTAAGTGAAAATGTGACATTAATTGTGTCCATGGTTTTTGCAAACATCCAGTGACGCTGTTTCAATTTACGACAGACTGTCTCTGATCTAGTCAGCAGCATCAGGAGCCAATGTTCAGACACAGGGCAGCCTAATACAGACATGTTCTCCCTGGTTCTCAGTGCGACTGTGTGTCTGTCAACCACATCTGTCTACTTTAATTTGCACAAGTTCTTCCCCTCTCTCCATCATTGCACATCTAAATGGTTTGAGTTCCCACCCCCACCCCCCTTCACCTCATCTCACCTCACCCCAATGTCTCACCTCACGCCTATACAATTTCTTGCCCTCCACTTTTGCTCCATCCATCTCTCCTTGGTAATGCATTGCAATGGACTCTTCCTCGCTCTCCTATCTATCTGTCTGTAGATGTGTGTATAAAAGGCTTGTGGTGGGGTGCTGTGCCAAGAAGAGTGCACAGATTTGGATAACCGCTGTCTGGAGATATGTCTGAGATAATGGCTATACTCACTCACTCCTAGTTTGGCTGCCAACCATATGTGTGTGTGTGTGCGTGAGTGTTTAAGATAACACTGGAGGTTCTAGCTTCAGTCCCAACCAACAGTAAATTACACACATCACAAAAGTGGACACCTTGAAAATCAGATATAGGGCAGAGAGAAAAATGTTATATGTGATAAAAATGTTGACAGTGGAAGTAGAGAAAATACAAGTTTTAGTATATGATTAAATCTAAAAGCTTTCACCCAAACTGATTACCTACCTGAGTTGCTTGTGTGAGTTTGGGCCCAGTGGACACAACCTTCAACAATGAGGCAAGTCGAAATTAACTTAGACATTCTGCTATTCCAACATGTCCTCTAGGCAACCTCCTTATTATCTAATCTCATGGATGCTCAGTTTGATTTACATCATGTGATTGGAAAGGCCATATGTAAATGCTGAATTGACTTACCTGAACAAGTATGGCTCGATCGCAGAACTGAACAACACTAATAATGTTGAAGACTCAATTGAACTGAAAGTCATGAAGTTTCCCTCTTTTTTCAGTTTAATCCACAAAATGCCACCACATATTTCCAGTAACAGCTGTGTTTACGACTCATAGTGTGATTGCAGTTGTTCCTGAAGTGCACAGGTGAAAACTGCAGAGTATACATGCTCTGTAAACGTAAACCAGGTCCCAGAGACTTTACTTGGCAGCTGCCCAGTACAATCCTTCTGTTGCTGGCTGCTGCAGTTCCACTGAGTTACAAGTCCTGTTATACAATTCATGTATTAGTACAAAAACCATTCACATACATAAAAAAAGGCAATTTGTAGGAAGCCAGCAGATTGTGTTGGATCTTCACCTCATCACAATCTCCCATACTGAGCAAGCACAAAGGCAACAGTGGAAAGGAAAAGCACCCTGTTAACAGGAAGAGCAGAACCAGACTCAGGACAAACGTCCATCTGCTTCGACCAGATAATGATAAATTAACTGGGATTGTGCAATAGATTAATTTTAATTGTAATAATGTATGGAATAACAATGTGGTGTTTGAGTTTTCTACATCAAAATAATAAGCATAGCCAGGAAAATTGCTTTAGGTTTGTCTGTACTTATTTTAGTTAAAAAAACAATTCAATAAAAAAAAACACTTTATTAATCTCAAAGGGAAATTAAATGCTGTTGTAACTCATCATCCTGGTTTCATTAAAGAGCTGTTATAGACACTATAATAATACACAGATAATAATGCACAATAATAATGATACTCAATAATAATACACAGAGTCAAACTACACAATATCAAGTTTTGCACCGATTTGTTGGTTACTAAACTATACTATCCACTATTACCAGTAAATGAACACATTTTTGCCAGAGCACCAGTGAAGTATAATCATTGAAGAGCATTCTCATGTAATATTTATTCAAAATTGTGTTGAATCTTGATGGGGTAGAGGTAGGGCAGCTGACTCGGGGCCCGAAAGTCCCAGGTTCGATCCCCAGCCATTCCCACGTGTCGTGGTGTCTCTGAGCAGGACACCTAATCCCTAATTGCTCCCCGGGTGCTACATAGCTGCCCACTGCTTCACCTGGGTGTGTCCCAGGTGTGATGGGTTAAATGCAGAGGACCAATTTCACCATTTTATGGGAGCATACAATAATGACAACACATAGCACTTTTATAGCGAGAGGACATTTAAGTCTCTACAACTCAAAGATTTTGTGTGAAGGTATTTAGTATAATGAAAAAGGTGAGACAATGGAGCTTTTTTGTTTTCAATTTAAAAAACAATAACTGATTTGACTCCTTTGTTCTTAACACAATGTCTACATATTAACCTGAAAAACTTAAAGTGTCAAGTGGACACTGGCAAAAAAAAAAATAGCTGATAAAAGATTTTAAAAAATTAAAAAAAACTCCTCAGTCAAAAGGAAAAGTTTCTTAATATGTTTGACAGTTTATTAAGTCTCCTCTAAAATGGTACCTACTGTATGTCTTCCTCACCATCAGAGCCCCATAAGATCGTGTTCATTTACTGATTTGCTGGTTAAGAAAATTACACTCTAACAGCTGTAGTTTGGCATTTTATCATTGGATTTAATCATTGCGAAATTAAGCAAGTCCATGTATTTGGCAACTACTTTAGTTTTTATTCATTGAAATTAGCTCATTAGTCTCTATGTGTGTATATAATGATGCTACAAACTGTCTTTGTTATCAGTATATTTATTTCTAATAGTCGTTTTAGCAGAATTTGGATTCACTTCCAAATTCATTAGCACATTAGTGTGTTTTCCTTTTTGTATTGATCTTCTCTGGCAGCTGGGGTCACCCCCTGTACGCTTCATTTATCTGTGAAAATCACACCGAGTTGTACTGCATTCAGGAGACTGTGAGTATATTCAGATTGAGCATCTGTATGCAGACAAGTGCAGCAGTGTTTACCAGCAAATATTTGAGATGTCATTTCAGCATTTGAAACTGTGTTTGCCTCTTGCTGCTGCCACTGAATACACTGTTTGACAGAATGCTTTAAACAGAGAAGTCAGCAGGCACTGTTCACACTGACCAAGAGCAAATAGTCACAGCAGGATGTGCTCCTCGATAAATGACTGCATTGTCACAGTCTGACTCTGTGACTACAAATCAGATTCAGCTGTTCTCCACCGTTTTAAACCACTTGTTTTAACAGCAATAACTTCAAAATATTTAAAAGGTTCAACATTAACATTTAGATGTTTGAGGACTGTACAATAAATCGAAGCATGATATTTTATGGATATTTTCTGTTTTAGTGTACAGAGATGACTGTCATGGTCTGTTTTGTGTTAGTTTGTTTACATTTTTTGTGTTTTACATTTTGTTTTTGTGTATGTGTGTGTGTGTGTGACTTGTGTTTAGTTTTGTTTCTTTTTTCCTCTCTACCTGTTTTTCCTCTGTGCCTCCAGCCACTTCACCCTCAGTACTTATCCAATCAGCCTGCCACACCCATCTCCAGCTGTTTCAATAAATTTCAATTCACTTTATTTATATAGCACCACGTCACAACAGAAGGTGTCTCAGGGCACTTAACAGAAACATTCACATACCTGTACATTTTTAAAAAAGTCAATTAGTAAAAGTTATCTATCTAAGGAAGCCAGTGGATTATGTTGAATCTTCACTTCATCATTGTGCCGTCCTGAGAAAACGCAACGGCAACAGTGGAAAGGCAAAACTCAATTTTAACAGGAAGCAACCTCCAGCAGAACCAGGCTCAGGAAAAGCAGCCAGCTGCTTTGGCAGCTGGAGGAACAGGAAGGAGAAACAGACAAACAGGTTTCCTGTTCCCTCAGCCCCAGCTGCAGCCACTTCCCTCATTAGTCCCATCCTTTAAATTCCTGCAGGTTTCACTCCGCCTGTAGTTTGGCATTGTTAGTTTTTTTTGCCATGCTTTTGGGTATTACTGTGTTTCCTTGTATATCTTCAGGGTTTTTCTAAGTTTTTACTGCCTCTGCAACCTTTTATTTTTATTATTATTAACATTTTGGTGTATTTGGGCTACTCTTGATCTGCATGCAGGGTCTAAACCTCAGGATAAAGCCATGACAGTCACAGGGGGGCTGCAGTAGTTCTGTGGTCAGTGCAGTGGTCGTGTTATTGGGCTGCAGGTTTGAGTCCCGGTTGCATAGGGCAGAACATCCAGTGTGAAACAATAGCAACATGGTTCATGCATATTCCCTCTCTGTCGCCACCCCTGCAGATGCAGCAGCTGAAAGACAAACAACTGCACATGTAAGGACGTCACAGACATGTTCCTGTCTGTCTAAATGAGTCCTGCATTGATTTAAGATTATCTTCTATTTGTGCAATTTTTGAATCCAATTCACAGACATTGAAATGAAAACTGTATTTTCAGTAACTATTTAATTGCCTTATTAAACTGCATGTGGTGGTTTTATCTATAAACTATATTTTTAAAGTAATGACAAATAAATTCTCATCTTGCATCACAGTTCCATAACTTCATCCTGACATCACTTGCCTATCTTAGTTGAATAAACACTCTGCATTTCTATAGTAGGCTTTTTATCCAATTATGTTTTTCACATTTGTTTAATTTTATTAACCTTTATTTAACCAAACAGCATCAGGCAAATCCCATTGAAATCACAAATCTCTTTTGCAAGGGAGGCCTGGGCCTGAAGGCAGCCTAGCATGTATGTTTTTGTTCTGTGGGAGGAAACTGGAGTACCCCGAGAAAACCCATGCAGGCACGAGAAGAACATGCAAGCTCCTCACAGAAAGACCCCATGTCCAACTGGGAATTGAACCCAGGACCTTCTTGCTGTGAGGCAACAATGCTAACCACTGAGCTTTCGTGCTGCCATTTTGAGACAAACAAGTTTGCCTTTGAACAGAGATATCGGCCATACACTTTTTTTAACTGTCAGCTTTCACAAATAACATTTTATTTTAGCAGCTTAATATATTAAAAAAAAAAAAAAACAGCTCTATATTCATTTAAACCTTTAAATTTTAGTATTTTGCACTGTTTGGTGACAGCGAAGTTAGAAGACTGAGGATGGAGAAACGGTATTAACAGTATATGAGGAACGGTATGTGACAAAGGTCAAAGGCCCTGTGGATATAAAACATCTTTACTGCTGTTTCTACCATCTCTCCTCTCCTAATAAAGCCACAAATCCTCACTAACAAGCTTAACGAATCTCAGATCTCAGGCGGTAATTGCAGGGAGACTCTGCTCTGCCTAATTACTGATATTTCCTGCTCTACCGTTTGGACCTGCAGCATGCAGGATATGTAGATGTGAAGAACAGTGAGTTTGGGCTGCATTATTATTTTTAGTTTGTTGGAGCAGCTCCTGCAGTGTAGCTGCACTCTTCAAAATAACCCCCATGGGTTATTTATAATCACTAGTAAAGAGTTAGAGCGTTAGAGAGACAAAGGCAACTTGTTGGACAGAAGAGGAAACAAACAGAACCAGAAAAAGCAGGGACAATGCAGTGCAGACTCAACACAAGATTAAAAATATAAAATACAAATCAACAAAATATGTAGTATAAAACATGAATATGAGATCTCTCTGTTTTAGCTAAGTACTGTGTATCTAACAGTATTAAGCATTTACAGTAGTCCCTCACTACTTTGCGGTTTGTTTATTGTGGACTTGCTCTATCGCGAGGTGTTTCAAAATAAGATTGGACATTACACACAATTGGCTGATTGATGGATGAGCCGCATGATCGGCATGGATTTTTTTTTAATATAAATTATTTTAAATTCATTAGCACCTGCTGAACCTTTGTGCAGCCCAGAGCTGCAGGATAAACCTCCTGCTGCAGCTGATCAGCTGTTCACTGTGCAGAGTGGTGAAGTGGGCGTGGCCAAGAGCGCTTGCAGGTGGCAAAGAGCAGAGGAGGCAGAGAGCTGAGATCATGACTCTATGTGCTCGTTTAGAGAATTTAGAGTTTAGAAACATTGTTTAGAATATTGCAAGAGTGTGGGAAGGGTTTAAAACACCTTTACATATATATATATATATTTATACTGTATATGTATATATGTATGTGTGTGTTTGTGTGTGTGTGTGTGTGTGTGTGTGTGTGTGTGTGTGTGTGTGTACTGTATATATAAGTACTAAAATAAGCTACTACTTACTACTTGTACTACTATTCCTACTTTGCGGTTTTTCACTTATCGCTGGGCTTCAGGGTATGGATCCCCCACGATAAACGAGGGACTACTGTATAAGTATGCCTTAATTCTGCCATAAAGAATACAACAAGGGGTTTCTTCTATAAAACATTTTAAAACCTTTATCATCATGCATTTCCAGTCAAATTTGCAAGAAAAACTACACTGTGTTAAATCAATTATCTTAAAAAAATTATGACAAAGTAAACCTTGGAGCAAAACACTGTTTAAAAGTTTAAAACTATGATGAATTGCTTTCCACATTTACTTTCACATTTGACTACAGGCTCTTTCATCAGGTTCTCCCATAAGATGGGCAATTAAATATAATTAGCAAGATATAGCAGAGAAAAATGATGCTTGACAAGAGTCGGAACATTTTACACAACGGTTCACTTAAACAGCACAAGTTGAACTCGAGTTGTGTTCATTATTATTGTACAGTCAAACATGCAGTATAAATTACTTCTGACATTAAGCTTAAATAATTGATTTTGACTGATTATTTGCCTTATTTCCACTAATTTACAGAAACAGGATATGTCCATTATTCTGAGTCTGTACAGTTTTGGAGTTGACAGGTGCATTTGTCAGAAAACTGGTAAACTTTTTTTTTTTTTTTGCTTTGGTTTTCTTCACAGCATACATATAATTATGACATAAAATTCAAATCAGGTTTAAATGTCTGCATTGAAGTGTTTGAAACAAACTTCAAATGAGTCATGCTCATCTCCCACAGCTCTGAAGACATTTTCTTAGAAAAGATAAATTTGGCTGCTTTAAGTTATTTTCTTCTAATGAAAGGTTGCTTCATAAAGGTCATAATCAGAAGGCTGCATTCTGATAAAATCTCATGTAGGATTTTAATATTTGACTACCCAGTCTGAAACATCTCACCAACATGAAGTGAACTAAGGTAAAATTTTACACAGCCATCTATGATTAGACGATTTTCCTCTGATTCACTCAAGAATCAACAAGTCAGACTTCTGTTATTTTATTTAAGTTCAATTCAATTCAATTCAGTTTATTTATATAGTGCCAAATCACAACAAAGTTGTCTCAGGGCACTTTACAGAAACATTCACATACATAAAAGCCAATTAGTAAAGTTCTCTATCTAAGGAATCCAGCAGACAAGTTGAATATTGGCTTTGTTGCAGTATCCCATCCTGAGCAAGCACAGTGGCAACAGTGGAAAGGAAAAACTCCCTTTTAAAAGGAAGAAACCTCCAGCAGAACCAGGCTCAGGACAAGCAGCCATCTGCTTTGACCAGCTGGTTGAGAGGAACAGGAAGGAGAGACAAACAAACATAGAATGGAAGGTCCAGGTGTATCTGAAAGACAAACAAACACATGTTAAGGATAGAAAAAATAATTACAAATACAAAACAGGTTGAGAAGCGTAAGTAAAGACAGTAGCAGAGTGAAAATTGTGGTCAGTTTGTCCTCCAGCAGTCTAAGCCTATAGCAGCATACTGTAACTAAGGGACAGCTCAGGAAACCCAAACCAACCCTAACTATAGGATTTAACAAAAAGGAAAGTCTTAAGCCTAGTTTTAAAACTGGATAATGTGTCAGCCTCACGGACAGAGATTGGAAGTTGGTTCCACAAGAGAGGAGCCTGATAACTGAAAGATCTGCCTCCCATTCTGTTTTTGTAAATTCTAGGAACCACAAGTAAACCTGGAGTCTGAGAGCGAAGTGCTCTGTTAGGAAAATATGGAACAATAAGCTCTGTAGTATAAGATGGAGCCAGGTTGTTGAGAGCTTTGCAGGTTAGAAGTAAGATTTTGAATTATATTCTGGATTTGACAGGGAGCCAATGGAGAGAAGCTAAAACTGGAGAAATATGATCTCTCCTACTAACTCTGGTTAAGACTCTGGCAGCAGCACTTTGGATCAACTGAAGACATTTTAAAGACATATTTGGACATCCAGATAATAAACCATTGCAATAGTCCAGTCTAGACGTGACAAATGCATGGACCAGTTTTTCTGCATCATTTTTAGATAAGATGTTTCTAATTTTATTGATATTACGCAGGTGGAAGAAGGCAGTTCTAGTAACGTTTTTAATGTGGGGGATAAAAGACATGTCCTGATCAAAAATAACACCAAGATTTTTAACATTAGAGCTGGAGGACAGATTAATGCCATCTAAGGAGGGAGAAAGACTGAAAAATTAATTCCTAAGGTGCTCAGGTCCAAAAACCAAAACCTCAGTCTTATCTGTATTCAACAGGAGAAAATTAAGGGTCATCCAGGTTTTTATGTCTTTAAGACATGCTTGTAGTCTAAGAAGCTGATTGGATTCATTGGGTTTAATGGACAAATATAATTGTGTGTCATCAGCATAACAATGACAATTTATCCCATTCTATTTAATAACTTTATCTAATGGAAGCATATATAAAGTAAATCGAATTGGCCAAAGCACTGAGCCCTTAGGAACTCCATGACTAACTTTGGTGTATGAAGAAGAGTTATTATTTACATTTACAAACTGGAATCTATCAGATAGATATGATTTAAACCATTTTAGAGCTGTTCCTGTAATCCCAATATCATATTCAAGCCTCTGTAGTAAAATATTGTGATCAACTGTATCAAATTCAGCACTGAGGTCTAACAGGACCAGTATAGACACAAGTCCATTGTCTGAGGCCATGAGAATATCATTAGTGACTTTTACTAGTGCTAGTAAAAGTCACTCATTTTTTAGTAAAAGTCACTACTTTTACTAATGTTTTTTGTTTTTTTGAATGTCCAGAGGACCAGCTTGAACTTTTTTGGATTTTTCTACCTGATTATTGAGCATGCATCAGGATATTTACTAGTGCTGTTTCTGTGCTATGATAAGCTCTAATCCCTGACTGAAACTCTTCAAACAGATTATTTCTTTGTAGATGTCCACGCAACTGACCTGCAACTATTTTCTCTAGAATTTTTGAGATGAAAGTTAGATTAGATATAGGTCTGTAGTTGGCCAGAATTTCTGAATCAAGGTCAGACTTCTTAAGTAAAGGTTTAATTACAGCAACCTTAACGTGCTGTGGTACATAACCATCCATTAAAGACAAATTAAGTAGATCCAAAATGTGGACATTAATTAGGGGAAATACCTCTTTAAACAGTCTGGTTGGGATGGGATCTAGCAGACATGTGGATGGTTTGGATGAGGTTATTATTTTTGACAATTCAGAGAGCTCAACAGGACAAAAACTTTCCAAACATAAATCAGGCTCTAGTGAAATTTTTAAAGTTGCCTCATTTGACAGGGGACTAGAAATAGTAGAAGTAAATTTGGGGGATAAACAAAATCAGCCATATTTCTAGAAAGAAGAGCAGCTCTGTCTAAAGTGGGATGGATGCCATCTCTCCGCATCAGACAGGTTTTCCCCAGAAAGAACTCCAGTTATCTATGTAGCCCACGTCGTTGTCAGAAAACCACCTGGACACCCATCGGTTAATCAGAATCAGAATCAGAATAAACTTTATTGGCATTGCACCGAGATACAACGCGAATATGTACGTACAGTCGTCTGAAGATGGACGGAGTGCACGAAGCTGCGGCTAAAATAATTAGCGCAGCCTTCTTATTCTTATTCAGAATAATGTTTTGCTTAGATACGAAAAGGAAAGAAAACATGAGGAGAGACGGTATAAAAAAAAAAGATCTCTCACACCTTGTCCTAGACAGGGCACAATTTGAGGCATAAAAAAAACCTAAACATAACCTAACATAAACAGACGTTATACATGAACATATAGGCGGTGAAAACATTGAATTTTTAAGGGAAAGTCGTAGCATAGTCCAGAGCCCCCCTCAGCCATTGTCCAGATAAGAGGTGACGTTCATCTTCAGCTCAGTTGAGGTTCTGTTACATGTCCACGGCCTTGGGGAAGGGAGGGGTGAGGAAACAGTCAAAGCATCTTTGTTGTTTTCAAAACATTCCAGGAGGAGTTGAGATAAGTCCGGCATCAAGGCCACAGTTTGGGTCAGGCAGAACTCGTAATTGTTGTTTCTGCCTTTAAAGTCTCCCTGGTACATATTCTCTGATGGAAACTCCAAAACAGCCGAATTGATCCTTTACTCCAAAAGTCGAGCTCACAGCTTCTCCAGATTATCCCCACCATTCATGAGTGCTGCCAGGGAGATCACAGTCCTGATACAGCTGCTCCAAATCCCTGTCACAGCTCCACATTCAGTCCGAGCACTGTCAAGCTTCAACACCTCCAAACAAATTTGTAGACAACCAGATTCCACCAACCCAAACAGTAGAATCTAGTTGTCATCATGAATCCAATTTGTCCTTCAGAGTTCAGAGGGGTCCTCCTTACCCTGACTCCTGTTGGGAGAAGTTGATCGATTTTGTTGAGAGACCAGCTGATCCTTCCAATTAAGAGGTATGCAGGAAAAAAAAGAGGCTTTTTAAGGGTTCACAGGACAAAATAGCGCAGCAGGGAAGCGGGTGGGGGGGGGGGGGGCAGAGAGGGAAAACACGTCTGGTTTCACCGTAGAGTTGGAAGAAAAAACGACGACATATGGCTAAACATGTCATTGCTGGTCAGTTTGGGGAGGGGGCCAGAGAAAACTACGGAGTCTGACATGGTTTTAGCAAAGTCACACACTGAAGCAACATTAATTTTAGTGACCTCCGATTTGCGTAACCGGGTGTCATTACCGTCTACGTGAATAACAATCTTACCATATTTAGCCTAAGCCTTAGTCAGCAGTTTCAGATAAGGTTTTATGTTGCCCGCCCTGGCCCCCATAATGCATTTGACTATGGCCGCTGGAGTCCCTAAAGCCACGTTTTGGACTATGGAGCTTCTAATAACCAGGGTCAGTTTCTCAGCGGGTGTGTCACTGAGCGAGGAAAATCGATTTGAAACGTGAACGGGTCGGTGGTGAACTGGGGGCTTAGCCTTAGCACTATGCTTGCTCTGGACCGTAACCCAGCCGGCCTGGGGTCCCGGCTGCTCGGGGTCTGCTGGAGGACCGCTAACGGGAGCTAGCCTCTGTGGTTCCGCGCTGTCTAAGGGGACCTGGCTAGCTACTGGTTTTTCTACAGCGTGGAGCCGAGCTTCCAGTTCAGACAGCCTCTCCTCCAAAGCTACCATAAGACTACATTTATTACATGTATCATTACCACTAATGGAGGCAGAGGAGTAACTAAACATCTGACACACGGAGCAAGTGAAAACAGAGGAAGCAGAGAGAGAAGCAGCAGCCATGCTAAGCTAACGCTAGCAGGAGCTAGCAGAGCCAAATACACCAATAAAAACCGAGAAGTGTTGAAAGATAAGAGGTGTTTTAAGCACTATCCAGCAGTAGAGAAACAACTGTACTAAGTGTGTTTGTGAACTAGAATGAAAAACTGTGCAAAAGACAGATAAATCCAGAAAACAGAGACGACTCGAGTAAACAATTCACTCGAACTACCGACAGACAAACAGGAAGTGACACAATACGTCTCAACACGAACGTGCAATGTCACACCACGTCCTCAATCAGCAGTGTTAACAATTGTCAACATTTATGAAGATGGATAAAAAGTGTGCATGTGTGTGCATGTGTGTGTGTGTGTGCTAGGTTTTCAAAATGTCTCATGAACCGCTGGATGAATTTTAATGAGACTCAAAGTCTCAGACCGTACATCTACAAATGATTAATGTTTGGTGTCAGTTTGGTTTGGACGTTAGCAAACAGAAAAAAATAGCTATTACTCAGCTAAAATTTCATGTGATAGTTGCTGAAATTGATCACCAAGAAAACAGGGCAAGTCTACATCAAATGGCTGCCTTGGACTTTTCAGACTTTTGCGGACTTAACCTTTTGCACATGTTTCACAGCTCCCTCATCGAGCTGACCTTTCTCTGCATCCTGGCCCTCATCAACCTGACTGTTGCCCTGACTGTTTTTATCCTGACTCAAACTTCATCATCCTCATGTCACCACTGTTCTCTGGCAGCCATTTTTATATCACTTATGTCACTATAATTGTCATTGCAGTCAGAAGGAAGTTCCTCCACTATTCTATAATCTGGCTGATTCTTTGCTGCACTTACCTTTCTACAAGATGATAGGTATTACTCACACAAACTGCAACTAATCTGCACAAGAATATCTGTTTAAAATGAAGATCCTAGAATATGTAGTGAAAATACACTGATTTACAATAAAACGGTTACAAGACTTGCTTTCTACAAAATGAATGAAAAATGAGTGTGGTAGTGGCTGAAAGTCATACCCATCAGATAATACAACTTGCTATGTGAGAAATTTGTTTAAGACATTGACATATTATGCAGCAGATTTGTGTTTCTGTACAAGTTGTTGATTTTTGTTAAGCACAATTAGAAAATAAATGGGTTTTACAAAAAATATTGTCTCATGTAAACACTCATCTGATCCCAATTCACAGCCAATTGGTGGTTTTATCTAATAAGTTATACGGTATAAGCTATTTCATTTTGTGCTTATGTATATATACTGATGATGAAACCAGTTCAGAAGTTTCTAAAGTTTTTCATTTGACTTTTATTCTGTATTTTCAGTCAGTCCCATGTGTCATTTGAATGAGGTTAGACTTTAGAAGTTGAATCTTTGGGATACTCTGCTGTGAAGGTCGACACCACATCTAATAAAAGTAGTGTAAAGAATTGTCCTTTTCTCCCGCACTTCTTCTAAAATTTCTAAGAAGTCAGCTGCTATTCTCATTTAGACAAATAACTGTCTAACCCAATCTCTCCTGCCTGGTCATCCACAGAAGAAAACGAGTAAGAAAATATTTATGTATATTTTAATACTTTGTACACATAAAGAAGTCTATCTTGTAAATGAGAATCTGGGGCTCAGTGTGATTAATCTGTATATATAAAGGTTGAATTAAAAAAATAATAAGAAAAACATCCAGGGCGAGTGGTGGCACAGAGGCTAGATAAGACAACCCTGTGATCAAATGGTCAGGCTCTTACCCCTCACCATCTACACCCGTGGGTGCCCTAGATGGCAGCACTCAGCTCCACACAGAGGGCTGCGGTAGCTCGGGGTCTGTGCTTGCGTCAGGAAGGGCATCTGGCGAAAAACAATTGCCAAGACTTCGTGTGAGTTAGTTTGCTGTAGCGACCCCAGAAGAAAGGAGCAGCTGAAAGGGAAATCAAACAAAAATTCACACACAGTTCTACAACAATAGATTCTAGAAAAAGGACAGCCACTTAAGCCATTTTTCTTATGAAATGTATTCTTATGTTCTATGTGATCTTTTATGTGTGTTATGTGTTTGAATACGTAGCATGTGTGTATTCACATGCCCACATTCTGAATGTACATACCTCCCAGTTGGCAGAGTAAAATGGATGGCTTTTGCTATGGATTTTTGGCAGACAGTTCCCCTACAACCATCTTATATCTTATTACCACAGCCTTAGACATCAAATTGATCTTTATTGGCATAAAAGAGAAAAATCCCCGTGGCATAGTCGACCTTTATGGTCCTCACCTTTTCATTGGTGAATGTTTTCCACTTGTGACTGTTCTGTGTGTATGTGTGAGTCAGTCCATTTCATGCAAGTAGAACTCCAGGAAACACACCAACAGGCTTGATGGAGAGGAATTTCTGGGGCAGTGAGCATGTCCAAGGTGATAGCCCTCAAATTGTACCTAGCTTGGAATGAAATGAGATTTTTTTTTTTTTTTTTTATCAAAAAGAGCCATGAACTTATTTTGCTGCAGCAACAGGCTAATCTACCTGCTAAGAGCCCCTATAAACAAAAGTTGTCAATGCCACAACCATTTTGTCATTTATGAAAAAAATGTACTTCTTTTGGCAGGAAATTCACTATGGTGGAATAGTGATGAGTAGAAAACACATTTATTTCTCTGGCTGAAGTGTACAATAATTCACTGCTGACAGATCACCTCTGCAAGCACTCAGAACATTGTCTGTCAAATTTTGAAAAGGAAGTTGGTGTTAAAATCCAGCTGAATATACTAAGCATACTGCTGCTATACTACTGCTGTTTTTACAGTATGTATGTTTGTTTGATTTACTTATATTCTCCTTAAGGAAAAAAATATGCAGATTTTAACTATAAATCTGCACCGACAGCCATTTTCCTTAAACGTTAAATTATTTAATCAAAGGAGCAAAACATGTGGTAAAGATCATTAAAGGGGAAACAACTTTATTTATTTAAAAATGACTTTTTTTGATAGAACACAGCTCCCTGGAGAATAAAAAATGACTCTGTCATTGTTCTGACCACTCAGTGACTTACTAAAAATATTAATGTTACTCAAAGGGACTCTACCACATGCAGGTAGCAGAATACTTTAGATGTTGCTCTGCCAAGTTATTGTTTTATTGGTTTTGCTGTTTTCCATGCATTAACTTTGTTCATCAATCAGTTGTCCATAGCTTCTTTATTGTTTTCCTTTCAAAATCTCTGCCTTCTCTCAAGAATCAATAAATACAAAAAAAGCTGCAAACAACTGAAAACTTTAAATAAGAAAAAAAAAATAAAACAAAGATTTTTCACAAATGCATTATTTTTTTTATCACTTGGTCTCCATGACTGCCTCCTAACACACATTTATCTCCTGCTACTTCTAATTAAAACTTTCAAATAGTTAAAAGCTCTATATTGTCCCTGCTATTTTTTAAAGAAAGATACATAGCTTGATTGGCAACTTTGTAAACTTAATTAACTGAGAAACCCTAAATTAAAGGATGTAAAAGTAAAAGTTTGATTTTCTTTTTCAAATGTATAAAACTACTTTAAAGTGTTTGTAGAGCAGAATCTGATTTTTTCCCTGAAGATACTACTGTATTAATGCCATTGGAGTGTGGCGGTGCAGAGGTTAGAGAAGGTGGACCTGTGATTGGAAGATCGCTATTTCAACTCCTGTTACCAACAACATCAAAAATGTGTGTGAGAAAGGCGAAGCACCCACACCTGCCTCCACTCTCATTTGCCCCACTCTGGGCCCTTAATCAAGGCCCCTAATCCATCTTCTCCCCTGGGCACCCTAGATGGCTGCTCTCTGTTCCACATAGAGGGCTGTGGTAGCTCGGTGGTCTGTGGTGTCAGGAAGGACATCCAGAGTAAAAATAATTGCCAAGTCTTCGTGCGACTTAGTTTGTTCGTTGTGGTGACCCTTGAAGAAGGGAGGAGCTGAAGGGGAAAAAAAAGCCAAAACTACTGTATTAATGCCAATAAGAAATACTTGCAGTTTTCAAATCAAGAAGGTACTCTGAACAGAACTGTTGAGTTGGTATTACCACTAAACTAAACAAAACGGCACACTACACCAAACATATGCTCTCATCTGCACAAAAGTGGTATAACATTTCCACTTGAGCAGAAATGACTAATGACCAAATGGACAAAGTAAACATTGTCACTATGGAAACTGCTTTTAAAATGTCTGTAACTGTATTTTTACTCCCAGCTTTTGTAGGATGATTCACTTTGTCCTGTTTATTTTCTCTTCAAATTATTTTTTGCCAAATGATTTGTCTAACAGTCTAGCAAAAAGTATATTATTACATTGGAGTGGCTTTAGAAAAAAGGATTGCAACATTGTGGTTCATAAATTAGAGACATATTTGAACATGAATGCAGACCCGAAACCTTGGTACAGATCTTGCATACATTTTAACACAATCACCTGATCATGTTGTAGCAATTTTGGTCAAACCTTGAAAATACAATCATGCAATTTTCATGCAATATCATATGATGTCTTTGTTAGGAATGACGCTCAGCTATTGGACACCAACTTTGATCTTGATATACCGGTAAGCTAAATAGACCAAGTTATGGCAATTTTTGCGTTTGTTTAAGTTGATGATGATTTTAAAGATAAAAGAAACAAGTACGTTTAAATTTTATTTTTTCTAGATAGACAGAAAAACTCTAATCAATACAGTGGTAAGATGAGTAAAATCATAAGTCTGAAATAAAATATGAGAGAGGCACAGCAACAAACGGCTTAGAGATGTGGCCTCTCAGTAACAAGGTGCAGGATTGCCTCCTGGTCTGGGACCTTTCTGGGTGGAATTTGCAAGTTTTACCAGTTCATGAGTGTGCTTTGTTCTCTGCATACTCTAGTTTCCTCCCTCAGACCAAAAACTTGAACGTTTGTATCACAGGTAACTCAAACTTGTCCCTAGGTGAGAGTATGATCAGGTGTTTGCCTCTTTTGTTTCTTATGTTTCCCTGTGATGGGCCTGCAACCTGTTCAGGGTGCCACACAGTGACTGTTGGATTAGCTCCTCTCAACCCAGGAAAGATATGCCAGTAAATAATTTAGCTGGATAGATGGAAACAAAATACCAGATCATACCGTCAATGTTTCTGATTGCTAAAGTAAGCACATAAACCTGTTCAGTCTCAGCAGAGCACTTGTGCTGTTTTTGACCCAAATTCAAGCTTGTAGGTTCTCAGGCAGCAATGTTTCACTACCACAGACCTGGCTTTTCCCAGCCATGCTTTGTTATTTTTGAACCACCAGCAGTTTTTAACATCATTACACCTTATTCAGTTGTCTCTCTCCTGGATCTGGGGTTCATTAAGTTCCCCCCAGGTGTTCTCTCATAGAGAGATGCAACAGAAACAGATATGAGACCACCTTCAGCTCAGAGACATTTTGCTACACCACATTACACTAGTCTTTAGTCACAAGCAAGCTCACAGTGCTCTGAATTATAGCCTCCAACGATTCAGAATCTATGAAGAAAAAAGATTCACTGGTGCAATATTTGATGATGAAGCATGCAGGAGGAAAAAGTAATAAATCACTCTTGGCTTTTAAGATCTCTCAGCAAACCAAGTGCTGTGGGCTGACAGCAGACATAGCCGATAAGGAGAAATACTAAAGACAAAAGCAAAGAGACAAGATGAGGATGAGGTTAGATGGAGAAATTAAGCCTCAGACTCTGTGTTATTTACACTCCTACAGCAGTGTGGGTGTTGGATCAAGTTTAAGCATGCACTTGTTCTGTGTGTACCCATATAGCTATCTCAAATAATTACATTCAGTTTGGACAGTAACATGCTCATGACCCTCATTGCAATACTTGCTTTTTGTTCATGAAATACAAGGAACAGATATGTGGTGGAGGTTTTCTTCTTTTTTTATTTAGTGCCTAGCACTTTTTCATTTATATGCCTATCCTTCTGAGACAACTCCACAATATGTTGAAGTGAATAATTGCCCTCCCTGAATATGGTTTGTTTTAAATTTTGCATCAGCATCAACTTTAATTTGTGTTAATGTATCGTGATTGAACGCAAACCAGCTACTGGGGAGCACAAGCCAGTGTATCTATTGTGCCAGTCTTGTACTGGTCTTGAGAAGACCTGAATGGACATGTTGGTGAAAGAAACAGAGGAGATGAGGAAGTGATGCTTAGGTTTGGTGTCAAGGAAGGAAACCAGGAAGGACAGATGATGGTGGATTTTCCAAACAAAAAAGGAGGAACAGAAAGTGACCTATAAGAATGGAGACAGGAGGATGCCAGTAGACTACTGTGTAGAAGAGGAAACCTGACGGAGATTGTGGACTTACGGTTGTGGCAGGAGAGAATGTGGCCAGACAGCATCGGATGGTTGTGTGTAGAATAACTGTTGGTGTGAAGAAAAGAACAAGAGTACAATCAGAAAAGAAGACCAAATGGTGGAAGATGAAGAAGGAAGAATGTTATGAGAAATTCAGAAAGGAGTTGTTAAAGGCTCTAGGTGGTAAGAAAGAGCTTCCAAAAGACTGGGCTACTACAGCAACTGTAATTAGATAGACAGGTAGAGAAGTACTTGGTGTGTCATCTGGATAAAGAATAGACTATAACGAAACTTGATGGTGGAATAGCAAAGTGCCTGAATCTTATCAAAGAAAGAGGTTAGCCAAGAAAAATAAGACTGTGAGAGGACTGAAGAGAGGAGACAGGAAAATAAGAAGATGAAACATTGAGTAAAGAAGGCGGTAGCAAAGGCAAAGCAGAAGGCAGATGGTGGGTTTTATGGGAGATTGGACACTAAAGAGGGTGACAAGAACTTGTACCGATTAGACAGACAGAGGGATTAGGCTGGAAAGGATGCGCAGCAGGTTAGGCTTGTTAAAAACAGGAATGGTAATGTTCTAACAAGTGAGGAGGCCATGACAGGAAGATGGAAGGAGTATTTTAATGAGGTAGTGACTGAAGCGAATGCAAGAGAAAGATAAATATAAGTGATAGAAACTTTGGACCAGGAATTAAGAAAGATTAGTGAGGGTGAAGTTCAGAAAGATCTGAAAAGAATCAAGAAGGGGGAAGCAGTAGAACCTGATGACATACCAAATGAGGTTTAGAAATGTCTAGGAAAGATGGCAGTGAGGTTTTTGACTCAAATATTTGATGGGATATTGGAGTGTGAGAAAATGACTGAGGAATTGAGAAGTGTGCTGGTGCTCATTTATTAAGAACAAGGGTGATGTACAGAGCTGTAGCAACTACAGGGGTATTGATGAGCCACACGATGAAGATCTGGGAGAGAGTCGTGGAAGCTAGACGTCAAGTTCAAGTTTATTGTCATTTGCATCACATGTGGTACATGAGGTGGAACAAACTTGTGTACTCAGGGTCCCAGTTACACCCAAAAAAAGCAACAACAAAATGAATAACAAGAAATAGTATATAAGGATCAAAGATATACACTAAGATATATGCTAAACAAATGCTAAAAAGTATGCTAAAAGATCTAAGATATACACAAAAACTAATAATGTAAAACAATATGGTATATTAAACAGCAGCCCAAACACGAGTCTGTAGTGAGTAGATGGGTATGAATGAATACAGCATCATGAGATGATCAGCAGTGTGAGATCAGTAGCATGGATAATCAGCAGCACAGATAATTAACATATCATCAAATAAAGTGGCATTACAATGATTTTTCTTTTAGTTTTTATTATAGTGATTATCTTGGTTAATGATTTATGAGTTTAAGAGCTTCAGGGTAGAAGCTGTTCCTCAGTCTAGTGGTTTTATACTTATTGATCTGCAACCTCCTGCCTGAGGGGAGTGGGGCAAAAAGTATGTGTGCTAGGTAAGTGGGGTCCTTCATGATGCAGGTGGCCCTCTTCCTGCATCTGGAGGTGTGGATGTCTGTGATGGTGGGGAGGCTGACTCCTACAGTCTTCTGTGCAGCCTTCACCACTCTCTGCAGAGCTTTCCTTTCTGCAGCTGTGTAGCCCCCGATACAAGTTGATGCTGGAGCACAGGATACTCTCCACTGCACACCTGTAGAAGGAGGTGAGGACTGAGCAGCGAGTCCAGCTTGCTGCAGCCACCTGAAGAAGTAGAGCATCTGATGAGCTTTCTTGATCAGGCTGGTAGTGTTGTTGCCCCAGCTGAGGTTGTCATTCAGGTGCACACCCAAGTACTTGTAACTGGAGACAACTTCCACCACATGTAGGTTAGGTGTGTTTGCTATGTCTGAAATCCACAACCATCTCCTTTTTCTTCTTCACATTGATGTGAAGGTTGTTCTTCCTGCACCAGCTCTCCAGGTGTTCCACCTCCTACCTTTAGCTGGACTCATCATTGTTTGTGATACATCAAACCACTTCTTTATCATCTGCAAACTTTACAATATGGCAACCTGGATAGGTAGGTTCACAGTCATATTTGAGCAGAGTGAACAGGAGGGGGCTCAACATACAGCCCTGAAGGGAGTCAGTGCTGAGGGTTATGGTGGAATAGAAATTTTGGATCCTCATAGACTGTGGTCTGTTGGCTAAGAAATCTAGGATGCAGTTGCATAGGGAGAGGCTTAGTTCTACTGTGAATAGTTCGTCCATCAGGGTCTGGGGAATCATGGTGTTTAAAGTGAATGTGAAGTCCACAAAAAACATATGGACGTAGGAGTCCTTTTGCTCCAGGTGAGTGGGAGTAATGTGGACCATAAAGGAGATAGTGTTCTCTGTTGATCGGTTCTTGCAGTATGTATACTGGTGTGGGTCATTGCTGATGTTGATGGTAGCTTTGATGTGAGCCATGGCCAGTCTTTCAAAGCATCTAGCAACTATTGGGGTGAGAGCTACTGGCCGGTAGTCATTCAGTCTGGTCACTGGAGAGCTCTTAGGAACTGGGAATGATGGTGGTGGTCTTCAGGCAGGTGGGAACAGTTGCTAGGTTGAGGGAGGAGTTAAACATATCAGCCAGCACCTTGCAGAGCTGGTCGGCACAGTCTCTCAGCACCCTCCTCGAGATGTTGCCTGGGCCATTGGCTTTGTGAAGATTAATCCTCCTGAAGGTCCTCCTTACTTCTGCTGAGCTCTTGCTAAGGAACTCCTCTTCCGGTGGTGAGGTGAGTCTGGTGCTAGGTGGTCTATTTGGGTCTTCAAAGTAGGCATAGGACCTGTTAAGAGTATCAGGCAGTGATGGGTCCCTAGGGCATTGTGCACCTCTGCTTTTATAGTCTATGATGCACTTAATGCCCTTACACATGTTTCATGGATCCTGTGAGGAGAAGTGCCCTTTTATTGTCAATGTGTATGTTGCTTTGGCCCTCTTAATACAGCAGTCAGTCAGCTCTTTCCTTGTCCTCCCTTGGGTGGTGGTGGGGAGGGGGGGATAATTTGTAAATAACAATGTGGTTTCATACTGAGAAAGAGCACCACAAATGCCATATTTGCTTTGAGAATGCTGATGGAGAAGTACAGATACGGTCAGAATTAACTTCTTTGTGGATTTAGAAACAGCATACGACAGGGTACCGAAGGAGGAGGTGTGATATTGCATGAGGAAATCTGGAGTGGCAGAGAAGTGTGTTAGACTGGTACAGGACCTGTATGAGGACAGCAGGAATGTGGTGAGATGTGCTGTAGGAGTGACAGATAGATTCAAGGTGGAGGTGGGAGTGCATCAAGCATCAGCTCTGTGCACCTTCTTGGTTGGTCTGGTGATTGATTGACTAACAGTTGTGGTCATGCGGGAATCCATGTGGAATATGATGTTTGCAAATTACATTGTGATCTGTGGTGTGAACAGGGAACAGGTGGAATAGAACTTGGAGAGGTGGAGATATACACTTGAAAGAAGAGGAATGAAATTCAGCCGCAGTAAAACAGAGCACGTGCGTGGATGAGAGGGAGGTCGGTGGACCAGTGAGGCTACAAGGAGCAGAGGTCACAAAGGTGCAGCACTTCGCTTCATGTAACTCCAAGTGCAAAACTTGGATCTTAATTGTTCCAGTTCTAACTAAAAAAAAAAAAACTGCAGGAATTTCTATCTGTTATGCTGAGTAACCAGGCTACTTAATATTAATGATAAAATACACTATTTTTCAGCATTCAGCATTAAAACATGTTTTTCTAGTGGAAGTTTATAATGTAAATGTGAGTGATTGATTTAATAGAATACAAATCAACAGAAATAATAATACATTTTTAATTAGTGTAACTTTCACATTTTTTTATGGGCAGGGCAGCCATATTGGATTTTGAAGACAAAGTTGGTCAGGAACCTTGAACTTCAGGGGTCATTCCAGTTTATTTTACTTACCAGACTTCAGAGTACATACGTTGAGATCACACAACCAACAAATATCACCTGTAAAAACTATATTTTTCCAAGTAAAATCTTGATATCTTCTAATTAATCAGTTCAGCAACTATTTCCATGCATAAACTGGATTATGAACCATCTATTTACTTGAAACAAAGAATTAGAAATGACACATCAGACATGATGGCTACATTTCTATACAGGAAAAACACCCAAGAGAAAGTAAGCGTGAAGAGGAAGAAATCAGGCAGAATAAGTGAAGGTGATGAACACGAACAGAGAACATGCAGAGAAACATGCTGGTAGACAGAAAGTCCCTGTTGCGGGGGCCCCTTAGCATCCATGAACGAGATGTCACTAATGGGACTGTCAGGTCGCGGTCAGCAGCGCTAATCAGCACTTAGACAAACAGCACTCCATGAACCACATACTGCTGCAGACATAAAGCTTTCATCAAGGCTTAGTGAGCCTTGTCAGATACTGTTGGAGATAACTTTTGTGTGTGTTTGAATGTCTGGTTATGTTGGCGAGTTGGATGGGCAGACTGAAGGGCTTTATCCACAAGGCTTGACTGTGAAAGGAGCACGGTAAAGCTGCAGATACGTTGTCACGTTAAAGAAGTATTGAACTTCAGGAGAGCTTTACTTTGAGTGGTTTCCTGACTATGATGTAATCCCACATATCTTCCATCTACTTTATCCGTTAATCCACGTCTGATGCGGAATGGTTTTCTTTCTACATTTCCTTCTTTCTTCCATGCTAAAATGTCTCTCAAAATCTGCCTTACACATTTATTTGAGGAATCTTTTCTATTAGTTTTCTTTTAGTTCTTTTTTTTAAATGCCAGCATTTTCAGGTGTCTGGAAAAAATGTGTGTAAAAGGTTTTCTTGACTTAATTTCTGTTTGTGCACATGCGGCACAGTGGCACAGTTGATAGAGTGGCTGCTTCTCAGTGAGAAGATTGCTGGATCGAATAACAGCCAGGTGTCTTTCTGGGTGGAGTTTGCATGTTCTCCCTGTGCATGTGCAGGTTTTATTTAGCCCTGTGATGGACTACAGACCTGTCCAGGGTGTACCCTGCCTCTTGCACAGTGACTGCTGGACATGGGCACCAGTGACACCTGCAACCCAGAAAAGAAGAAGTGGGTAAAGATAATGGATGTATGAATGGGTGGATGGAATTAAATGACTCGAACTAGGTCATGGCCAAAAACACAGTCTTTTCTTTGTTTATTTTACCTTTTTCCTATTCGTCCTCATAGTGTTTTTCCAGGAAACGTCAGCATTACTTAGAAAATGGGATGGTAATTTTCCCCTAGATGACAGAATTACTGCACATTTTCTCGACCTAGTGAGTGAACATCTGAAGGGAAGTTTTGAATTTGTGATACCCTCGGAAGTCATTTTGTCAGACACATTTGCAGGTAATGATTCTTTGATACCAGGTTTGTGTGATGTATAATGCTGGACCAGATAGACAGCAAAGCAGGCAAGGTTTTGCAGCAAATATGGGATGTGGAGCTAAACTGAGGCCAAACTGTTGCTTTTCCTTGCTGACCTTTCCTGAATCAAATTATTTTTTTCCATACACGTACTAGAGCTTGCTTTGCAATAATGACGTTGCCAACATATCTTTATAGAACTTTTCTAGAATGGGAATTTGAATGATGGGGAAAAAGAAAGTGAAAAGCTCTCTGCATTTGTTTCCAAAACACTGCATGTTTCTGTAATCTTTCAAACTGTAAGCATAACAAAGGCTTATATGTAAGGACCAAGGCAGTATGAAATGTTGACGTTGATTTGCTGCTGTTACGCCTATGAACCACCAAACAAGGCAGTAATTCTGTTGTCATTACATGAAACCAAGAACTGCAAGCTCAAGGATGTGGGATGTGATGTAGTGATCACAGACATCTGTGCGAACAGTTATGGAAAACAGTAGTCCCTTGCTACTTTGCGGTTCGTTTATCGCGGACTCACTCTATCGCGGTTTTTCAAAATAAGATTGGACATGACACAATTGGCTGATTGATGGACGAACCGCACGATCGGCATGGAATTTTTATTTAAAATAAATTATTTTAAATTATTTATCACTCGCTGCACTTCTGTGGAGCCCATACTGCAGAATAAACTTCCTGCTGCAGCTAGTCAACTGTTCACCATGAAGAGTGGAGAAGTGGGCGTGGCCAAGAGGGCTTGCAGGTGGCAAAGAGCAGAGGAGGCAGGGAGCTGAAATCATGACATTCTGTGCTCTTTTAGAGTGTTTAGAGTTTAGAAACATTATTTAGAATATTGCAAGAGTGTGGGAAGGGTTTAAAACACCTTTATATATATGTATATATATGTATGTATGTGTATGTATATATATATATATATATATATATAT
>NC_056506.1:22449414-22471686 GCF_014905685.2 Nematolebias whitei
ATATATATATACTAAAATAAACTACTACTTACTACTTGTACTGCTATTCTTACTCTGCGGTTTTTCACTTATCACGGGGCTTCAGGGTACGGATCCCCCGCAATAAACAAGGGACTACTGAATAGAATATCAGATGGCCATCAGCCATTTTACTGTATGTGCAGTTTTAAATTACATTTTCACTAATTTAACTTTCCACCTCTTAAGGTTTCTCAGTGACTGAAAGTTCACAATATTGCAGGACATGCCTGGCTTGATGATTAATGAACAGACAAAGATTGTTTTGTAAAAGAGGCTATAGTTGAATCAAATCTGATATAGGGAAAATCTGAAAATTTGACAAACTGCTATCTCACTTTATGTCATTGTGTCTTTTGCATCTATTGTATAATCCATTTTAATTATATTGTTGTTCAGAATAACAAACTCGGCTGGACTTTTAGTTGATGTCTATGCAGAATTTAAGTGCTTATAGGAAATTTGTTTGAGTTAGAGTTAAAGTACAACTATAACAGATATTGACAAATGTTCTTATCAGATTGCATTCCTCTGTAAGTTCTACTGAGAACTGTTGAACATCAACCTAACTTTGTGTATTGAACGATCAGTTCAGGTGGCACTGTGATGAGTTCAGAAGATCACTTACTGGTAACTTAACTGGCCTACAGCGAACTCACTGGACCTCCTTATGGGGTGCTATGCCTCAGTCTGCATCGTTCACACATAAAGCCACAGCCAAGTGCAGTGTTCATCCTTGTGAACAACCTTGAAGGAAACTGCTGAAAATTCTGTACAGCTAAAAAAAAAAATGGAAGTTAATACTGAAGTATTAACTTTTCCAACCGCATGCCTGAGGTTGAAGAATTTTCTCAGGTATTCTTTAAAACTGGTGGTGTTTTATTAAAATTGTCTAATTGTAAACAGAATGGATCATCAAGGTAACTCATTTACGTCCCAGGGTTATAATAAATATCCATCTTCCATCGGTGTAGTTTAGAATTTAAAAAATTAACATTCACTTATAAGAACTTTTTTCTAGTCATGTGTTTGTTCTTTAATGAGCCTCGGAGGGGACATGGGAGATTTTATTTATTTTTTTTACATTTGCTTTCCCATGCAAACATTTTTGCGTTCCCTTGCAAAAGTTTTTGCGTTCCCTGGCAATACTGTACTGTATGTAGTGTTACCTCACAGACAATAAACGTTCCTCCCTCAAAGAAACTGGTCCAGATGACATGATTTATTGGAGTTTTGTTTTGAAATCAGCCTTAAATATATGGATATCCAGTGTGTGCTGCAGTGGTAAAATTAGTTTTACGTTGGATGTTTTACGTTCATGCTCCGTGGATTCAGGGCTTCCTCATTCGAGCCGACACAGGCAGCCTGATTTCAGTCAGCTGTTTTCAGTCTGTCCCTCCGAGGAGTGATGGTTCTCTTAGGGGCCGTCAACAAATTACCAAGCTAATGAGCTTGGTCTGAACACCATTATAAAATTTTAGATATATTTCCAGAGTATTTGTCAAAGCAGCACCGTGTATCATACATTTTCTCATTATATTTCTGCATGGGAATAAATCGTGAATTTTCTCACCATTTAAAATTCAAAAGAACAAGGTGGCACTTGCATTTCAAAAGTACTGTAACTTTATTTTAAAGCATCAAAGTTCACTCAAGGATTCAAAGATTCAAGATTCCTTATTTGTCATTCGCGCCACATGTGGTGCATGTGGTGGAACAAAATTGTGTACACAGGGTCCCAGTTACATCCAACAAAAATATTAAAATGTAAAAGAAAAACAGTAATAAGATCTAAAATATGAACTAAGAAAAACATTAACTAAAAACACACTAAGCACACACTTCTGAAAGGCTTCATTAGTCTGTGGAGTCCTAAATAAACTGGTTTCCCCACTAAGCAGTACACTCCTTTAGAGGACCAACCAGTTTGCTGGTTTTGCTGGTGACTGATGAAGCCCTCTGAATGGAGGGCGAAACGTCTTTCCACAAAAAAAAAAAAAAAACTGTCCAGATGACCTGACTGACCATTATTGTATTTTGTACCTGGATGATTTCACATGAACTTTGATGCTTTAAAAGAAAGTTACAGTAATTTTGAAACACAAGTGCCACCTTGTTCTTTTGAATTTTAAATGTTGAGAACTCATGATTTGTTACCATGCAGAAATATACTGAGAAAACTTTAGTTATGATACATAGTGCTGCTTTGACAAATACTCTGAAAGCACGGCAATTTGTTGACGGTCCCTAAGCGAACCATCGCTCCTCCGAGGGACAGAGCAGCTGAAGGAAATTGAACTGCTTGCGTCGACTCCAACAAGGAAGCCACAGCTGAATCCACGGAGCATGAACGTGAAATATCCAACATAAAACTAATTTTACCACTGCAGCGCACACTGGATATCCTTATATTTAAGGCTGATTTCAAAATTCAATGCAATTCACTTTATTTATATAGCGCCAAGTCACAAAATCCATGAACCTCAAATACGGGTGTCTGTTCCATTGGTACTGTTGTCTGTGACGTAACACTACATACAGTACAGTATTGCACGGGAACACAAAACTATTGTGAGGGAACGCAAAAGTAAAAAATCCCCCACGTCCCCTCCGGGGCTCTGTAGTTCTTCACCATTAAAAAGATGTTTAATTACCTATAAATGACACAAATTACTGTAATCTGTTCTTTCAGCTTGCCTGTTTTAGTACAAGGATGGTGAGAAATCCCAGGTAAACCAGCTGCTAGCATAGTAATTTAGCAAACCGTGATTTGCTTTATAAAAGAAAAGTGTTTTTTAGGTCAAGAAGCTGGCATCGAGGATTTAATGTCATGCTCAGGTTTGATTTGGTAGCTGTGGCCACTTAGAGATCAAACTTCAGGCTGGGGTTAATGATGCCTCATAAAACCTATAAATCATGTTATTTTTGTCACAGCTCAGTCTCTGTGGACGCCATGGCTTCAAGCTGTGAGTTTGCAGAATAAAAATATAATTTGTTACAGATTTATTCAGAGTTGTAAGTTCTTTTTTTTTTAAATCTTGCTTCTTGGGTTTTTGAGATGGTGCTGATTGAAGCTGTTGATTTTGCTGCTGTTACAAGTTGTTACACTACAAAACGTTCATGCTTAAATGATGCTTAAATTAATTCCTGCCTGTCATTTTAACTCATCCCTTTCTCACTTTGTGCATTACATTTTTTCCTCAAACCCCCCAAGCACAAACAATCATGGAGGAGGTCAGCCTTGCAGTTTAAAGAAATCCTCACGCTTTTTATTTACAATTTTCTTCATCTGGATGCTGGCGGAGTATCTCTCTGCCGCTGTGAATTATCATGTACAAGCTGCTTGTTTGTGCCCGGGAAGGTGTCTTTGTGTGTGCATGCATATCTGCACACTGGCCCAGCAAAACTGCTCTGCACATCTGAGAAGATTTGCCTGTCACACAGATTTGTTTAAAGCGCTCAGCTGTATTCTGTTTCGCAGGTTTGGAGTTTAGAGTGTATCACAGAGGCCTGCACACAGCACAGCTGCACTGTTTATCTGCGTCTCGTTCAGTTTTCCCCCCACGCCGCCTCTAATTCTGTTTATCGTTTCTCTTCGTACAATTGGTAAGATCTGTCCGAAAAAAGTCTCCCTTTTTAATGCGGTTTTCCATCTCACTGCTTTTCCATTTACTAAGCCAGTGCCTGCCTTAATTTCCCCGCAACCTCAGATCAACGAGAGCTCATGATTATATTCCATAACCATGTAATGTTCATCTCAGCCAAGCACATTTAAAAGGTTAGCCATGATTTGCCCTCTTTTTGTCTGCTGAACAGTGCAGCCTGTATTTAGGCGTGTCCTTCTCTTCAAAGTCTAATCTGAATGGATGATCCACTATCACCATCTAGTGGTAACACACAGATGCTTCTTCATATTTGAGCTCATCCGAGTCTTTAAACGCCAGTAAATGTTAAGGTGGAGGAGAGATGGGTGAGGACTTGCAGATGCGGGAGCCTCAGAGGCATCAAGTAAGGTGTTTAGTTTTAAAACTTCTGTTAAAAATAAAGCTGATGGTGTCAGGAGCTGAAGTCATGGTGCTTTGATCACAAAGATGAATGGAGATTAAATGAGTCAATGTTTCACAAAGAAGTCTGATGAAATGCAATATAATGAGGCTCTGCAGGCCTGCGAGAGGCAGGAAATGAAGGTTTTCACTCCAAATAGCAGTGATATATTCACACAAACAACATATGAGGATTAGGTGCTGAAATATCTTTTTATATCTCTCTCACTACGTTCCTCCATCTTCTCTCTCATAAAATTATACAAACTACTAAAACATATTTTTGTAAACAGAAGGACTGACTTGAGTCAGTTAGTGGCAAATGAACAGGAGATGCATCTCATTTGAGAGTGTGGGAGGAAGGATAGAGTGGTATTATATGAGTCTGAATAGCTCCAAGCTCCATCTGTTGTGTACCACAGAGATGATGAGTCATTTGGCCCGATACTGCACGGGTCAAAGCAGCCCCCAAATTCTCAACTTCTTACCCACACACATATACGCACAGATGAACACAAATAGTTGCTCATAGTACAAGTTTGTTCTGCGTCTGCAGTTTGGTTAAGCTTATTCGGTCTAATGTGGCATAAAATATAGTTTTTTTTAGGCTTATAAAGTATTTGTTGAGATAAACATGTTTAAATATGTGTCATCACAGCACTTTTGTAGAACTTTGCTGGTTCATTGATTTCAGAATCAGGGTAGGCAACAAATTCTGTGTCAATACCCCCGTTTGTAACAATCAAGATTCACTGGACAAACATCCAACATCCAGTTATTACTCATTATAATTGGGTTTAATTCAATTTCAACAAAACTTGAGCTAAAACTAAATAAAATAAAATAAAAATGATCACATGTAACATGTTAAGCAAAATTTGTGCTTATCTGAAGACATGGTTTTGGTTACAGGACAAAAATTAAAATTCAGTTCAGTTTATTTATATAGTGCCAAGTCACAATAGAAGTAATCTCAAGGCACTGAACAAAAAACATTTACATACATTATAAAAGTCAATTAGTAAAAGTTCTCTATCTAAGGAAGCCAGCAGATTGCATTGAATCTTCACTTTGTCACAGTCTCCCATCCCGAGCAAGCACAAAGGCAACAGTGGAAAGGAAAAACTCCCTTTTTAACAGGAAGAAACCTCCAGCAGAACCAGGCTCAGGACGAGCGGCCATCTGCTTCGACCGGCTGGAGTTTGAGAGGAACAGGACGGAGAAACAAACAAACAGATAAGCAGGTCCAGATGTACTTTCTATGGGAGGAAAGACAAAAAACACAAAGATAGAAATAATTACAAATACAAACAGGTAGACTAAAGAAAGTAAAGAGCAGCAGAGTGAGGAAATGTGGTCAATCTGTCCTCCAGCAGTCTAAGCCTATAGCAGCTTAACTAAGATAAAATAAGATTATTTTCTCACACACACAAACAGAAGCGCAAATTGTCCTCAACCACTTAGGTAAAAAAAAAAGATCGAAATAGCTAGCCTTGCAAAATTGAATTCAAAATTGAATTAATGGAAGTTCTAAGCAGAGAAAACAAAGATGGAGGTGCTTACTGTGCTGTCATCAGTTCTTTGTGAGACATCTGACTCTGTCAAAAGCAGATTACTTTTAATGAGCTGTGTGTGTGTATTTGTGTGTGCTGTGTGTGCATTTTTACTGATGATTTGTCTTCAAACCAATAAACAGCTTGTCAAAACCTAAAGCTGTGTGTTCAGCCGGTGTGGATTTGAAGCTGACAGCAGTTTAGTTGCTTGGATAGGTGTGTGAATGCACATTTTAGATTTAAGACAGCTAAAGCTTGCCAAATAAAAAATGAATTAAATCAAAATGAGAACAAAGAAGTGAGCTTGTTACAGTGGAGCAATAGAAATCTTGCAGCTTCCCTCTTGTGTTTGCATTAAGGGAAAACATTTCACTGGAGCATATTGTTAATAGGAGATGTGGTAATAAGAGGGAAAAGATTAATGACAATGACACAAAGAAAAATAAAATAAGAAAAGTTCAAAAAGATCATGGAGCCATCTAGTTTTATTTTGTATGATACAGAAAAATATTACAAGCATCTGCTGGAAATTAACCTTTACAGCCCATAGCTCAACTTAACAGGAAAACCCATGCAAAAAAAAAAAAATAAATAAAAAGGAAAATGTTCCCCTTCCCAATGTCATGCACCTCCTCTCTTTAAGCACCTCCTGCCTTTCACTTTCAGCTACAAGTCAATTTATGCATATACCTCTGAGAAATGTGCAATTAAAGGTCAGACATGCATTTTTTTTCCTATTAATTATGTTCACATTGTAACTTTTGAGATTCTGGATATGAATGTAGAGAATACCGTAAGTCATTTTAGCACAGAAATGCCACGTCTCAGGTAATGTGTCTGTGCAATGTGTCATGTCAGACAAGCTGTGTCTCAAAAATTCATATTCATAAATAAGCAACAATTGAGGTCCTTTTCACAGATGTCAGCGCAAATTGTTTGACCCTCCAAAAGCTCCCGTCAAGGTTACAAGCTGAGTGAGCTAAATGTGACCTAAATTACCTGCAAGGTCTCTCACGGCTTGGTCTGGAGTGTCATTTTGTTTTGATGCTGAAGGGATCAGTACACCACCACCAGATGTGGCCAATTTTGAGGAACAGGAAACCTTGCTTGTGATGTATAATCCAGGACACCATGCACATTTGCTCTGCTGAGGGCGAGATTGTCCTAATATAGAACAAGGTGCATTATTTTTTTAGAAAGTGCTTTCAGATTGTAGCCCTTTGCCAATAACTGTTCGCAGTCACCAGCATACAGTTTGCCAGCAGAAAATCTGTGAAAGCCTAAAAGTGCCCTGACTAAAGGTCAAGGGTGATGTGAATCTCTCTATCAATTCTATTCAAACCATCTCAGTCAAATTCAAAAATAGCAATTTCTCAACAACAACAAAAAATACAGTAAAAGTCAAAGGGTCTTAGGGTCATTTGTACAACCGGGACAATGAATGTCTGCAAAAAGGTTATGGTAATGCAGTACAGGTAGAATATACAATAAAATATAAAATGGCACACAGATGTCAGCCTTTCCACTGGAGAGCAGTTTAAAGTTCAAAAGTTTATGAGATGACCCCACTTCACTCTAGGTTTTCCATTATACCATACCGTACCAGACCAGCTTTAGTTATAAAGTACTTTAAACAAACTTAGGACCAAAGTGTTGTACAGTTACAGTCAATAAAACCAACAGCAGTCACAATTAGATAATAAAAACATATGAATACAAACCAAAAACAGCATTATATTAAACAAAAACAAATAGATCGATTACATTAAATTAAACTAGTTATTAAACTAGGGCAGCACGGTGGCGCAACTGGTAGAGCTGCTGCCTCTCAGCGAGCAAGTCCTTGGTTCAAACCCCGGTCCAGGGGCCTTTCTGGGTGGAGTTTGCATGTTCTCTCCGTGCATGCGTGGGTTTTCTCCGGGTGCTCCGGTTTCCTCCCACAGACCAAAAACATGCATGTTAGGCTGATTGGTAACTCTAAATTGTCCCTAGGTGTGAGTGAGAGAGTGAATGGTTGTTTGTCTCGTTTGTCTCTATGTGTCCCTGTGATGGACTTGCGACCCGTCCAGGGTGTACCCCGCCCCTCGCACAGTGATTGCTGGACATGGGCACCGGCAACCCCCGTGACCCAAAATGGAATAAACGAGTAAAGATAATGGATGGATGGATAGTTATTAAACTAATATTGGACAAAAAAATCAACATCTCTGTTGGTGTCAAAAGCGAAGGAAAAAAGATTAGTTTTAAGAAGTGATTTAAAAACAGACGGGGTGGGGGGGGGGACACCTGTCACCTGTCTGATGCTCAAAGGCAGGTCTTTGCATATTTTAGGAGCAACAATAGAGAAACACAATTCCTTCAAAGCTTTTGTGTAGGTTTTGGGACGTTCAGGATCAGCTGGTTATTATTGGTTATATTTTTAAACTTTCTTAAAGGTGGGAGTTGTGTAGCAGAGGTTAGAGAAGGTGGGCCTGTGATCGGAAAAATCTCCGCTTTAACTCCCGCTACTGACAACATAAAAAAATTGGGTGGGATAGATGAAGCACCCACACCTGCCTCCACCCTCATTTACCCCACTCTGGGCCCTTGAGCAAGGCCCTTAACTCCCACCATCTGCTCCTCTGGGCACCCTAGAAAGCAGCACGCTGCTCCACACAGAGGGCTGTGGTAGCTCGGTGATCTGTGGTTGCATCAGCAAGGGCATCCGGCATAAAAAATAACTGCCAAATCTTCATGCAAGTTAGTTCGCTGTGGCGACCCCTAACACAGGGAGCAGCCAAAAAAAATAATAATAATAATTTTTCTAAAAGTATTGAACCCAAAGCATCATAATGTCATCATAATAAGATTGTTACATGTTGTTTGAACACTATGAAAAAAAAAATTATATATATATATATATATATATATATATATATATATATATATATATTTTGTAGTAATTAACCTCTAACTAAGCAGGCTGCATGTCTAAAAAGGCGGGAAAATGGCTGCAGGGCTAAAAAGGCGTGAAAATGGCTGCAGGGCTAAAAAGGCGGGAAAATGACTGCAGGGCTATAAAGGCAGGACAATGTGGAAGCGGAAAACAAAACCTACATATTAACATTCAGTACTTAATTACTGAGAAGCTAACAATTTGCTAACAGACTCAGTTATTACACTTACACACAAAAAAATCAACAACTTTTATTTTTCAAAAAAGAAAATTAATTTACATGCGCTCTTCGGCTGCAGCTACTACACTACAATTATTATATATAACATATGTAAGTATTTTGTACTTTTTTTTTTAACTTTATAACGTTTCAAAAACTTTACAGGAGCATATGCCACATATATGTTTGGCCATTAGGTGTCTCAAGGCTGGGCTGCTCATCCATTCTAATATCCCCTATTGGTCTCAGCTGACATCGAACAGTGCTGAACGTAACCAAAACTAAACTGAACTAATCATTGCCAATTTTCTTTGCCCTAAAAGGCCCCCGCCTGGCCTAATATAACTGCCACATTTAATTTCCATCTGCCAAAAAGGTGGCAAGTGAAGACAGAATGATGAGAGCTGATTAGTAGGAAGTGTGCCAGCTTGACAGGGATGAATTAAAGTTTGGCTGGTCAGGAGTGCAAGGACAGAAACATCCTTGGCAACTTTCAGGCAGCCATGTCTCTGAATGCAGAGATTTTACTTTTCTAGAAGCTAATTTCTGTTTCTGTTTTAATTGCATTTTTGTTCAGTTCATTTCCATCCAACCTCTACCACAAACTACAAACAAAAGGCTGATTTTTTTTAATATGTTGGTGGATAGAAGGGCGGTGAGCGTGTCCAGAGACAACACACAAAGGCACTGAAGAGTTCAGATAATATTATTATTAATATTATAAATATTAACTTCATTTGTACAATCATGTTTATTGCAACAATCTTAAAACGTAAACTTCTATATAAAACATGCATTTCTTATTATCCCTGACTCTAATCAGGTCTCTCTTGTAAATGAGTCCCCGGGGCTCAATGGGATTAACCTGGGTAAATAAAGGTTGAATGAATGAATTATGCACACTTTAGTTTATGCTTCTTTTTTAGAGCAATACAATAAATATTTCCTAAATTTAAAAAAATAATAATAATTTGTTGAAATCACAGAAAATTTCATCTACACTAATTTACCGTATTTTCTGGCGGACACGTCGCACCTCCCAATAAGTCGCATCAGTCCATATTTGCCTAATAAAGTGGAAAAATACATAAATATGTTGCTTCGTCATATACGTTGCATCTATTATGCGTCACCGCTGACGCGTCGCGTTTGTTACGCGTCACCGTTGACAACCCGGAAATGTGGACCGGTGTTGTGCCAAAAACCGATGGGCCACCAAATGGCGGCCGCTGGAGCATGCATGGGAGGACTTTAACAAGAATTTAACAAGATTAACACATAAAAACAATTATTTGTTTGCTCAAAATTATATTAAAGTGTATATCAATCTAACAATTGCTTAATAAATGTACTTTAATGGTCAAATCAGCTGCAAAATGCAGCTGCAAAATACTTTGCTGCCTCGGTGCTCCATGAACGCGCAGAGGAAGAGAAAAAGGAGGAACGCGGCTCGTTTTTCCGAAAATTAACAATAACTGCACCTAAACAATTATTTTTTTGCTCGAAATTATAACAAAGGTGTGTGTCAGTCTAACATTTGCTTAATAAATGCTCTTTAATGGTCAAATCAGCTGCATTTCGCCGGGGCAATGCAGCTGGATTGACGGTTGGTCCAAACAGGAAGCAGAACCAAGGTGGGGGGGCTAAGGCAGGCTGATTGAGTCATTAAAAGCTGGTAAAGATTCTCAGTCATCTAGGACATGTTAAATTCAAAAAAGTTCAAGAAAAAAACAATAAAGTATAAAGTAAAGTATAATAAATAACGTCCAGTTGTTTTTGTCTTGAACATTTTTGACTTTGTCATCTGGTACTGCTCAATTTTTTAATTTTTTTATTTTTCAGTCAGAATGAATGAAAACAGTCATATCTCAGTCAAAAATTGGTTTCTAAATATGGGAAGAATCCATAAATATGTCGCTTCGGCCTGTAAGTTGCAGGGCATGTAAATTATGCAATAAAACCTGCGACTTATAGGCCGGAAAATACGGTACTTTCAATATTCAGTATTTTAACCTTGCATTCTTCATTCTGGAATACGTGACTGAAACTGTTCGGTCAGAGTAGCTGTGATCCTGGAAACAGATGGCTTAAAGAAGTTGTGCTCACAAAGTCAGACAAACAAGTTTTTCTCTGAGAATTCAGTCTGCCACTGCAGCTCTGAAGTTCATTCCATTCCTCTGGGTGGAATGATAAGAAGACCTCTATTAATGAACAGATGAAAGAACCCTAAATGTCATGTTCTTCTCATATATTCCACATGGTTTTCTATCATTAAAGAGCAGACTCGGGTTTTATCTTCCTATAGCTTGAACTTATCTCTCGCTCTGATGTTATTGTTGGGGTATGTTTTGTGAAAACTCCATCAGCTGAACATAGAAAATCAATAAAACTGTGGGTTTACACATCAACCCAGTGTAAACATGTCATTGTTTAGCATAGATACAACAGAGCTCCAATTATTTACACTCCTGCTCCTGGATTCTGCCTGAAACGCAGAGAGGGGAAAAAAAAAAAAAAAAACAGCTCCAAAAGAAAGATAATGGGAATTTGGAAACGTATTCATGCTTTGCAGTTTTGCCACAAAATATTCTCTCAGTTCTGCTTTTTCATCTCCACTTCTTTTTCTCAAACACGTGACTCTTATCTGTCTATGCTTATCAAGGTTTAAGAATGCAAAATTTAGATGTGTTTGTCTTTATTCTGTACATTTCTGATATCCTGATTTTGTGTGTGTGTAAATTGTGTATTAAAGTTGTCACCCTTTTATTCTTCTATCCAGGTAACTCGCCTTCAGAGGAGTCGGAGGAGCGTGACAAGGAGCCCAGAACGCTGACCTATCCAGCATACATCGCCAGTCTCCTGGACACAGGCGCTAAGCGCATGGCGGCCGGAGTCAGGATGGACTGCAGCAGCCAGGGTCAGTGCCCTCGCTCCTGCCACCTCTGCCACATGAGCCCGAGGGTGGCGCAAGGCCGGCAGCAATCTGAGCCTGTTCTCTTGAAGATCACCAAAGCTGCTCCCGTTTATGAACTGGTGTCCAACAACGAGACCTATCAGGTGAGGAAATTTGTTTTTTGTGCTTTTCCTGGATGTACAAATATGGAGACATTAAAGACCTAGCATTTATTGAAGGAATGCATGTCACAGCACAACTTTCATGACATAGTTTGCAAAGTAAACCAAGATATTTTTTATAAGAAGGGACAGAGTTATTGCTCAAATCTTGTAAATGACATTATTCATGATCCCCCATGTAATACTGAAATAAGTTGTGTGAAATGTTTGATTGTTTCTCCTTCCTGTCCTGGCAAAGCCCAGCCGGTTGAAGCAGATGGCCACTCATCCTGAGCCTGGTTCTGCTGGAGGTTTCTTCCTGTTAAAATGGAGTTTTTTCTTTCCACTGTTGCTTTTGTGTTTGTTCAAGATGGGAGACTGCAACGAAGTGAAGATTCAATACAATCAGCTGGTTTCCTTAGATAGAGAACTTTTACTAAATGTCTTTCGATGTATGTGAATGTTTTTGTACTGTGACCTGAGATGACTTATGCTGTGACTTGGAGCTACTACTATACTACTAATAAACTACTACTTCGGCTGCTACTACTACTAGTACTGCTGCTGATGCTACTACTACTACTACTACTACTGCTGCTGATGCTACTACTACTAGTACTGCTGCTGATGCTACTACTACTACTACTACTACTACTGCTGCTGATGCTACTACTACTACTACTACTACTACTGCTGATGCTACTACTACTACTACTACTAATACTAATACTACTATAGTAGTAGTATAGTATTATAGTATAGTACTATGCTACTACTATAAACTGAATTGAACTGACTGTAGCAATTTATTATTTATATGTATTGTTAATGAATCTCAGCTACTACCACCCCAAATTTAGCTACCTATTTGATAAACTGACTGAGAGCCATCGTTTACGTTGGCTATGGTCAAATAGATGTGAAAGCCATCTTGAATTTAGTCAACTTTAAATGTTGATTAGTTGTTGATATACATCCAGTGATTATTTTGAGAGTTTCAGTAATATCTGTTCATTGGTTTTGCAGATATTTTGCTAACAGACAGACTGAGTTAACTGTAGTAGTTTTTGACAAAGTTTCCACAACAGGTCTTGTGTGAGCTGTTAGTGCTCAGAGTATGTGTTGGGGATATGTCCCAGCTACTACCAAACCATTTTTTGGCTCACTGACTGTTTTGGGCAAACTGATTGGTGCTTGATAAGATTGCTTACCTGTGGCGGCCATCTTGATTGGAGTTGACTCTAAACATTATTAACTTTAAATACATCCAGTGATTGCATTCTGAGAGTTTTTTTATAAAGTCTGTCCAGTGGTTGATCAGATGTTTTGCCATTGTTACAGACAAACAAACCCACACATGCACACATTGATTCAAAGACACAGACATACAGTGGGTAAAACCATTATCACATTTGATGGTGCTCAGAAACAATCTGGGCCCATTGTCTACCATTTGGAAACCTGCGTTGAATTATTTATTTTTCATTGCATCCAATTTACCTATAGAATGTAAGACGAGCACATAGTTATTTTTCTTTTTTTTCTGGTTAGACTTTGCTTAGTCAAAGTATTTTTACTTTGAGGTGGAAAAAAAAAATCCCCACCGTTTTTTGCGTTAAGGCTGTAACGTTTTGCCTGAAGACAGCAGCTAAAATCCAGGCACGCATTCGGCTGTGTGATCATTAAACAGAACTGAGTCGATTAACTGGCACCCTGCTACGACGCACTCAGTATCTGCACGGCTGTATCTGTGTGAGATCCAAAACCCTGTGGCATCATCATCAAACAAGTCACGGACACATAAAATTTCACAAGGAAGTATTTTCCTCTCAGACTATCACAGCTTTCTCTGCTGCGAACGTGTCATGCCGTGATCTGCCGTACCGCGTGGAGACTTATTTGGCTTCATCAATATTGTACGTCGATAACCCCTCTACTCCTCCGGCAGGAAGAAAGGATCGATACGGTTCTGTTCGCGTTTCAGACCTTTCATCCGCATTCTCAGACAGTCAGAGCCAGCAGCTGGTATTGATAGAGGCTTTGGAAGTTGCTGGTCCTTGAGTATGCAGACGAAGCACAGAGGCGAAAATCTGAATATACAAAGTACTAGAATCTACCGGTACTCATTTTCTCATCCCTTAATCCATGCTGCAAACATTTCTGATTTCATTAACAGCTCACATTGCTTGTGCTGAAATGTGTCTGTAACTACTAGAATTAGAGTATTAAAGGTCCATTTTTAGACTGTGTTGCTAATTTTAATCAAGTTTGCCAAACTAATAACACTTGCATTATAGCTTTTAGAGTTTTGTTTATCTTGTTTTCATTTACCCTTTATTTATACAGGTAGTCTCATTGAGTCACGAGAACTCATTTTCAAGAGAGACCTGTTTAGGGAGAAAAAGGTGGGGGTTAAGGGCCTTGCTCAGGGGGCCCAGAATGGGGTGAATGAGGGTGGAGGCAGGTGTGGGTGTTTCACCTTTTCCACCCACATTTTGATGTTGATGGCACCGGGAGTTGAACCTGTGACTTTTCGATCACAGTCCCATCTTCTAACCTCTGCACCACCACTCCCCCAAAGTTTGAATACCTGAACCTTCACCCATTTTAAAGATATATTAAGAAGACTTTATGATACTTTAGTTACTGGCATTGCTAGATGGTGTCTTTATCAACTCATTTTTACAAAAATTCCAGTTACAGCAAAAAAAAAATTCATGTTTTTTGCGTGCACTCATTCTGACTCCGACAAAGTTAAGTCAAGTCCTCTGGATGGTTTATTTTTGTTGAAATGTTTTGTCTTTTATCCAAAAGACTTTATCAGTCCAAGGAGCTGCAACAAACTCAGTCCCGTAGGTAGCACAGTCACATAGTGGGCCAGCCGGTTTGATGGTGATAAGATGGTTTCTGGAGTCCGCCCTCTCCCCAGTCGACTTGCCTGAGGCAGCCATGGCCAAAGTGGTTCAAAACATCAAAGTTCATGTTCCTTAATCCAGGTTAAAAATCTGTTAAAGTTCAGTCAGGTCCTCTAGATGGTTTATTTTGGTTGAAACATTTTGACTTTCATCCAAATGACTTCATCAGTCCCTGGCTGCCTCAGACGAGTCGATGGGGGAGAGGGCAGATCCCAGAAACCATCTTATCACCATCAAACTGGCTGGCCCACTATGTGAGTGTGCTACTTATGGGACAGAGTTTGATGTGGCTCCTCGGACTGATGAAGTCTTTTGGATGAAAGATGAAACGTTTCAACAACAACAAAAACAACCAGAGGACCTGACTTATTTTTTACCTGGATTATTGAGCATGAACTTTGATCATTGTGACTCATCTTTTTCAGCGTTTGTCACATAAAAGCTTGTGATAAGATAGAATACTAACCAGTCAAAGCTTTTATAAAACCGAGTTCATAAATTAAAATGTTGAAATACATTCTAAAACAAATTTGACATAGATTATGTAAGTAAACTCAAACAGTAAGTACCCTGTCCATTTAATTGATTCTTAAAGATATAATTTTGTGGTTCAGGAGACATTTTGCTAACAGGCATACAGCTCTGACACCAACAGTTAATGCTGAACTTATTTAAGCAAAGATGCTATCACATACTCTAACATAAAATTTTGATCAATATGTGTAATATTGTCAGCATTAGAGTCATTTTTGTGTTTTCTTTTGTGAGTTGGCTGTGAAAATCATCTTGAACTGTATTAGCTCCATTGGTTAATCAGCAGTGGAGGTACATTCAATTACTGTAGTATGTTTTAAAAGTTCCAATAAAATTCTGTTCATTTGTTCATGAGATATTTTGCTAACTGCCAACTTTGACTCCAGATAGTTATTGGCAAGTTTTCAGCAGAGCTCTTGTGTGATATGCTAGCTTTCAGAATGGTATTATTTCTTTTAACCTTTATTTAACCAGACAAAGGAAGGCCAAAGAGGAGATATATGGATGCAGTTAGAGAGGACATGGAGGTAGTTGGAGTGAGGACAGAGGATGCAGAGGACAGAGTGAGATGGAGGATGACTCACAGTGGTGACCCCTGAAGAGGGAAAAGCTGAAAGAAGAAGATTTAACCAGTCAAATCCCATTGAGATCACAGTTCTAGTTTGCAAAGGAGGCCTGGACCTGGAGGCAGCCTAACATTCACGTTTTTGTACTGTGGGAGGAAACTGGAGTACTCTGAGAAAACCCAGGCAAGCACGGGAAGAACATGTGAACGCCACACAGACACCCCAGGTCCAAACCAGGGAATGAACCCAGAACCTTCATGCTGTGAGACAACAGCAGTAACCACTAAAGCATTGTGCTGCCCAAGAATATGTGTCTGGAATCTGTGTTAGCTACTACTGTACCAAAGTCTAGGTTGATATCTGTAAAAAATAAAATAAAATAAAAAAAAAATGACATGATCATTTTGTTTTTAAGTTCAGTTGGCAGCCATCTTTAATGAGGTTTACTCCAAAAGCTTTTAAGTTGTTGGTAAATATCCGATGAATGCTTCTGTGCAAGTTTCATTAGTGTTACAGTGGTTCAGGAAATACACAGACACACATACAAACATGCGCATGTACAAATACATACACACACACAGACCAGTGGGCAAACACATTCTCACTGTCTATGACAAATGATTACAAGATAGGAAAAGACTTCCGTGAAAGTGTAAATTATAAAAAAATTGCATTTGTCTAACAGCTCATTTCTGTCTGTCTGTGCAGGCTCTTCAAGAGGCCATGATGAGCATGCTGTGGTGCTCAGGCAAAGGTGACGTTATTGATGACTGGTGTCGATGCGACTCCAGTGCATTTGGCACGGATGGACTGCCCACCTGCGCTCCACTTCCCCAACCCATGTTAGTAAAAATAATATTACCTTCTCTTACTTGAGCCCACTCAGAAGGGATATGATAAATGTCATGTCTCATTTTATCAGCAGGAATCAATCTCCTGCTCCTTATGGGAGCTCTGGTAACGTGTCGTTTGCATCCATGAAAACTCAATATTTAATTGTGACCAGACATAACAGCGATCAATGATTTATTGTCTTCTGTCTGGTATGGGTGTGCTAATCAATTAAATGAGAGTTTGTATTTTGACTGGTTAGTATAAGAAAATAAAGACCTGTGCACACAAAGTTCTTTGTACCTCAGCTAGTAGCTGCAGATATCTGTTCCAGAATCAATCAGAACTCGGTTGATTTATGACATACAGTTTGTATATATTATACACATATATATATATATATATATATATATATATATATATATATATATGCATGTATGTATGTATGTATATACCATACCATATCATTTTACTTATAGAGCACTTAAAACAGCGACAAGGCCAACCAAAGTGCTGTACAGACAGAACAACAGGTAACACACAAAGCAAAATACAAAATGAAGTAAATCAGAATATAGACATAAAAACGATGCAGATAATGACGACTAACCAGTGTGGAGCATACAGGTTCAAAACACAAATCATCTGGTGTTGAAAGCTACTGAATAGTAGTGAGTTTTTAAACAGCACTTGAAAACCAAGAGGGAGAGGGCCTGTCTGACAAGCAGAGGTAACTCGTTCCAAAGTCTTGGTCCTGCTACATAGAAGGCCCTGTCCCCTCTGCGCTTAAGACGAGTTCCTGGAACTGTGAGGAGCAACTGGTCCGCTGACCTCAGGGAACGTGATGTGAACGTGCAGGATGTTGCTGTATTGGGTTGTAGTTTTGTAAATATTAAATTATTGTGTTTTTTATTGTGTTTTTTTGACATCTTCTGTTTGTTGTGCTGTTTTCAGGCTGAAGCTGTCCTACACCTATGAGCCCAGCAGCTCACTGGTCATCATGGAGTGGAACCACACAGAACCTCCAATAGGTGTGCGGATCGTTGATTACCTCATCAGCCAGGAGAAGGTGACAGAAAGGACCGACCATTCGAAACTCGAGACAGGTACGTCTGCTCAGAACTGTCTTGTTCAAGAGTTTGGTCATAGATAACTCCCCTCAGTTGTAAAATGCAGGCATATACTAACAGTTGCCAGGCAACCAGTGATAGTTTAACTGCTTTATATAACTAACAGTCATGCAGATGTTTAGTAATAGACATGTCTGTGAAAACATCTTTTTTTTTACCATTTTTAAAAATTGCTTTTTGGAATCATTACTTCCTCTTTGTGTTTCCAATTAATACTGAATTGCTAAAAGAGTTTCTTGATGCAATGCTAGGTATTGTTCAATAAATCAGTAGCTTTTGGTTTGTCTGAACAGCTGTTTTCCATTATTAACCCTTTAAAACACCAATTTGTTAACACAGTTTTGTCAGAGAAGCATGATTGTTAGTACATTTTTAGCTAAGTGGATAAAAACCTTGGTCCTAAGGTGAGAAGCCTGTATTTTTCACCAAATGTAAGTGTTCATTTTTACAGCCAAAGACGGTCTAGCATCATCTCCCCACGATGCTGCTGTCAATGTAAGAACATGAACCTTTGTTTAAAGTGTTAGAATTCTTTAAATTGCATTCAGCTATTAAATGAAGAAGAAAAAAAAGTACATAAAAATATTTGTCTTAATCCCCAATAAGTCCTTATTTTATTGACTCTTGCAAAGAACAACGGCACCTACTATATAAACCTCTGACTACAACATATAAAACATATCTGGGGTTTATTTTTTGTTGTTTTTGTTATTTTCAGCTGAATACTATGCAATCTTAAAGGCCACCACAAGATGGAGTACATCGATAACTATTAAAGCTCACGCTACATGACGTTCTTATAAAATAAATTTTAAAAGACAGATGCAGCCATGGTTTTTTTTATACCTAGTACTGTAATTGCTTTATTATGACATACAATTTGTTACCAAGAAACATTACTGGTAATTGCATTGTGATCAATCCATCTAAATCTGTGTCCTCAGTGATGTCATGCATTTGTCATTTGATTAAAGCCTAAACTCTCCTGCTCCAGGAAAACATACTTACCTGTTCATTAAAGGCAGTTTTGGATGTTCCTGTTTATTCTGTATGGATTTACCCATTAAGGTATGTTTTCCCTCATGTTTGCTTTAAAAACAGGAAGTGGTGTAACGAGCTGTGGGAGCAGCAGGAGGGGGTGTAACAACCCATGACAGAGAGCGCTGATTCTTGGCTGGCCCTAAATTAGTTGAAGCTGGCAAAACAGGGCCAGTTTATTCTGGCAGTAATGACCCAATCTATAATGCAGACTGTTACAGCTCCCTGTGAGGACCAAAGTTTGTTGTAGCCTAATGAGAGAATAAAATGTATTTGTCAGAAATGTGAGGGATCTTAATCAATACTTTGAGAATGGAGGGAACAGGCAAGTGTTTTCTCTATGGGTGGTAAACTGATGAGCATGAACATTAGGACTGATAGTGCACCTTTATGTTGAGAGGTCCTAATCTAAAGTAAAACATAAAAACAAGCCTTTGACCTCATTTACTTTTTCTTGCATTTGCATTTTATTATAAAAAGGTTGCATATACTGCAGTGTTTTTAATAGATGACTGTGTTGAAGTAAGGCATAACCAAAGTACAGTTCATGTATCTTTAAAACTAGCCCCGTGCTTCAATTTATTTAATTAATTGATTATTATACGGATGAAATATGCTTTTTTTTAACCTGGTTGGCATAAAGAAATGTTTTTCATGAGTATAAACTATAAACATGCTGTAAATAGTTAAATATGAGTTTAATAAAGAGTGGCAGATGTGTGTTGGAATGCAAAAACTCTTCTTGAAAAATATCTTATTGAATTTGTTGGGATTTTCTATGAACATAAACCCTTTTTTAAGCTACTCAGTTACACAAATGTAGCAAATGAGCCTGCAACAATGTGTTTTCACAACAAAGACGGTGACAGTAGCATCACTGGTGAGAGTGGAGTGCTGATTGTATAGCCTGCCACTTCATACCTACTTGCCAACTCAACTCTGTGACTACAACCCTTGACAATTCAAATGTGTGATAATGGCAGTGTGGTGTTGAAAGAGCTGCTGATGTTGTCTATACTGCTATCCTCATGTTGCAGTTCTGTGTTAAAACATGAAACCACTGTGAAAATGTGTGGCTAAATCACATGAAGTGATGCTACCTGATCTGTATGACTTTTTTCTGAATACATCATTTTGTTTAGTTGGTAGTAATTTTTGGAGCTGTTGCTGCATATAAAGAAAGTTGCAGGTTCAAACCCAGCTTCACCTTTTATGTGTGGAGCTTGCATGTGCATGTGTAGGTTTGCACTGGGAGCTATGGTTTCCTCCCACAGACCAAACAAAGAATGAAAGGTTGTTTGTCTCTATGTGGACCTCTGATTGACTCACAATCTGTCCAGGGTGCAATCCTCACAATGACAGTGAAGATAGGCACCAGCTTCCTGTAACAATACCCCAATGGGTTTTGGAGACTCCAATTTGACCCCAATGGGTATCTTGGTCGATTTGCATTTCTCTTTTAAGCTTAACATGGAAAACCTAGTAAGGAAACTGAAATTTAAATTGGGTTTCTTTTTCAGAACCAGATCTTGTCTAACCCTGAACGCTAGGAAACGCCTTGTAACTGTGACTTTCCTTCCCTCCATTGATTACAGTGGCAATATTTACATGAACGCTCCTACAAGAACCCTGCAGATGTTGGATGCTGCCTATCATGGTGCACTAAGATTCATAGCTGGCTGTAACTATTGTACCCACCAGTGCACCCTGTATTCACAGGTTAACTGGACATCATTAACTTCACACAGACTCTCTCACTGGTACATTTTCATCTTTAAATCACTTCTTGGTCTGCTGCCTTCATACATCTCCTCCTACATGTCTCTGCGTGAGTGCAGTTACAGCGTGCACTCTCAGGACATTATTACCTGCAGTGTTCCCTCAGTGCGGACTGAACTTGGCAAAAAGACCTTCTCCTACTCCGCTCCTGTTTCCTGAAATATCTTGCCAAAAGATCTGAATCTCTTGACCTCTCTGAATGGCTTCAAACATCTGCTAAGTTCCTGGCAAGAACCAATGCAGACATGTTCCTGTTTTTAGTTTTCTACACCACCTTACACCCTAGCTGGGTTTTTTTTTTTTTTTTTTGCTACTTTTCTTTTTAATTATCCTTTTAATTACCATTTTATTTTCACTTGTTTAAAAAAAAATGTATGCATCCTTTATGATTGTCTGTTGATTTTGTTGTTGTCATGACTCTGTTAAAATCAGGTCTCTCTTGTAAATGAGTCCCCAATGCTCAATGGGATTAACCTGTCTAAAAAAGGTTGAATAAATGAATGAAAAAAATAATGTAATAAGACAAGACATAAATATCAGGTTTCACACAAGTATGCATGGATGGTGTTATTTTTAACAGGCAAAGTTACATCTAGGAAACAAGAGCTAAACATTGATATAAAGGCCCAAATATGCAACATATTTGCATCCAAACCACCTGGCCAGCTGAAACTTCTGTTCAATTATATTTTCTCCCGAGACTCTGCTTTGAGGCACGGTGGTGCAGTTCATAGAACTGTTGCCTCTCAGCGAGAAGGTCACCAGATTGAATCCCAGCCCGGGACCTTCCTAGGTGGAGTTTGCATGTTCTCTCTGTTTATGTGTGGGTTTTCTCTGGGTACTCCGGTTTCCTCCAACACATCAAAAACATGCATGTTAGATTAATTGATAACTCTAAATTGTTTCTAGGTGTGAGTGAGAAAGTGTCCCTGTGGAGACCTGTCCAGGGTGTCCCCCACCTCTTGCATAGTGACTGCTGGACATGGGCACCAATGACCCCTTGAAATCCATAAAGGAAGAAGCGGGTAAAGATAATGGATGGATGGACTTTGCTTTGCAATTGCACATTCTTTTTGTTACTTTCTAAAGTGATCTGTCCTAACCCACAGTTACATTTGTACCTTTCAGTGTGGCTTAAAGTATTTTAAATGCAGCAAAACAAAAAGGGAGAATACATTTCTTGCAGTAGTACAGCTGAACAACCAGAGAAAAGTTGTTGTTTTTTACACATACTGGACTATTGTACACAATAGCTGCTGCTCAGCAGGTTAAAACACGTCACAAACATTTGCGGAAAACGGTCGGTTACCACAAATTATTATATAAAATAATAAATCATCAGATACAAAACATGTTTCTTATCTGATTTTGAACTATATCACACAAACTATAGCTTGAAGGGAATTAGGTACTATATTTTCCAGCATATAAATCGCAGTTTTTGCAGAGATTTGTCTGTCCTGCAACTTATACGCCGAAGCGACTTATATACTTTTTTTTCCATATTCATAACAATTTTTGACTGATACATTAAATTTTGAAGAACTGCAACAGCAAGTCCTCCCGTGCCCATTCACTTCCCTCTGGTGCAGGCTGAAGAACGCTGGAGCGCTCATGGCTCCAACCACAATGGATGGATGGATGGATGGATGGATG
>NC_056506.1:22471786-22479286 GCF_014905685.2 Nematolebias whitei
AGCTGTTTGACCATTAAAGTGCATTTTTTTAATGAAAAGTTAAACTGAGACACACCTTTGCTATAATGTCGAGCAAACAAATTATTGTTTTACATGTTAATCTTGTTAAATTTCTAAGAACTGCAAAAGCGAGTCCTCCTGTGTGCGCTCGCTTAACTTAGCTGGTGCAGGTGGAGGAACATTGGAGAACTGGCGGCTCCGGCCGCGATGGATGAATGGATGGATGGATGGATGGATGGATGGATGGATGGATGGATGGATGGATGGATGGATGGATGGATGGATGGATGGATGGATGGCGCTGCACCACCCAGGTGAAATGAAGCTGTTTTGACCATTAAATAAACTCATAATAAATACGACTTATACACCAAAATTACTTATATATGTTTTTTTCCTCTTCATGCTGCTTGTTTTGACTGATGCGACTTATAATGTGGAGCGATTTATATGCCAGAAAATACAGCAAATACTTCTTTTTAGAGACAAAATATGGTGTAAAGACAACCTGTTAATGTAAATAAAAAGCTATCCAAATTCTTTCACTCACTGTAAGGGATGCATTTTATCTAAAGAGCAAAACAATCCATTCAGAGAAAGTTAAACTCCCTAATTCATTTGAACCTCCTCACCTCCTTCACACCCAATAAACAACAAGAGTGTAACAGGTCAGAAAACTACACAAAATAACATTCCATTGCTGCAGGGTATTGAGGTTGTCAAAACTTTTAGCAGTTCACTCTCAACACCGTTTAGACTCTCTGATGTGTGAAACTGAACAGTGCAGCTCTAATTGCGCTGACTGAAAGCTTTTCCTGCTCTGGTTTGTGTACTTCAGTTGTATCAAACCGGGATAGAAACAAAACATAAAGCAGGAGAGATTTAGTACAACTTCCCACTTTTGCATCTCCATTTGAGCTATTGATTGATTACAGTGGGGAATACTGGCGAAGATGGCTGAGTGTCAATGGTGAATTAAGTAGAAAGAGAGAAGGGAAGGAAACGGGGGGATTTTAAAGACGGAAAGCTTTGGAACACTTTATGTGCACAGTGGTTTTGATTTCAGCTGTCTGTTTTCTGTCATCTAAGAAAATCACTCTTATGCCGGCTGATGTTTGGTTCTTTGCAAATAATCCTCTTTGGCTGCCTCTCCTTCACCACTCCGTCAGCTTTCATCCTCCATTCCTCATCCTTCATCGCCCTTCTCATCTTGAAAGTCAGACCTCTCATCAATTCATCTAGTTTCACAAAACTATTTTTTTGTGCAGTTTTTCTGCACTTTCCTCCAAAACCTCTAAGTGAGAAAATGCAGTTTTTCTTACCTCTTTTACTTTTTTTAAACCAAATTCTCCTCAGTCATATTTTCATTGTTTATTGGTTTTCCAGGAGGCATCAAGTCAGAATAAATCAGGGTTCAAACAGCATGTGTGAGATGTAACATTCATAGACTGAATCCAGCCCACACTTTCATATACATGTCTGACTGAAGTATAGGGTGTACTCTAGCGGCACTCACACTGTTCAAGCAGTTTTCCAATAACAGCTGCTTATGAAAGTGTGGTTAAAAAATCTTAAGTGCACAGGTGAAGGTAATCTTTATGACATATTTTACAACATAATAGACTAAGAGCTATGATGGATGTATGCAGCATCTTTGCACTATTTATAATGACACTTTTAACAGGAACTGACATATCTGTGCTATGCAGTAATATAGATTATATGGAATCGCCTTTGTAGATAAGTGACGGAGCAAATCCATCAACGAGAATAAATGGATGCATTTGCTTGCTAGGTGCTTCTGGTGAATGAAACAAGTGTTCAATTTCATGCTATGTAACTGAAATGAGCATGTTATTCCTGAGTTACATGAAGGTTGTTTGTTAATGCAGAATTTCATAACTACCGTATTTTTCACCATATAAGTCACACCTTTTTGCATAAATTTGCAAGTCCTGCGACTTCTATACTGAAGCGACTAATATACGCTTTCCCCCCATATTTATAAAACAATTTTGGGCTGAGATCTGACAATTTCATTCATTCTGACATAAAAAATATTGAACACTACCATTTTCAGCTGCTAGATGGCCCTCGACCTGTATGGCAAGTCAAGTCTCATTAATAGGTAAAAGTGGCTATTAATGAGACACTTGGCTTGCCATACCAAACCACCTTCATCTCGCTCCGGAACTCCTGGAGCAAATGTCAAATCAGCTGCATTTCGTTGTGCTGCCCAGACGAAATGCAGCTGATTTGACCATTAAAGTGCGTTCATTAAGGAAAAGTTAGACTGAGACACACCTTCGCTATAATTTCAAGCAAACAAATAATTGTTTTTAAGTGTTAAACGTGTTAAATTCTTGTTAAAGTCCTCCCGTGCATGCTCCAGCGGCAGCCAATCAATTTTTGGTACAACATGGGCCCACATTTCCGTGTTGTCAGCGGTGACACATAACAAACGTGACGTGTCGGCGGTGACACATAATAGATGCGACTTATACGGGGACACAACATTTTTTTGTTGTTTTTTCCCACTTTATTAGACATTTACAGCGGCGTGTACAGCGGATACGGTATATGTTTAAAATCAGAGGACAAAGATAAAGACAGAAGTTATTGAGGTTTTGAAATAGTCTGAGGCTTTTCTTGTTATCTTCAGGGCATTTTATAATTTGTCATGCATGTAAACACTTCAAGGTTAAAAATGAAAAATCCACAACAAATAGAGAAATTGGCTTCTGCAGAAAGTAGCTTTACTTTAGCAATTTACATTACCATAAACACACTTAAATAATGTCTTCTAGACACTAATTTGTATTAAAAAAAGATAGTTTGGTTATTTTAAAAGTGATGTTCTTTCAAATAATAATTAATAGTTAACTGATTAAAATAAATGCCCAGCCTCAGGGAGCACAGGCCACAGTATCTCTTGTGCCGGTCCCAAGCCCGGGTAAATGGTGAGGGTTGTGTCAGGAAGGGCATCCGACGTAAAACAGTTTTGCCAAAACTAATACGCAAGTTCATCTAAGTGACACCATACCAGATCGGTCGATGCCCCGGTAAACAATGACCACCACCGGTGGACTAATGTTAGTCCATCCCCTGAAGAGGAAAAAGCTGAAAGAAGAAGAAGAAGTAGTTATTGATTAATATCAGCTTATCAGCTGTGCCATCAGTCACTAAACACAGAATATGAAGAATTGTACAACATTCTTCCTTCAGGCTAATGGGTAGCTAAATGAAGGCCCCATTAAAATTGTTTTCAGGCTTATAAAACATCTCTTTCTCAAAAGCTAAGTTAGTTTAAATTAAACTTCTGCACATTTACGTGACATTGTTTGTTTAGTTTGCCGTTTTCACCTGAACAATATCCATATATTACTGCACAAATGTTTTTGTGCTGAACATAGACCGTGTAGACTACCTGTATGTCATGTTGTTGCTGAAGCAGCTGGTTGTACCAGTCCACCTGACCAGCATGTCTGTTCAGTCAAAAGTTTACTGAACTCTGGCAGATTGATACAGTCAGCAGGCTCAGCATCATGAGCATACATTGGTTTATGGTCAGCAGTGTTGTAATGTAACAAAATAGAAATACTTCGTTACTGTACGTCAGTAGAATTTTGACATATTTTACTTTACTTTGTTATTTAACTTTCTAGCGACTTTCACTTTTACTTCACTACATTTCCTCAATAAAATGTGTACTTTTACTTCAATACATTTCCCTTAACCATCTTAGTTACTAATTACTACATTTTAAAATTAGAAAAAATCTGATTGGGCAATGTCTGTTCTCCCAGTCTGTGACTTCATGCTGCCACTTCTCTCTCTCTCTCCCTCATACATTCACAAACCCAGTCACTCCCCCACCACTTGTGTGAAACCTGCAGCTCCCACTGTGAACAAGCTAGATGCATATGCATATATCAATCGTTACAATAGAGCTTTGTTGACTCACAGTGAAGACACATTCATGATAGGTGTGAAAATGATGGTAGCTGCTAAAAAGGAGAAGCTTGGTGTTCTCCAGGACATGAACTGCTTCAAGAGCATAGGAACTAATAGTTCCTTTGAGAAGAAGTATGATATTATATTATCTTATAATATATCCTATATTATTAAGTAGTCAGAAAGAAACAAGCCATAACCAAACAGAAGCTAGCTCATTAAACAAGTCAACTACACAACAATGTGCGCTTTCTAACAGCTTTGTTAATAAAGGTTCAATGAATATACTTTGTTAGAATCAGACTTTTTAAAGAGCAATCTTTCATTGTTCAGTTCACCCAGTTTTGCAACAGGGTACTAGACTTCTTAACAAACAGACCACAGTCAGTGAGGATCCACAACTTCTCCTCCTCCACCATAACCCTCAGCACTGGCTCTCCTCAGGGATGTGTGTTGAGCCCCCTCCTGTTTGCTCTGCTCATGTATGATTGTGCAGCTACCCATCCAGGCTGTCACATTGTAAAGTTTGCAGATGATACAGTGGTAGTGGTGGTGGGATGCATCACAAACAATGATGAGTCCAGCTACAGGCAGGAGGTGGAACACCTGGAGAGCTGGTGCAAAGAAAATAACCTTCACATCAATGTGAAGAAGACAAAGGAGATGATTGTGGACTTCAGAAGGAACAAAGACACATACACCCCACTGAACTTAAGAGGATCTGCAGTGGAAGTGTCTCCAGCTAAAAGTACTTGGGTGTACACATGAATGACAACCTCAGCTGGGGCAACAACATCACCAGCCTGATCAAGAAAGCTCATTAGAGACTCTACTTCCTCAGACGGCTGAGATGAGCTGGTCTGGGAAGCTCAGTCCTCACCTCCTTCTACAGGTGTGCAGTGGAGAGCATCCTGTGCTCCTGCATCAGCATGTGCCATGAAAGCTGCAGAAAGAAAAGCCTTGTAGAAAGTGGAGAAGGCTGCACAGAAGACTGTTGGAGTCAGCCTCCCCACCATCACAGACATCTACACCTCCAGATGCAGGAAGAGGGCCACCTGCATCATGAAGGACCCCACTCACCCAGCACACATACTTTTTACCCTGCTCCCCTCAGGAAGGAGGTTAAGAAGCATTAAGTGTAGAACCACTAGACTGAGGAACAGCTTCTACCCTGAAGCTGTTAGACTCATGAATCTCTAACCAGAATAATCACTGTGAATAAATCACATCATGTTGCTGCTGATCTGTTTCATGCTGATGTGTTCATGCATGCTCATCTGCTCACACAAATTCATGCTCTTGTTCGTGCTGCTGTTCGATGTATTGTTTTTATGCTATTAGTGCTTAGTGTATATTTAGTTGATGTTTTTCTTAGTTCATATCTTAGATGTTATTACTGTTTTTCTTTTACATTTTATTGTTGGATGTAGCTGGGACCCTGTGTACATATTCTCACTCCACCACATGTACCACATGAGGTGCGAATGACAATAAAGAATCTCTGACTCAAACTTTCCAAGTATTTGTCACTGGATATTGCACCCAATAAATGTTGTTTTGGAAATTCTAACCATGTACTTTTACTTAGTACTCTTACATTAAATACATTTTAGAAGATACATTTATTTTTGATACTTTTTCATTCATTCAACCTTTATTTAGACAGGTAAATCCCATTGAGCCTCAAGGACTCATTTACAAGAGACCTGATTTCAACAAAGAGTGATGACAACAATGGACAACAGCGACAACAATAGACAGTTATAAAAAAGGCTTCTTTTTTTTCTTACAAATAAGATGGCAAAAGGAGTAACAAAAACAGCTAGATTATAAGGTGAATGTAGAAAACTAAAAACAGGAACATATCTGCATTGGTCCTTGCCAGGAGTCCAACAGATTCTTAAAGCCACTTAGAGATGTCAAGGTCGAGAGCTTCAGATGTTTTTGTAAAATATTCCAGGAAACAGGAGCAGAGTAGGAGAAGGTCCTTTTGCCTAGTTCAGTCCACACTGAGGGAACACTGCAGGTAATAATGTCCTGAAAGCGCACGCTGTAGCTGCACTCACGCAGAGACATGTAGGAGGAGATGTATGAAGGCAGCAGACCAAGAAGTGATTTAAAGATGAAAATGTACCAATGAGAGAGTCTGCGTGAAGTTAATGGTGTCCAGTTAACTTAAGTGCATTAAATGTCCGATACTTTAAGACTTTTACTTAAGTAATAATTTTAAAGGAGACTTTAACTTTTACCAAAGTAATTTTATGGTAAGATACTTATACTTTCACTGAAGTATCACTTTGAGGTACTTTATACAACACTGATGGTCAGTACAGACATTTTGTTGGTTGATAAACAACAACAGACTTTTTTTTTTTTAACCTTTATTTATACAGGTAGTCTCATTGTGTCCCGAGGACTCATTTTCAAGAGAGAACTGTTTTTGGAGCAGATGGTGGGGGGTAAGGACCTTGCTCAAGGGCCCTGAGTGGGGCAAATGAAGGTGAAGTGTGGATGTTTCACATTTTACACCCACATTTTGATGTTGTCGGTCCAGGGAGTTGGACTGGCAATCTTCTGATCACAGGTCCACCTTATTTAACCTCTGCGCCACCCACTGTCTGTACTTATTGCACAAGAATAGAAGTTTATTATAAGCTAACAGAGTGTTATTTCACACCAGTATTATATTTGTTTAATATGCCTGGAAAAACTATTTGAAAGCAGACCATCCGTAGGCTAGGCATCAGTCTAGCCTGAAAGAAGACTTGTGCCCCATTCCTCGTATTATGTGGCTGATGCCACATGTTTGATATGGTACTATTGGACAGAACATCACTTCAGAAATGACAAGACTATCCTTTTAAACACATATTGATTAATTGTCTTGTGAAAATTAGCTAAGTCAGTGTTGACTTGTCTTCTTAGATACAGGAGCTACATCAGACAGGAAGTGGGGACCACCGCTGCAGAAGCGGTGCAATATAAAACATATATTTTTATTGACCATTGTAAACTGTCCACTCATTCTAGTAACTTAAAAAAGTAACATAAAATGATAATTTAACATGGGGCTTTATGAACGCAAACTAAAACAAGCCAGTTAACCAAATAATGAAACAAGGTAATTTGTTCGTAAATCTAGTCTGAATTGTCTGTTTTCAAAGTGGTGCCGCTGCTCGAGGAAACTTTCTGATGTCACTTCAATGAGAAAAATCATACTTTGTTCCCAAATATAATCCACAAACTGCATGCAAGAGAAATTCCAGAAGGACTGTGAAATCAGAGCATCCATTTACTGGAAAGGATCTAAACAGACACTACCAATCATCTGTGTTAGAAGCCAAAAATAAATAAATAAATCAAAGACCAAATTTCTTCCCTTCACTTTCTCTGAAGGCTCATCAGAAACAGATGTTTCTTTCAGAACGTCCTCAGAGCGCCGTTGTTTATTCACAAAGCTTATACTTGTTGACAGCTGCACGGTTGCATTTGTATATTTCTTCCTTGTTTGTGGTTAAGTAATGTTAGGTTAGTCTACAAAGATAC
>NC_056506.1:22484286-22491723 GCF_014905685.2 Nematolebias whitei
CTCCATGAGTTTGGCCCACCTAACCATCACAGGCTTTATGGCCATTCTTCAGAGCACATCTACTCCATATCGTCACTGGTGGTTTGGCACCACCTGTGTACAGCAATCTGTAAATCATAGCTATTTTCAGCTGGAATGAGGTTTGGTCTTTGAGTAGAACAATCCTAGACATTTAACTGTATCTTTAAACCACTGAAAGGTTGCTTCAGCTGTGTGCTTCAGCTCATTATCCTGATGGAAGATGAAACTCCTTTCCACAATCACATCTCTGCAGCACTCAAACAGGTTTTCTTCAAATTATTCTGTGTAGTGTGTGTCATCCAACTTTCCCCAACTCTGATTGGTTTCCCATCCATCCATCCATCCATCCATCCATCCATCCATGCATCCATCCATCGAACAAGCCAGCCTGCTGGCACTCAGTTCTTTTCCTTTATACATTTGGTCCTGTCTAGGGTTCTAAAAAGTTAGTGCTTATCTCCAGTGGGTACTGGGCCAGAGGCAGGGTGCACCCAGACAGGTTGGCAGTCTATCACAGAGCCACATAAAGACAAACAAACACATTATTCTACCCAGGAACAATTTACGTTAACAGACACATTTTAGAACTGTGGGAGAAAACCAGAGTACCTGGCTGAATTATCTGCACCACTGTGCACAGTTGGTTAGTTGCTGACCAGTTATTTTAGATTTTTTTAACCCATTGCATGATGGTGCCAGGTTTGAGTCAGACATGATGTTGTCCACGATGGCCAAAATGTTCAGCTTTAGTCTTAGCTGACCACATCCCTTTGTTCATGTGTTTAAGAAGTCTCTGCCTTTTGGCAAATTCTAAATAATCTCTTTTTTTTTTTTGTCTTCCATGAAGCCCAGCTCTGTCAGAGGTTATGTTGAAGATTTTCATCAGGACACAGTAATTATTAATTATTTTAAGTTAAATCAAATGCAACTGGACAATTTGATTTTTAAAGACATTTTACTTCTCATCAGCTGTTTTTTTTTTCTTCTTCTTTTAATTGAAACTGTAAAGGCTTTTCAGTCAAATGTATATTTGGTTTCTTTGTTGCTACTTTAAATAATTGCCCTCCTCACCTGTTTATGAATTATGTTCAATGGCCTTTTCTTGGCAGATTATACAAAAAGTGGTAGCACAGCTTTTTAGGTAAGGCATTTTGATGATACATTTAAACAAATTGTCATTTTTCCTCATGTTCAGAATGGATTTAATGGCAAAATACAGTTGCACAATTTAAGACTATAACAAATTTGTCCCGGCAGCATGGTGGCACAGCTGGTATTGCTGCTGTCTCTCAGCAAGCAAGTCCCTGGTTCAAATCTCAGTCCGAGGGCCTTTCTGGGTGGAGTTTGCATGTTCTCTTCGTGCATGCATGGGTTTTCTCCAGGTACTCCGGTTTCCTCCCACAAACCAAAAACATGCATGTTAGGCTGATTGGTAACTCTAAACTGTCCCTAGGTGTGAGAGAGAGTGTGGGTAGTTGTTTGTCTCGTTTGTCTCTATGTGTCCCCGTTATGGACTGGAGACCTGTCATGGGTGTACCCCGGCCCTCGCACAGTGATTGCTGGACATGGGCACCGGCGACCCCCATAACCCAAAAATGGAAGAAGTGGGTAAAAGATAATGGACGGACAGACAAATGTGTCCCATTAAACTATAGTTGTGTGATAAATCCACTTAGATGTGCATGTGTATGTAAAAATACGTTTTTAGGAAGTTGGATTTTCGTGATTTGAATTAAATGGTATCCGAATCATACTTTGCGAGGCACGCAAGGAAGTAAAACATCTGGAGCAAGTCGGTGTGAACAGTCTAATTGGTAGACATGGAAACATATCTGTTTGTGAGACAAACATCTGACGGACACCTCAAGCTCTCCAGAAGCACTTAACGGATGTTGCTCATGGTAATTGTCCTTAAGGGAGGGGAGTTCACTTCTGATTAATTGGAACATGGAAATGTAACTAAGTTGTTGTTTACTGTGGTTGACAGTAAGAGTCCTTTAAGCCTTGTTGATGTTTTATTGTGTTAAGCTGTTTTCCAATTATTGCATTTTTTAACCTATTTTGATAAAAGTCTATAAATTGTGCAACGCTTCTCATGGTAACTGCTATCATTGAGTTAGATGTGCTTTTGTCAGAATATAAAACAACTGTATTGACCCTCTTAAGATATGAATTAAACTGCCATGACACAAATGCAGCTTTGGAATATGCGTTTCAGCCACAACATGACGAGAAAGTGCATGGATTGGAGGTCTCAGAGCTAATCCTTTTACTTTTTCATGGATAAAATGACGCATTCTGGCATTCAAGCTCTTCATCCTTCTATTGCCTCTTTCCACCAATTACCTCTTAGAACAAAATGAGTTTTATTTTTCATAAACCATACAACAATCCTGTCCGTGTGGCCAAACATGATGGTCTGCTAGTGGTTGTAACTGAAGACTGTGTGATCGGATGTTTTGTTGATTGTCTCTTTTATTCAATAGAAAGGAAGGCGACCATGTCCAGATGTTATTTGTTAAAGCTTTTCTGCTCATGTTCACATGTTTATGTGTGTGTGGGCGAGTGTTAAGGCCAGCTTTCAATTAAAGCAGACAGTTATCTTGGAACTAGCTGTAACAGAAGTAGTTGAATACCCAGGCATCCCATAATGAAACCTGCTATTGGATGAAGAAAAGAGGCTAAAAGACCAATTAAGCCGAGGTGTTCACTTTTATAGGCTCAGTGTGTGTTAGAGCAGACAATGTGTTCATGAGTGTATTTTCTTTCTCTTTGCTCTTCTCTACCCCCCCTCCACCCACAGTTCATCCAGTTCAAGGTATGCTTTATTCTGAGTAAAGTGCATGACTGCTTCCACTGCAAAACATGGTGCTGTCATTGCAGGAGACAATAAGGAAGACGTTTAATCACTATCTGAAATACAACTCAGCTGCCACAGCTGTATCATGCTCCATTAGCTATTACTGTGCCAATAAACTGTTAACTGGATGTAATTTTAAATATAATACGTATATAGTTTGGTGTGATTTAAATTGCTTCCAGTCCTCCATACTCAAACGCCATAAAAATCACACAACATTTTTTGACTTGTGAATGAAGTCTCTTGTTTTAGTTTTTTTTCCCCCTCTCTCAATGGTTGTCATACAACTTTAAGTTTTATAAAGTGCCAGTTTTGTGGGGAAATGCTCTTGGTATTATTTCTTTAAGTGGAAAATTGCACAGTTGGCTCAGAGTACAATGTTTTGCTCAAAAACATTCAGTAATACCTTTCAAAAGCTCCTTTTAAGACATACAATTCTTAACACAAATGTTTAATGCAATGACTTTGGTAATGCTTTGCTGTTTGATTGTTTGTTTAGTAAAAAATAATGCATCTACATAAATACAAAGTACATCCAATAAAAATACTTGGATAACACAAGAAAGTAGAAGAACTTATTTCCATTATGGTGCAATATTGTTTGCTTGACTTTTACCATCATATCAAAATCTCTTTAAAATATTTAAATCTTTTACTTGATTGTCTTTATTTTAAAACAGGATTAAATAAATTCCACTACAATGTTTTTATAGCTAAATCTGACTTATCTTTATTTTTATTTATTTATTTATTTTTTACTGTGCAAGTAAGTGAAAAAGTTCAGTTGTTCCTGTAATTATTTCTAACAATGCAAGCTTGTAAAGTATGATGGAGTATTAGGGCCACGCAAAAAAAAAAATAAAAAAAAATTACATTACGAGAAAAAAGTTCTACGACAATAAAATCATAATATTATGAGAATAAAGTCATAGTATTATGAAAATAAATTCGAACGACAATCAAGTCATAATATTACAAGAATAAAGTCATGGTATTACGAGAATAAAGTTGTAACATTATGAGAATAAATCGTACAAGAATAAAGTTGAAATATTATGAGAATAAAGTCAAAGTATTATGACAGTCATAATATTACAAGAATAAAGTCAAAATAATATGAGAATAAAGTCGTAGTATTTTGAGAATCAAGTTATAATATTATGAGAATAAAGTCATCATATTATGAGAATAAAGTAATAATTTAAAAGAATAAAGTCATGCTATTAAGAGCATAAAGTCATAAAATTATGAGAATATAGTAATATTTACAAGAATAAACTCATGATATTAAGAGTATGAAGTCATAGTATTACAAAAATAAAGTCGAATGATAAAAAGTCTAAATATTACAAGAAAAAGTCATAGTATTACAACAAAAACTCATGTTATTATGATAATAAAGTTGTAATATTTTGAAAATAAAGTTGTAGTGTTATGAGAATAAAGTCATAATATAATAATAATAATAATAATAATGTCATCACAATGTCAGCACTGTATGTTTCCATACAATGGCGAAATTAGTCTGCATTTAACCCATCCACCACCAGGTGGTGCAGTGGGCAGCTATTGAAAGCACCCGGGGGGCATTTTGGGGATGAGGTGTGCTGCCCAGAGACGCCACGTGATGTGCAGTGACTGGGGATCGAACCTGGGACTTTCGGGTCCCAAGCCGGCTGCCCTGCCTCTACACCATCTCAGCCCCCACTTATGAGAATAAAGTAATAATATTATGAGAATAAAGCCCTAGTATTACGAGAATAAAGGTGAAATATCATGAGAATAAAGTTGTAGTATTACGACAATAAAGTCATAATATTATAAGAATAAACTTTGGTTTCGTACTGTAACCCCAGATCCTATGAGTATAGGCACTGCCCTTTAAGGCTATCGCTAGCAGGTTTATCCCTTTGTGTGCAGCGCAACACTGAAAACTTTAGTCCGTGCCCACCGGCTGTGTGGGCCCCACCCCCGGTCCGTATAAATTAGGGTGAGACAGAGCAATAGGCTCCCAAATAGCTTTTTTCTTCAGCCATTTAGGAACCAGTGAGGCCCAGAGCTTAAAGGGCTGCGCCTATACTTATAGAATCTGGAGTTACAGTACGTAACCAACGTTCTATTTTGTATAGGCTTCACCCTTTAAGGCTATCGCTAGTGGGTTAAAGGTGAAGCAGGATGTAGTCTATGCCTCACTGGGTCCATTCAGACACAAACATGAAGCACCTGCTTGCACAAAAAAAAATCATCACTCAGCCTTCGGTGTGCGTAAATACATGCTGCGTAAATACGCGCTCCATACACAGGAGCGCACCGGAGAAAAGATCTCTGGTGAGGAAAAAAGGCTGAGATAGCAGACCTGCTGCTGTGATTAGGAACAACGGAGGTTACGAATGGTAACAGTAATAATAATTGAACATGGCAATGACCAGGCAGCCACCATACAAATATCTTCCACTGTCATCCCTCCATGCAGAGCCATGGAGGATAAAAACCCTCTAGTGGAATGCGCTGAGATTCTCTGGAGGACCTATTCCAGATGAACTCTAAGCTTCAGAAATAGCCTCACACAACCAGTGTGAGAGGTGCTGGGTGGATAGAGGGTGTCCTGAAGAGCTGTCCCTGTAATGCACGAACAGATGCTGAAAACGGCGCAGTACGGCCATGTGCGCTAACATGAAAACGCGCGCATGGGACAGAGGAGGTGAGATGTTGCTTCCTCTTCAGAATTATGAGGAAGAGGATAAAATCTATCCAAGGTTATCACTCTCGATCTGAATGAGCTTGTGATGCTTTTCAGAGCAGGGTTAAAATGCAGTACAGCTGAGCTGCCGTCAGCTTGAATTCTGAGACATGAGGGAGCAATAGAGAGAGCAGATAATCACTTGCTCTCTTTGCTGACGTCAGAGCTAACAGCAGGGCTGTTTTAAATGACAGAAATTTAAGTAAAACCTGATCAAAAGGCTCAGAATGAGCTTTGATCAGAGCGCGCAGGACCAACATTAGGTCCCACTGTGGAGCTAGTGGACGTGACACAGGTATGTGTCTCTGTACACCTTTCAGAAAACGCTTCATCAGTGGGTGGTTAAGAACTGTTCTGTCACCGAAAAACCTCATGACAGGAAAAAATAGCTGCAGCATAAGTTTTAATTGTGTTGAATGCTAAATTTCTGTCCATCAGTTGCTCTAGAAATGACAGCACACCACCTAGTGGACATGAGATGGCCTCAACGTCTTTCTCTGCACACCAGCACTGAAAAACTGTTCACTTGATGTGTACAGCGTCGTGGTGGAAGCAGCTCGTGCGCCTTGAAACATACGCACCACATCCTGTGGGAGGCCCATCTTTTCTAAACGGATCAGTTCAGCGGCCAGACCCAAAGATACTGACCTATTTCCGAATCAGAATAAACTTTATTGGCATTGCACCGAGATACAACGCGAATATGTACGTACAGTCGTCCAAAGATGGGCGGAGTGCACGAAGCTGCGGCTAAAATAATTAGCACGGCCTTCTTATTCTTATTCAGAATAATATTTTGCTTAGATAAGAAAAGGAAAGAAAACATGAGGAGAGACGGTATTAAAACAAGATCTCTCACACCGTGTCCTAGACGGGGCACAATTTGAGGCATCAAAAAAACCTACCACAGCAAAGCAACATAAACAGGCGTTATACATTTACATATAGGCGGTGAAAACATTGAATTTTTAAGGGAAAGTCGTAGCATAGTCCAGAGCCCCCCCCTCAGCCATTGTCCAGATAAGAGGTGACGTTCATCTTCAGCTCAGTTGCGGTTATGTCACATGTCCACGGCCTTGGGGAAGGGAGGGGTGAGGAAACAGTCAAAACATCTTTGTTGTTTTCAAAACATTCCAGGAGGAGTTGAGATAAGTCCGGCATCAAGGCCACAGTTTGGGTCAGGCAGAACTCGTAATTGTTGTTTCTGCCTTTAAAGTCTCGCTGGTACATATTCTCTGATGGAAACTCCAAAACAGCCGAATTGATCCTTTACTCCAAAAGTCGAGCTCACAGCTTCTCCAGATTATTCCACCATTCATGAGTGCTGCCAGGGAGATCACAGTCCTGATAACAGCTGCTCCAATTCCCTGTCACAGCTCCACATTCAGTCCGAGCTCTGTCAAGCTTCAACACCTCCACACGAATTTGTAGACAACCAGATTTCACCAACCAAACAGTAGAATCTGTTGTCATCATGAATCCAATTTGTTCCTTAAAGAGGTCAGAGGGGTCCTCCTTACCCTGACTCCTGTCGGGAGAAGTTGATCGATTTTGTTGAGACCAGCTGATCCTTCCAATTAAGAGGTATGCAGGAAAAAAAGAGAGGCTTTTTTAAGGGTTCACAGGGCAAAAGAGCGCAGCAGGGAAGCGGGGGGGGGGGGGGGGGGACACGTCTGGTTTCACCGTAGAGTAGCAAGAAAGAAAAAAAAAAATCAGGATCTGTGATCAGGAGTTCTGGGTAACTCCTGATCACTCTTCCTGCCTGGAGGAGAGCGCCCCCCCCCCCCCCCCCCCCCCCCCCCCCCCCCCCCCCCCC
>NC_056506.1:22491823-22532394 GCF_014905685.2 Nematolebias whitei
CCCCCCCCCCACCACCCCCCAGAACATGCTGATCCCACAGCAGGGGATAAAATGCTGAGTCACGTTTCAGACCATGAACATTCTAGCACATTTATGTGAAGTGACATGTGGTCCAGCCACTGTGCTCCCACTGCTTGGGACAGACACATTCCTCCCAGCTTGACAGGAACATGTCTGTGAAAACTGAGATGTGTGATGTAGGCCTGCTGATGGGAACTCCCTCTGACAGAAGGAGGGGGTTTCCCCAGTGATTCAGATCGGTTCTCACGAAGAGGGGCACAAAGATAATCTGCCTCTTCTGGCGCACAGGATCTATGTGCAGGCAGGCGAACCATCTCTGAAGGCGTCTCATGTGAAGTAGACCCAGCGGAACCACGATGTGGGCCACTGACATCACTGACATTGTCCCAGGAGTCGCATGACAGGCAGAACTGTCACTATGCTGCAGGGTTTGACACGGCGGTGCTGAGCTGACAGAGCTTCGGCTCTCAGCTGTGATAAACGGGCTCTCGTGGTTGAATTTAGATCCACTTCCAGATAAACAATCATCTGGGACGGACAAACTGAACTTTTTCAGAAAAATGCTGTATGTGTGCCTCTGTGCTGAGCCCAGGCTGCAGTCTCACATTAGAGCTGAGGTGAGCCGGCGTGCACTGAGAGGAGGCGAGAGCGCTTTCTGAGTGAAACGCCGTTTCAGTAGAGGCTGCAGCTGTCGTGGAGAAACACGTTTACTCCCGCTGCATGGTGAGTGGGCAGAAAACATCAGAAATTAAAAATGGGCTCTGGCTGAGAACGAGGGATTTTACCGGACTTGGTCTGCTGAAAAAATATAATTTTTAGCTAACGTGGCAGACGAGTGTTTGTGATATTTACTGAACTGCAGTGCCATTTAAAACGCTGTTTAGAAGTTACTGGCTCGTTCTGTGTGGGGAATGTGTGAAGAGAGGCAGCTGTGAGATCAGTTGATCTGACGGTCAGGCTGGAATCAGATGAAACTTTACTTTCAGAGATGTTTCTGTTTCATTTCAAAACATACATCGTCAAAAAACACACACATTCCCCTCAAGGAGCTGTTCCCTGGTGGAGGGGGCCGGTGGAGGAGTGGAGCGTGAAGTCGCTGCCGCAGCTGTGGAGCACCTCTGCTGCTGTTGCTGGCCAAGGCGGTCCCTCCAGCGGCCAGAGGGTCAGGAGGAGGACTGTGACATCACCAGATGGTGTACAGTCTCTGAGATCTCCTTGGACCTCTGCGATTTCTCAAGGATGGTCCTGAAGTTGGCCCCGAACAGCGCCTCTGGGGTGATGGGGCCCTCCAGCAGGTCTTTCTGCAACCTCTTGGAAAGGGATGGCGAGAGGCGGAGCCAAGTGGTCCTCTGGATCATGGTCATCCAGGCGGCGATGTGGGACAGGCAGACCGCAGAGGTGGTGCACATGTTTAAAATGACATCAGCGGCTTTACAGAGAGAGCTCTTTGTCTCCTCCAGCAGGTCTGCTTCTTCCAGCCTCTTAGAGATGCTGTAGGCCAGCAGGGCGACATTGTTGTTTGCCGCGGCCGCCTGGAATGAGCACTGGTGAGCTGGTTGGAGACCTTTGTCACCATCTGGTCATGCTTCCCTGGAGGGACAGGTTGCTGGTCCATCCTAGAAGCTTTTGCCCCAAGCGCCTCTGCCAGGCTTGGCTCCGGGGAGGGAACTGAGGGAAAAACACCGACCGGTAAAAACCCCCCACTCTAGAGATGGATGCGAAAGTGGAGACGGATGTCTTCAGCTTGCCGGGCCCAGCTGCAGCTTCGTTCCAGTGTGACGTCACAGATGGACAGCGAGGCCAAATGGGATCAGAGCGACGAGCCGGGGCAGAGCCAAATCTTCCCACCAGATCATCCAATCAGGGCGGAGGGAGGCGAGGGACGGAATGTCCCTTTGTGTTAGCAGCCTCCTAGATTATGCCGGGCAGCTCTGAGAGGAGGACGCTGATGGCTGGGAGCGGTGTGGTCGCCGACGTGGGACGACCCGAGGTAGCTGAGCATCCGCTCGACCACTCTTCTTACGTCACTACGCTCTCCAGGAGGGAAGGGGCAGCGAGGTTGTTTCCAACATCGCCTTACTCGGAGGAAACATTTGATTCACTGCGTGGTCTGTGTCAAAGAAAGGCGGTGGCGTCGTACCGCACATAGCGTCCTACCATGAAAAAACACTCAGCGGAGCTGCTGCCCGCATCACCTTTTTACAGGGAATCATCCGATTCACCGCGAGGAAAAAATGTTAGAAAAGTCGATGGTGTCGTCCAGCGAGTAGCAGCCTGCCACGAACAAACACTCAGCGGAGCTGCTGCCAACAACGCCTTTTTCGAGGGAATCATCCGATTCACCGCGAGGAAAAACACGTTAGAAAAAGCGGTGACGTTGTCCAGCGAGTAGCGGCCCTCCACAGAAAAACACTCAGTGGAACTGCGGCTAACATCGCCTTTTTCGAGAGAATCATCCGATACACCGCGAGGAAAAAACACTGGAAAAGGCGTCGTCCAGTGGGTAGCGGGCCGCCATGGAAAAACACTCCTCGGCACTTACCTTGAACAAGGCTGCTCGTCTCTGCTTCTCCTAGGGGAGGAAGAGCTCACCAGGACGGCAGGAGGTTGGCGTGGTGGAGACCCAGGCATCCTTAGCAAAAGTTGTGTTGGTCAAAGCTGGACATCTTTTCCTTCTTCGTTCTTCTGACAGTGCTAGCTAGCTGGCTGAAGAAAAAATGGGATGCGATTGCCCGGTCTCACCGTAATATGGACCAGGGGTGGGGCCCACACAGCCGGTGGATGCGGACTAAATTTTTTCAGTGATGCGCTGCACGCGATGGGATAAACCTACTAGTGATAGCCTTAAAGGGCGATGCCTATACGAAATAGAACTTGTAATATTCTGAGAATAAAGTCTTAGTATTGCAAGAATAAAGTCATAGCATTGCAAGAATAAAGACATAATATTATGAGAATAAAGTTTTAATAATATGAAAATAAAGTTGTAATATTTCAAAAATAAAGTCGTAGTATTACAAAATTCATATTACAAAATATATGAATGACTATGACTATCTATGTATATGACTTATAAAGTCATATTACAAAAATAATTTTGTGTCAGAATTAAGTTGAAATTATACGAGAATTAGTCGTAGTATTACGACAATAAAGTAATAATATTACGAGAATAAAGCTGAAATAATATGAGAATAAAGTTGTAGTATTACGAGAATAAACTTGTAATATTAACTGAATAAAATCATAATATTATCAGAACTCCGACTCGAAAAAGCCGTCTTACAACTGCGATAAAATGATGAGTATTGAGCGTCTTGTTAAGTTATGCTTTGGTATTAGTTTAACAAATAAGGAAATACTTAATATGTTAGCACATCAGCATCAGATTATTATCTTATATATATTGACTTTATCAAAGTTAAAGTTTCTTTATTTGTCATTCGCACCACATGTGGTACATGTGGTGGAAGCAAAATTGTGTACAAAGTGCCCCAGTTACAGCCAACAAAAATATAATTTGTAAAGAGAAGCAGTAATAAGATATAAAATATGAACCAAGAATGCTAAACTAATAATACACTAAGCACTAGTTGTACAAAAACATACGCCGAACAACAGCAGCACGAACACGAGTCTGTGTGAGCAGATGAATACGAATTAACACAGCAGCGTGAAATAAATCAGCAACATGGATAGTCAGCAGCACATATCAACAATCAAGTGGCATTACAGGGATTCATGAGTATAACATCTTCAGCGTAGAAGCTGTTCCTCAGTCTAGTGCTTCTACACCTAATGCTCCGCAACCTCCTGCCTGATGGGAGCGGGGCAAACAATGTGTGTGCTGGTGAGTGGGGTCCTTCATGATGCAGGTGGCCCTCTTCCTGCATCTGGAGGTGTAGATGTCTGTGATGGTGGGGAGACTGACTCCAACAGACTTCTGTGCAGCCTTCACCACTCTCTGAAAAGCTTTTCTTTCTGCAGATGTGCAGCCTCCATGCCACACATCTAGATGTATGCGATGGTGGGGAAACTGACTCCAACAGACTTCTGTGCAGCCTTCACCACTCTCTGCAGAGCTTTTCTTTCTGCAGCTGTGCAGCCTCCATGCCACACGTTGATGCTGGAGCACAGGATGCTCTCCACTGCACACCTGTAGAAGGAGGTGAGGACTGAGCTTCCCTGACTAGCTCTTCTCAGCTGCCTGAGGAAGTAGAGTCCCTGATGAGTTTTCTTGATCAGGCTGCTGGTGCTGTTTCCCCAGCTAAGGCATTACGACTTTATTCTCTTATGCTACGACTTTATTCTCTTAATATTTTGATTTTAATCTCATACCACTTTATTCTCGTAATGTTACAACTTTTATTCTCGTAATATTATAACTTTATTTTTACAATATTATGACTTTATTCTCGTAATACTATGACTATATTCTCGTAATTTTATGACTTTATTCTCGTAATATTATGACTGTTCTCGTAATACTATGACTTTAATTTTGTAATACTATGACTTTGTTCTCGTAATACTATGACTTTATTCTCATAATACTATGACTTTATTCTCGTAATATTATGACTTTATTCTCGTAATACTATGACTTTATTCTCGTAATAATATGACTTTAATCTAGTAATACTATGACTTCATTCTCATAATATTATGACTTTATTCTCGTAATACTATGACTTTATTCTCGTAATACTATGACTTTATTCTAGTAATACTATGACTTTATTCTCGTAATAGTATGACCATATTCTTGTAATACTATGACTTTATTCTAGTAATACTATGACTTTATTCTCATAATACAATTTCTTTATTCTCGTAATATTCTTATTCTCGTAATATTATGACTTTATTCTTGTAATATTATGACTTTATTCTCATAATACAATTTCTTTATTCTCGTAATACTATGACTTTATTGTCATAACTGCATGACTTTTTTCTTGTAATGTAATTTTATTTCTTAGTGTGGCCCTAATATTCCATCGTAATAAAGCAATAATGAAGATTTCATAGATTTATAAATTACATTACATCATATTCCAAAACAATTTATGTCAGCATGACAACAGCTTGCTGAAGCATAATGTGGGTAAATGGAAGCAAACAAAATGTTGCTTTTATTAAATGTTTAAAATTATTAGTGATATTCCTAAAGGTTTGTTCGGACGTCCTCATGGACAAGCTTGGACAAGAGCAGGGTTGTAAGCTTAACTCAAAAAAAAATTAACCCCTTAAAGGTCATTAAACTTTAAGAAAGTTGATAATCCTTGGAGGAAAAATCAAACCCCTTTAACTTCTTTACAATACTATTTAGTTTTTTGTATATTTTCCACATAAAGACCGGTCCGTCCTTTAGAGCTATCTCAGCCTGAAATAAAACTATTAATTTGATTCTCCTAAAGAGCTGAACTCTTTTAGAGCCTTTGGTAAATAAAAATAAATAAATAAAAACTCCACATTTGGGGGGTGGGGGGTTAGTCAACAAATTTTTTACTTTATGGGAATTTTTGGAAATTAAAAAAGAGATGTGCACTTTTCCCAATTAGTACACCCTAAAATATATATTTTTAACTTTCTTCCATCCATCCATTTTCTTTACCCGCTTATTCCATTTTGGGTCACGTGGGTCGCTAGTGCCCATGTCCAGCAATCACTGTGCGAGGGGCGGGGTACACCCTGGACGGGTCGCAAGTCCATCACAGGGCCACATAGAGACAAACGAGACAAACAACCATTCATTCTTTCACTCACAGCTAGGGACAATTTAGAGTTACCAATTAGCCTAACATGCATGTTTTTGGTCTGTGGGAGGAAACCGGAGTACCCGGAGAAAACCCACGCATGCACGGAGAGAACATGCAAACTCCACCCAGAAGGTCCCTGGACCGGGGTTTGAACCAAGGACCTGCTCGCTGAGAGGCAGCAGCTCTACCAGTTGTGCCACCGTGCTGCTCTATTATTATTATTATTATTATTATTATTATTATTATTATTATTATTATTATTATTATTATTATTATTATTTTAAAATATTCTACTCATACACAATGCCATCGTCTGTTTGGATTTTAGCTTTTACTGACCTGGTTGTACTACCAGCTGCTGCTGCTGGGTGCAGATGTTACTGACGTCCACAGTTCAGTCAAGCCAACGAGACTAAGCTGTTCTGAGGTAACTGATCCTTCAGTCTGCATGCGTTTGTAACGGCTTTTTTATTGGTAATAAATATTTACTTATGCAACATCAAAGTGTGTTTTGCTCTTTTTATCCAAACTAAACCAATTTTGTTGGACAAGCTGAGAGGCGAAACTCCGCAGCAACTTTCAGCTGGGAAAAACGTACTTTTAGAGAAAGAGAGAAACTTAAAGGAATAATTTTGTAATATGATGATTATAGGATCAGTAAATGCAATCAGTAAATGTTTTTGGTTATTTCCACTAAGGAACACTAGAAGGTAGTTATGTTACTGTGAGGTTATGGGAGCATTTAAAAATAATTCTGACAAAATAAAAACAAATTAGATAGCTGTTTAGGCTTTGTCAGAAACAACTGTGTTTACTGTCAACACCAAAAATAATTAAATAAAAAACACTGATAAAAATAAATGCATGACTGATTTCTCCCCATGAGATCATCTAAAGGATAAAATATAATACAAAATCTCAACATTACAAAAAATATATTATTTCTTCTTTTTGGTAGTTTCTTTTGTCAATTAAAGATGTGTTGACTTGTTTTTGTGACATTTTGTCTTCAGATTGATATTTTGAACTAAGCTTTTTTTTTTCATCAAGAACAATCAAACAGAAATTTTGATAGAATATTAACAGCTGATTGCCTCACTGGCCTCATCAAAAGTACGTTGCAATAAAACCAAATGCACGGTCTATTTTAAAACCACAGTAATAACATATGATCTGTGCACAGAAACCCAAGAAATGTACATATAGGAGTTCAGAATTATCACAGTTTTAATGGATACAGTTAGTCTAGTCTTGTGTGCATTCCTGTACTCACCTTTCTAGTTATTTCAGGGTTTTGGTGTGTTTTCAGTCTGTTTTCCTTTAGTTCCAGCTCCAGTGTCTGTCCTCGGTTGATTATTACTCTCAGGTGTTTTCTGTTCCGTTAGTGAGTCTCCACCCTTTAAGAAGACTTTCAGTTATCTGTCACTTGTGGGATCATTAGTTACTGAATGTTATGTTTGCACAATAGCAGTTGTTATCTGTGTTTGGACCAGTACCCTCCATTGCGAGACTTTGAAAGATCTCTTAAACAAAGATGCTTTAAGTTTTATGCTGGATCCATACGCTGAGTCCTCAATTTCCACCTGACGCCACAACATGATAATCTAGTTTCACAGTATATTCTCCAAATGTCTTCCAAAAACAACAACAATACAGTTGAATTTGTGGGGAATAAAGCACAAACTTGGATTTTGGCAGAAATGTAAATTTAATACAAATATCTGATACCTATTATCATAGAGTTTGAGGTTTATTTTACAGCATAATTGCCACTGATGCTTATTTTAAAAAGGTGTCACATCATCCATCCATCCATTATTTTTTCCCGCTTCTTCCTTTGGCAGGGGACACCCTGGACATGTCTCCAGTCCATCACAGGGACACATAGAGACAAACGAGACAAACAATCATCGACTCTCTCACTCACACCTAGAGACAATTTAGAGTTACCAATCAGTCTAACATGCATGTTTTTGGTCTGTGGGAGGAAACCGGAGCACCCGGAGAAAACCCACGCATTCACAGAGAGAACATGCAAACTCCACCCAGAAAGGCCCAGACAGTATTCGATCTGGCAACATTCTCACTGCGAGGCAACAGCTCTACCATCTGATCCACCGTGCCGCCTTGAGTGTCACATCATCAGCCGGTTTATATGTTGTCTCAGATTAACATACCTCATCTATGATCCGTCTGACTGTGTACCTGTTGGTTTAAACTTTAAGGTGAGACCTCCTGTAGTCCACAAACTTTTATTTTATTAAAGAGAGATATGATTGTTGTTCATCACATCTGTCCATGTCATACGGCATCTGAAGAATAAAGAACGAACACACTATTTGCACTGCACAGCCTGTAGTTTGTCCATCTTATCGCTATTGAAGTGCAGTTTGTGTAGCATATAAAAAAAATTTCAAGCTGCAAGAATACTTAATTAGTCTTGCCCACAACATTTAGGTTTAATATATATATATATAAACAATACTGCTACCCTTTTGTCAGGGCACTGCAGCCCCCAAATGGTCATGCCCACACAGTTTTAACGTAAAACACCACTTTAGGTTGTCACAAAGTTACAGTCTTCTCAGAAAGTAACAAGCTATTGGCTGGTCTTTTTGTCAAGCTACCAACCCAAGAAATATAGAAACTTCAGATAGCACTTTTATTAATTGAATTATTTGAATAATTTCCAAATGAATCTTCAAAAACTGAATCTGAACAATCACAGGACTTAGGATCACAAGTCCTCCTCATGAGAATGATTCTTTATAATTTGACACAACCTCGTCTAAAGCGATAAAAATGATGAGGCTTCTTTTGTTCTTACATTGAAGTCATTGATATCTGATAAACACTGAGGTTCCTCAGCACAGATGTGGTCATCTTTAAAGCACCTGTCCTTTCCATTAGGAAGTAGAGGAAAAACAGCAGTGGACGGGGGGACACACACACACACACACACACACACTGACTTGAACAGCTGAACTGAAGACAGCAGTGAGGACTTCAAAAGTTATCCCATAACTCAAATCAGTCTCTTGGCAATTGATTTTTTTCCCAGTCAATCATACTCTAAGATTGCCAGGAGTAAACAACTTCAGCTGAATGACAAGTTCCTCTGAGCTCTGGTTCTTCATCTTTCTTGAAACTGGACCTTTTCATTCAGTGCATTGCTTTGCTTTCTTCTGATATAGGACTTGTTCTACATAATATGTTACAAATCCATCACTGCATTTATTTTTTTGGGTTGTTTTTTGTGACCTGACCATACAGTGTGTACCTCAGTGGAACTCTTAACCACAGTAGAATAAAGCAGATCTAATACATTATAAACATTGTAGACTCCCATGATATATGAACCAAAAATAACTGGAGAACTACAGGATTTCATTTAATCTAAGAAAAAGTTGTTTTTAAGCCTTAATCTAATCAAGCAGTTTAAAACTAATACGCTGAAAGTTTGATTAAAAAACACTTTTTTAAGCCCCAAATGGGACAAATTAGATTAAACCAAAAGTAGTATGAAAATGTGCAATAGCTATCTAATAAGACCTCATCCCTGGAGACCCCCAGCTCATGCCTTGTATTGAAGCGATGTTACCAACATCTGTTTAAAACAAGCTGCTCTATCCCTTTTTGTGTCCATAATCTTCAACAGCCTCAGCGTTTCCCAGAGTGGCGGCTTCAAATCTTTTTCCTTACTTAGGAGTTATCAGGACAGTATTTCCTGCCTCAGACAGATTTACTGATTTTACTAAATAGACAGATTTACAACTTTTCCCAACTGAACCTTTAACAATCTGCCAGTGACATCCTATGAAAAGCCAACTGGGCTGCAAGCTCTTGTTTCTCAGATGTTGGAAAGTACAGAGTGTAGCACTACTATATTCCAATCAGTATTTTTAGAAGATCGGAGTTAATCCCAGTTGTATTTTTTGACAGCATTTTCCTTCTCTGAAGATATAAATCAGTAAATTTGTATTTTTAACTCTTTATTTTTGGTCTTAACTGACATTCAGCTGTTGCTTTGGCACAAAATGTACATTTCAAGGAGTAGTATAGGTCTATTCAACTAAACTGCTCAGGGGGGCACAGTTTCTGAAAGCCAGCAGCTTGGGGGGCCAGGCATCCAGCGAATAAAAGCATTATGTAAATAAACCAAAGTTTACAATGATCGGTTACATTTATTTATTTATTTGATTGCATTGAAACATAAATGCAATAAACAGAACCCAACCCCACTTATTCTTTTTTAATGAAGTGGGCTGGATTGAAGTCACCTGCGGGCCAGAAATGGCCCACGGGCCGCCAGTTGCATAGCCCTGGTATAGTATCTCCAGTTGAATGTAATAAAAACACTTTTTTTTTTTCTCACCTCCTTTTATTTCAGGTGAATAGTGATGACAAAGAGTTTGAATGTTTTATGCAATGCTGCTTTGGAAATGTCTATGTAATGGGAATATGATTTCCTTCATGTACTCTGCCTCACAGTAAATCAAGAATATTGTTGTTCCCTTAAAGCTGAGGGGGGTTGCACAACCAGTAAGCAGCTGTGCATTGATAGTGAAATCTTCACTACAAGTTAGTGTCAAAATGTTTCATGAATGGTGCATTTTTATTTACAGAAATTGTATTTTTTTTTATTTATTTTTTTTATGTAGGGTTGTGAAACAGTCTATGGTGATTTCTGTGGAGGATTTCTGATAGTGTGCAAAACTAAAAGCCTGTCAGAATGATTGCCACAAAACAACAATGTTTCTATTATTAAAATTCTGCAAAACTTTTAATTTTATTGGTTGTTCAGCAAATATCAGTTTCAGTTGACAGTTATTGCTATAAATATATTTTTTCCATTTGTTGCCACAGTCATGCAGCTGTCCCAGTGTTGTAAATTTGACCACATTAAATGTTCATTTTTGATATTAAATTGAACAAATTTTAAGTCAAACATTTACCAGTTTTCAAAGCAAAACATAATATTTTTTGTCCTTCCAGGACTGTATCTATTTTATCTATTAATATAGATACAGCAGATTAATATATTATTTACTTTATGTGCTTGCACATTGAATTTAGGACAGAACAATAGAAAATGCCTTAACTATGAAAAGAAAATGGTTATGAGCAGTTGCGCCTGCAGTACATGCAAAGTTGTACATGCACCCAACAGGAGCATGTTTTATCCAGAGTTTAACCAGATTGTAATGTGCAGGCGGTAAAAAAAAAAAAAAAAAAAAAAAACGCTGCTGCAGCCTTTAGAAACCTTTTGAGATATCATTCTATGTGTAACTGTCTTCTTTATACATGAAACACAATAGGTGTAGCAACAATATTAAAGTGCCCAGCGGCAGAAATTCCACCTTTATTTTTGGGGAGGTCAGTAAATGGATTTTTTTAAGGGTTCCCTTTAAAATACAGTCAAATTTACAAGTTGCACAAACTAACTAACGGGCACAGAACATCTTTCTCCACCTGCCCACGCTCTCATTTTTAGTCTTTTTTTAAGCACTTCATTCACCTCCTGGTCACGCAGTCATGTGACTTGCTTTCTTCTTTTTCTACATAAATATAAACCATACAAACTATAAGATTGAGATGCTGAACATCTGACATGCATCCACTCACAATTATCCATCCATTATCTTTTACCCGCTCAGTTCATCACAGCACAAGAATAAAGTCCAAAATAAAAAATAACTAATCATGACCACAGAGACATATGCAGCATTTTGGTGTTGCCATTGAAACGTGTAAACAAACACTCTTCCATGGTCATTAATGATTTTTAATGTGCTCACTTTGCAGGTGAATGATGATGAGAAACTTCAACGTGCATCACATCTGTTTGGAGTTTTCCTCAGTCTAAAGATTGTGCAGAGCCATGCTGAACATAGATTTAATTTGGTTTGGAGCAGCATTATTAGAATTTAAAGCTTAAAAAAAAATGCAACTTTTTAACAAACAGAAAACATGTGTCCAATAAATAACTCCACTAAATCAAACAAAAATATCCGTCAAACACATTGATATACTTGTGGTGTCTGTCAATATAAATTATGCGCTACTGAAATGATTAAACAAGATCTATCAGAGATCCCTTTAAATATTATAGAAATGTTACTGTTGCCATCCATAAAAAGCTAAGATATTCTGGTTTGCGCGGAATAACAAGAAAAATCCATGCTTTCAATGCAACTCAGTTCTTTCACATATAAGGAAGCTCTCTAACAGTTATGCTATTGAGAATTATTTGTGTAACCTCCACCTCCCAGATTTTATGAGCACTCCCCTCATGTCCAATGCTCTGAACCATTGTTAGGCTGATGGAATGGGGGGGCGCGTCTTTGAGAGGCATAAGTGCGTCATTTTGTCTTTATAAATCATGGATATGCTTTCTTTTCTTTATGTTGCTTATAATTATAGATTTTTCAAAGAGTCATGGGGGGGGGGGGGGGGGGGGGGGGAGGGATCAATCATTGTTTCTTTTTCCAAAATTGGGGAGTGGGTCCAGGCTCACCCGACTCCCCTTAGGATTTTTTGCCCAAGAAAGTCAGAGAGAGTCAGAGATACTTGTCGTTCACACCATATGTGGTACATGTGGTGAAGTGACATTATGTACACAGGGTCCCAGTTACATCCGACAATAAAATGTAAAAGAAAAACAATGATAGCATCTAAGATGTGAACTAAGAAAAATATCAACTAAATATACACTAAGTACTAATAGCATAAAAACATTACATCGAACAGCAGCACGAACATGAGTCTGTGTGAGCAGATGAGCACGCATGAACACATCAACATGAAACAGATCAGCAGCAACATGAAACAGATCAGCAGCAACATGAAACAGATCAGCAGCAACATGAAACAGATCAGCAGCAACATGATGTGATTTTTCACAATGATAATTCTGGTTAGAGATTCATGAGTCTAACAGCCTCAGGGTAGACGCTGTTCCTCAGTCTAGTGGTTCTGCACTTAACACTCCTTAACCTACTCCTGAGGGGAGCGGGGCAAAAAGTGTGTGTGCTGGGTGAGTGGGGTCCTTCATGATGCAGGTGGCCCTCTTCCTGAATCTAGAGGTGTAAATATCTGTGATGGTGGGGAGTCTAACTCCAACAGTCTTGTACAGAAAGTACGGGAATGAAAGCAGGGATGTGCGGTGGAGTTGCATTCGGGCCCAAAAAACTCGACCTGACCCAGCCCCAGCCCGTAGTCATCATTTACAAACCCCACCCGACCCGAAAAATTAACACTAATTACAGGCCTGAACCCAAAAAAACCCCTGACTTTTTTAATTAAGCTTCATTATTAACAGTCGGTGGACACGTATGGCTAAGGTGGCAGAAAAAACTTTGTTTGTTCTTTCATGGCTGTCAAAATGCATTAAATCCCTGCTTCTGCCTGCATTCTGCATTATTCAGACACAGACCCCGCTTTGACATGTTGGATATTTTGGGATCTCACCTGTTTGGTCACGTCTGCTGAGTGCAGGCTGAATGTCCATTTGGGGATGGATCACTGCCTGGCAGTCTAGTCCCATTTGAAGCTTAACTGAACTTTTTTTTTTTAACTCTTTCAAGGCGCGGTCAAATGGCTGCGTGCTGCTGGTGAAAGTTTGGCAAGCCATGTCGCCATATAATTGGATCATCCGCTGGCGCAATCAAAAGCCCAACACCGGCCCGACCCACACATTAAGCACATTATTATGTCCCGGCCCGGCCCTAATGGGTTGTGCCGGGCCAGACCAGGACGGGCTCCGGGTTCGGGTTGTAAATGACAGCTCTAATGAGTGGGTATTGTTACATCTTGGTGCATTACAATGACTACCAGCAGCTAACATTTTTAGAAAACTATTTTGCCAAAAGTTGATAAATAAAAATGAAGGAGTTTGTGAGATTCAATTTTGTTCTGATTTTTTTAAATAGTGAACTATGAATGTAAAAAAAAAAAGTAATTTGAGTAAATGAGCTTGTAACTTTCAGCACTGTGTGTTTAACCTGTCTGACAGTTCATCAGCAGAAAGATGCAGGGTACTAACTCCTCTCTGCTTGAGAACAAATAACATTTGGTCTTCCAAATCAGTCCAGTTTTGTCCAGTTTTCTATATTTATACACACATTTAACATCATGTGTTGGCCTCACGTTGTTTTGTGTTTTGTCTCCTTTTCCCTATTTAATTTGAAAGGGTGCAAACATTTACTAGAAATGTCCTGAAGCATGCTCAGTAATCCAGGTAGAAAAATTCTAAAAATGTTAATTCAGGTCATCTGGACGGATTTTTCTTTGTTGAGATGTTTTGTCTTTGATCCAAAAATAACGTTGTCAGTCTAAAAAACCTGCAAGAAACTCAGTCTTATTAATAGCTCCTTGTCATAGTGGACCAACCAGTTTGCTGCTGACAGCCAGAATTAGCTATTCACATGCCAAAAGGAGGCCCATCAGCCTAGCAATAGGTCGTTAGTGCCTTGATGGCTGCTTGCTATTATTTACTAGAAACATTTTTTCTCATGTTTAAAGCCCTACTTTTTCTGATTATTTTTAAAAATGCCTGTTGCTGTGAACTTTTGTGAACAGAAAGTTGTAAATATCCCAAAGTGGGAATAACGGAAGAAAACTAGCACAGTCCTGAACTATTAGCATTGTGTGATAGCACTCTTTTACATTATTCCTTCAAGCATCCATTGTCCCTCAGGCCTACCTTTGCCCATGCCCTTTTTGAACATGTGCAGCACAATGTAAACTGGTTGAAAACAACAAAGTCCATGCTCAATAATCCAGGTATACAATCCAACATTTCTCAGTCAGGCCATCTGGACAGGTTCTTTTTTTGTGCTGAAACGTTTCACCTTTGATCCGGAAGGCTTCATCAGTCAAGGAAGCACACAACACAAAACTGATTCTTTCCCCAACAGCTTACTCCAAAGTGGGCTTTTGACTGATGAAGCCTTCTGGATCGAAGGCGAAACGTTTCAGCACAAAAAGAGAAACTGTCCTGATGACCTGACTGAAAAATGTTGGAATGTAAACTGATCTGCTGTATGAATATTAGCTCTTGTTGTTATTATTATTTTGTTTGTGCCACTTTTCAATATTCCTTTAGGAAATTAAACCAAAAAGCCACCACACACAGCTCCAACTTAAGTCGTCTAATGTTGTTGGTGAGTGTCACATGAATAAATAATGTAGTCACTCAGACTGTCAGTCGAGTGCTGTGTTGTAGCAGTGCAAAAGCAAATGTGGCTTTTTATAATCACTTTCAGTGAGACCAGCATTTCCTATAAACGTCAGAGAACTGGTTTGAAAACACTCATGTTGAAAGAACAGTGAGACCCTGGTAGATTCAATCAAAGACAACCAGAGGAATGTTTGGCTTCTTACCTGAAGAGATTTTCCAATTCAATAATACTTTCTTCTGAATATTTGTTGTGGTTTGTCAAACAACGCTTTAAAAATGCAAAAAAAGCACACAACTTTATTGAGCCCTCCGTTGTTATTGTTACTGAAAAGAGAAAAAAATTATAATTGTCTCTTTCAAAAGTGACACAAAGTCAAAAAACAAATTCAATAAAAAAAAATACAATATAGCAATTTCTGATAGGTTTTTTTTTGTAAGAAAAAAAATAACTTCACATCCACAGTTCAAAAACAAAACAAAAAAAAAGTGTTTTTCAAATTTTATGGTAATCAAAACAATCTGGTTATCCATTTTTGTGATTTATCGTCACTATCAGTTACATCTTTGCCTGTCAGCAGTTTGAATGTTCACTGTGTTATTTCTCTGTGTTTGTTTTCTTTTCTTTCTTGCTTGAGTCATGTTCATAAATGCCATGGCAGCACACCGTGTTCACAGTGTTATTGGTCTCTATTGACTGAGATATTTGTGAAGGTCAAATTAGATGTATTCTCTGTTCTTTTGGCCAAAAGACCACCCCCAGTAGGCATTTTTCTCATCATGGCAGCACTCGCTGGAGTTCCTATGAGCTACAGTCAGTTAGCAGAGAAGAGTGACAGGAACATTTGATTGACAGGAAGGAATGGAAAGCATTTCTTGATGGTAACATATCAGCAATGGTATGTGACTTTTCATTCAACCTTTATATATATTTGTTAGTTTCATTGAGTCACAAGGACTCATTTTCAAGACAAAAATCACAGATAAGGTACACACAACAATAAACAGCATGAAATGCATTAAAAAAAATAGTGATGTAAAACCAAACAAAAGCTATCTACATTATGAAACGGGGTAAAAGACTAAAAACAGGAATATGTCTGCATTGAGTTTTGCATTGATCTTTACAATAGTTTAAAATCCCTTAGAGAGGTCAAAGTGGACAGCTTCAGATCTTTTTGTAAGGTGTTCCAGGAAACAGGAGCAGAGTAGGAAAAGGCCCTTTTGCCGAATTCTGTCCAAAATGAGAGGACGCTGCAGGTAATTATATCTTGAGAGCGCATGCTGTAGCTGCACTAACGACATGACATGTAGGAGATGTATTAAGGCAACAAACCAAGAAGTGATTTAAAGATGCAAATGTACCAATGAGAGAGTCTGCATGAAGTTAATGACAACCTGTTAACCAGTGAATACAGGGTGCACTGATGGTATGGTAGTTACAGCCAGTTATGAATCTTAGCGCACCATGATAGACATCATCTATCTCACCCCAGCATGACTTTCTAATGTGTTTTTCTGTTGTTTTTTTCAATTATATTTGCATTTGTTGTTTTTTCTTCAATGAGCATTTTTTTATATATAAGTAAAAGACTTCAAGAGGAATCAAAGTAAAATAATTCAAGAGGAGTCATAAACAATTGGACCATAGCCACTCTCCTCTCTCTGCACAGTTTTGTAGCCATTTGGGAAAGAGAACTGTGAAGGATCAGGATATGTGAGAATGGATCACCCATACATACTTTACTAACAATTTTCCAATCATACTTTGTATGACATTGCCAAAACCAAACTACGCAATCTGAGATCAGTGATTGATGTAAGGCCAAATTTTCAAAAATTGATTTTCCAGACAAACAAGGATTGTTCCCATTACCCACCACCTGCTGCCTTACAGTATGTCTGCAGGTCTCACTGTACTTTCAGTCAGCTTTGTATTCAACAAAAGGATACAATGTGGAAGCTGTCAGAAAGATAATTAGTGGGTTGAAACTATCTTAACAGATCTACCTGACATGTTGGCAAAAACATGTTGAAGAAAATTGTCTATGCATCTCTTCTCCATGCAGTTAAAGAAAAGTGTCAGAAAACATAAATAGCACTGGCCATTAGGTCACCTCCTAAACAAACAACACAACCAGATAATCCTACAAACATGTTTTTGAAGTGAGAAAACTGACCAACTCAGAGAAAAGGTACATACAAAATTTGCTCTCAGACCCAGTTGAGCACTAACGTTGGAAGTGTTCTCCACTCATCACCCCTCTTCTGCCTACTGAATAGAATAACCAGAGTATTATTAGTCCATTTTTGTTGCAGTGTATTAGAGTTTAAAGTGTATTGTAGCTCGGTAGCAGTGTCAAATCAGATCATAATTACTAAAGTTGGTACTTTGAGACAGGCAGTGACTATTTAAAGACTGATGTTGGGTACAGTGGCCCATTAAGAGCTCTACACTTGGGTACTGAGAGAAATGCTTAACAGATATTTACAGTGCATTTTCCGCTGCCGTTTTAATAACACCTTAATGCACACAGGGAAGATATTCCACTTGGCATTAAAATTAAAATACCAAGTGGTGCATAGCTTCACAATGTCACTTTTCATTTACATTCCCAGCAATGTTTATACTTTTCACTCTTGTGTCAGTCTCAGTTCTGGATTAACACCATGCTCTGGCAGCTTATCCACATCTGTCTTTAGTTCATCAGCAGTTTCCCCGTTTATGCTTACATGGCATTTGTTAACCAGATGATGACACAGGGAGAGGTTAACGACGTCGACCATGGTGACCACCTCAGAGCACAAATCACTCAGCACACATGTATACATGCACTTATAGTCCCACGTACTCTTGCACAGAAGGACATCTCCCTTATAAGTAAGGTACATTCATCACTTCACACATACAAAAACCACATAAACACACAGAGACAGAACTTGCTTGTGCAGAAGATGGTCACAGATGACCACCCCATAGCATCCATCACTTTGCACATCGTTGCGCGTAAGTGGATTTGACTTTCCAAACGGAGAGATTTTCCCCTTTCCAGTGAAACGCATACCCTGTTGGCCAACTGGCCTTTTGACAGCTGGGAAAACACATCAAGCTGTGTGTGTCACCACCAGCCTACACACTGCCAAATGAGACTTGAAAAGCTGACAGAGGAGGTGTAGGTTCGTCTACTAAACAATTAGTGGCTGTTAAAAGTATTTAGAAGCACTACATGCAATTGATATATATGAATTAAGGAGTAAAGACAAAAGAAAAAAAGAAGTGTTCAATTATTTTGTAGTTTACTTTGTTTTACAGCTCAAACCATCATAGTTCCAGCTAAATCTTGCCCCTTTTTGTGTAAATGAATTGTACCTTGGACATTTTTTTCAGCTGTTGATTCTTGTTTTTTTTTTTGTTTTTTTTTTTTTTTAGTTAGTACTGTCCATTTAATCCTTTATTAATTTTATGCTCTAAGAAAAGATCGTTACAACATTTTTGTGTGTGAGAAAGTAGGCTAGAGTACTGTGCATACTCAAGTTCCAGAATTACACATGGCTGATTCTGTAAATTGGGTAAAAGCTTTAATTCTTAAGAACAAAATAAAGGGGAGACACTTAATCTATCAATGTGTAATACAGATCTGAAAAACAGGATAGTTCTTAAATGGCTTAAATGGCTTTTGTGGAGTTCTTCAAGGTTCAACACTGGGACCACTGTTGGTGTTTCTGTGCACAAACAGTATATGCATTTGTTAAAGTTTATACTGTTTGCAAATTCAATTCAATTCACTTTATTTATATAGAGCCAGTTCACAACAAAGTTGTCTCAGGGCACTTTACAGGAACATTCACATACATAGAAAAGCCATTTAGTAAAGTTCTCTATCTAAGGAAGCCAGCAGACAAGTTGAATCTTGGCTTTGTTGCAGTCTTCCATCCTGAGCAACCACAATAGCAACAGTGAAAAGGAAAAACTCCCTTTTAAAATGAAGAAACCTCCAGCAGAACCAGGCTCAGGACAAGCAGCCATCTGCTTTGACCGGCTGGTTGAGAGGACAGGAAGGAGAGACAGACGAACACAGAATGGAAGGTCCAGGTATAGGTCCAGGTGTCTCTTAAAGACAAAAACACATGTTAAGGATAGAAAAAAATAATTACAAATACAAAACAGGTTGAGCAGAGTAAGTAAAGACAGTAGCAGAGTGAAAAAATGTGGTCAGTTTGTCCTCCAGCAGTCTAAGCCTATAGCAACATAACTAAGGGACAGCTCAGGAAACCCAAACCAACCCTAACTATAGGATTTAACAAAAAGGAAAGTCTTAAGCCTAGTTTTAAAACTGGATAAAGTGTCAGCCTCACGGACAGAGATTGGAAGTTGGTTCCACAAGAGAGGAGCCTGATAACTGAAAGCTTTGCCTCCCATTCTGATTTTGGAATCTCTAGGAACCGTAAGTAAACCTGCAGCCTGAGAGTGAAGTGCTCTGTTAGGAAAATATGGAACAATAAGCTCTGTAGTATAAGATGGAGCCAGGTTGTTGAGAGCTTTGTAGGTTAGAAGTATGATTTTGAATTATATTCTGGATTTGACAGGGAGCCAATGGAGAGAAGCTAAAACTGGAGAGATATGATCTCTCCTACTAACTCTGGTTAAGACTCTAGCAGCAGCATTTTGGATCAACCAAAGATGTTTTAAGAAAGTATTTGGACACCCAGATAACAAACCATTACAATAGTCCAGTCTAGACGTGACAAATGAATGGACCAGTTTTTCTGCATCATTTTTAGATAAGATGTTTCTAATTTTAGTGATATGACGCAGGTGGACGAAGGCAGTTCTAGTAACATTTTTAATGTGGGGGATAAAAGACATGTCATGGTCAAAAATAACACCAAGATTTTTAACATTAGAGCTGGAGGACAGATTAATGCCATCCTAAACCTAAAACCTCAGTCTTGTCTGTGTTCAAAAGGAAAAAAAATAAGGGTCATCCAGGTTTTTATGTCTTTAAGACATGCTTGTGGTCTAAGTAGCTGATTGGATTCATTGGGTTTTATGAACAAATATAATTGTGTGTCATCAGCATAACAATGAAAATGCATCCCATGCTGTTTAATACTTTTACCTAATGGAAGGATAAGTAAAGAGTATTGTTCCAAGCACTGAGCCCTGAGGAATTCCATGACTGGCTTTGGTGTATGAAGAAGATTTATTATTTACTGTACATCTACAAACTGGAATGTATCAGATAAATATGATTTAAACCATTTTAGAACTGTTTATGTAATCCCAATATCATATTCAAGCTTCTGTAGTAAAATATTGTGATCAACTGTATCAAATGCAGCACTGAGGTCTAACAGGACCAGTATAGACACAAGTCCATTGTCTGAGGCCTTGAGAATATCATTAGTGACTTTTACTAGTGTTGTTTCTGTGCTATGATGAGCTCTAAACCCTGGCTGAAACTCTTCAAACAGATTATTTCTTTGTAGATGTTCACACAACTGACCTGCAACTATTTTCTCTATGACAAACTGATTTTGCTGTAGAGAGGAGAAGATTCAAGTTAAAGAGTTGGTTGAGTGCAAATTCATCAAAAAATCAAGTAAATCTTAGTTCATCATTTAATCTTTTAACAACCTCCGTAATTAAATTTGTACATATGATAAAATGGTGTCCGAAATCAAAATTTTCTTCATAATTATGGAAAGAATACATTATGTGATTTATAGTCAGTTGTATTAATTCTGTACAATATATCAAATTTTAAAGGTTAGAGTAATTATGTCATTTTTCATATTTAAAAAGCAATATGATGAAAAAGGTTAACATTGTATTTACTGTTGTTCCACAGTGTTGTTTGGCTTGTGTTTGCGCATTCTTGAGTAAATTTATTTAATTGGGTAACTTTTGAGTGTGTTTTATCTGTCTAATTTTTTGAGTCAGAATGTTTTTTTGTGTTTAATAATAATTGTTACAAGAATGGGTTGTAAGCTCAATCATCCAGGTAGATAACAACAAAAATGGTTAAATTGTGTCATATGGACCAGTTTCTTTAACAGATAGATCTGGATGGCAGGCCCTAGACTGAGGAAGTCCTTTGGATGGGGGATGAAACGTTTCTCATTTAAAGAAACTGGTCCAGACGACACGATTTAACCATTTTTGTAATTATTGTTACAGTTGTGATTTGTTTCCCTTCTACGTATTTGCTGTTGTCCTACAGTTTCTCCTTCTTGTCCTCTCAAACCCAGCCAGTCGAAGCAGATGACCGCTTGTCCTGAGCCTGGTTCTACTGGAGGTTTCTTCCTCATGAGAAAGTTTTTCCTTTCCACTGTCGCCTTCATACTTGCTCAAGATGAGAGTTCTGCGATGGAGTTAAACTCAAAGCATTCTGCTCCTCAGATAAATAATGTTAACTTATTATTATATATATGAATGTTTCTGTTCAGTGCCCTAAGATGACGTGTTTTGACTTGGTGCCGCTATATAGTAAATAAACTGAAGTGATTTGAATTAAACTGAATTGAAAAGAAATCATGCTTATGTTGATTTTTGCCGAAAGACAAAAAAAAAAAAAAGTTTATTGCATCTAAATTTGTATCCATTTTGAACTAAAATTTAATAATTTGATTAATAATTAATAATAATTAATAATTGTTTACTGTTGTTGTTGGTTTTTTTTTTGTTTTTTTGTTTTTAAGTAATTTGTTTGGCACTCTATTGAAGAAGTGTTTTGTGGGTCCTGGGAAAGGACTTGAAAAGTTATGTTGTGTTTTATGTGTGCTGGGAAAATTCATGTGGATAAAAAAAAATCACTCTCAAGGTGCTTTTTGTGAACATCAGCCTGAAAGTGTAAAGTTAAATAGTGAATGGGCAGCATGTACTCACTTAAATCAGTGTGATCCTCAACACCCTGTACTTTTAGCCTCAGGGGCAAACCAAATCCTCATTGTGGTTCTCAGATTTATCTGGCATTGCCTGGATCTGATTATTCACTCAATAAAATTATGTTTGCTTTCGTTTGAAGGAAGAATTTGTTGCTAATGTTGGGCACTTCTCCTGCCTCATAAAATAAATCAAACAGTTCTCTTTTATTCATGTGCACAATCATTCTGTGAAACAACATCTAACCTTTCAGGAATATGCCCCACTGGTACACACTGTACCTTCAGTGTGAGCCATGTTTCAGGAAACTTCTGCTCATCACCTTTTTCTCTCATGAATGTTTATGTTGTTAGTTGTGCCAGACAATCTGCCTCATTGAAAACAGGGCAAGTGTATTATTCTGATGTGAATATGTGTAATTTATAGCTGGCTGAGTGTAGCAGAGCTTACTTTTATTAAGTTTTAAAGCACATTTTTAATGCGTTCTGTCATATTTGTAAGCAGAAACTCTCACCTGTGTTTTACAGTGACAAAGGTAGGAGAATAGTGATTTAAAATGAATCTTTGTGGTGAATAACAATGATGGATGAGTCTATAAGACTAGTTTGTTCATTATTTCAAAGTCAGTGTCTTTTAAATCACAGGCTCTGATCTCTTCCCAACTTAACAGTTGTTTTTTGTGCAAGTTGAATGCTATGTTGGCAATTACCCAAAAGACGTCTCTAGTATTGAGTTATATCCAACCCTGAGCAGCAGTTTGTCTTAAATGTTAGAAATCCCACCAGGTACTTACTGTAAAATCTTCTTGTGTCTGCAGAAACCCTGTTGAGTTTTGTTGACGACATCCTATCTGGGGCCAGATCTCCATGTGTGATGTTAGGGGACGTCCCCAACCTGCTGTCCTCCTCCATCAGTCTGATCATCCGCTGCCTGGATCCTGACACCACCTTCATGTAAGTTTACTGCATATTTTAACTATTGGAAGTAAATCATCAATGATGCATGCAAATAACTATAGTACTACTTACAATTAGTTTAAAAATAACTGTTTTAAAATGTTTTTTTCAATTTTTTTATTTAATATTACCTTTTTTTGTTAAAATAAAATGTATTTGATGGACTACATATGTTTTACCATTAACTCTAAACAAATGCAGTCATGCATAAATCCTTTTTTTTAAACATACAGTTAGCAAAATTCAACATGAATTAGTTCTGATTAGCAAAAACTTGAGATTTAATCTGTTCAGTCATCTGAGTACAGTGCTAATATTTGTTGTGCACAATCAATCAAACTTGAGATACTTAGGAGCCATCCAAGAAACATGGTTATTTATGAAAGTTGTTCATAGTTTTCAGTCACTTCTCAGAGACAATTCATGTTCCCCAAAGCAGAATAAAAAAAATAAAAAAAAGTTCCAGAGTGAAAACAATGATGTCACAGCCCAAGCTCTGATTTAACCTCCATCTCAAGGCCATTGTCTTCTTCTTCTTGTGTTTATATTTTGTACCCAGTGTGCAGACTTTATGCACATGCTCCTTGCTTTGTTTCCTGTTTTTGATGTATTTTATTAGCGCTGTAACAGCTCTACATACAGGCCTGGTATGAAAGTGTTTTGAGCTGTGTAAAACACAACCCAAAGTGCCGGCGTTGTAGCTTGAAAAGCTTACAGTAATAGTAGCTCTAGTACAGGGGTCTGCAACCTTTACAATCAAACGAGCCATTTTTACGCCTTCGTTCACTACATTAAACATGTCCAGAGCTGCAACAACCTGCTACAACTGTGGTTATCAACTGGTGGCCCATGGGCCACTTTAGGTTTGCTAGTGGGGGCATTTGTGTCCAGTAGGGGTGCCATTATAAATCATGAAATATCTAATGGTTTTTAACATTTATTAAAGAAAAAGACCAGATTCTTGTAAATTTGTGGGGGGGGGGGGGGGGGGGGAAACAAACAGTTTTTACCTTTTTTTTTTATTATTAAAAAAAAAAAACGATGCAGACAGTTCTTCGTATAAAGAAATAAAAGTATCAAGTTAAAGTATGTTTTACTGTTTGTACTCGCTCCATTGTTCACATATTTGCAAAAGAAATGACAGGAAAACAGTTTGAACTAATCCTTTCGTTGTTGTTTGTACAACTAATACAATTTTATATGTTTTATGTCAGTTTTGGTCAAAGCTTGAAAGTGCCGCTGCAGAGGGACCAAAGAGCCACAGGTTGCAGACCCCTGCTCTAGTAGATATCTAGAAAAATAAATAAAGTATACTTGTACGTTTTTATAATACATATTATTTTGCCCATGGACTGCTGGGGGTAGGTAACAGCTCTCTGTAACAGGAAAAGTGCATAGTTGGATAGAGGTTTTTAATTGTCAGTTAAATTGTCAAAATCTATTTTTAAATGATTTCAGCTTCATTACTTTCATTATTTCATGTAAATACAATAACTGCAAAATGGTAACACTATTCATGAATGTACTACTATTTATATGTTAGATATATTTTTGCTATAAATAGCATCATTGTGCACATTTGCTAACACTTTTTCTTGGTAATACGAGCCCAAAGTAAAGAAGAAAATTGAATAACTGCTATTGCTTTCTGAAACAGCATCATTTGTGTTCACACAATCAAAAACCCACAAACGGCATAAATGTTTTGTCCAAATCTAAATGTTGTCTAACAAAACACCTGAGAAAATGTCTAAAGACACAAAATGATATATTTCCTCCTAACTGTAAAAGGCTTAGATAAAAGTAGAGATTGAAGAACATAATCTCTAAACCTTTCCCACAAATGCTTAACAATTGTTGTTATTCTTCCTATATTTCTTCTGTGTGACTGTGTCTGCAGAGTAAAAAGAGATCAATGTTCACACTCATCTCACACAAAGCCGGCCAGAAAGGAAGCCACTCACAAATATTCCACAGGGAAATAATAGGAAAGAAAATAAGAGAAAGGGTAACAGAAAGTCAGCCAAAAGTTATTAAATCAAGTTTTTAACTAGTATCAATGAAGCAAAACAAAGAAAGGATAGAAATAAATAACACGGATAAGAAGAAATGCCAAGAGGCCAACAAACAGAGCACACTTGGATATAAATGAGATGAACCACTACATGCCTTTTCTGTCCATCTTTGACAAGACTCATGCTCTGTCTTTATCCTGGTTGACAGACTGATTTATTTATGTCTGAAGCTTCAACTTTCTCTTTAAATTGGATCAGTATTTATCTAAATTTAAGCTGTTGATCGAAAAAAAATAGCAGATTTTTAGGACACCTTCTGTTTTTGATGCCTGAAGGCTGCAAGTTAAAGTTTGTCCACAAGGTGGGGATCTCCATTCAGTGAAATCATATCGGAGTACAGATGGAAGTTGGTCCAGCACAAGAGCAAGTTCTGTACTAATGAACCAACCACCTTCATCACAGTGTGGTTACTAATTGAATGATTAGTTGCAGAAAAGACATCCGCTGTCAGTTCATGATCAAATCTTGGTGCAACAGGAGTGTTTTACTACGGAGGTTTTGCTGCAGATTTGGTTTAGTTGAAGCCTCACAGGTCAAACAGTGTTTAAAGTTTTGTGTGCCTTTGTGCATGTTTGTGTCTTCAGGTTCCGTCTTTGGGCAGTGGACAATACAGGACGCCGCTCCAGTTCCAGTGAGGTCACCATCAAAACCCCATGTCCAACTGTGGATGACGTCAAAGCACAGGGTGGGGGGCAGACACACACATTAAACTAACTGAACCATAGGTAGTTCATATAGATGATTAAGTGCCCAAAAAATAATGTTGAGGTTTGTTTTTCTGATGTAGTTCTCCTGAACTCGCTTAGAGGAGAGACGCTTGCTGTTTCTGTTGGGAGTTATGTTTCTCACAAAACAGATGCCACATGAGTTCATAGAGTGAGTCATAAAGTCACAGGCAGATAGTTTTTCTCTCCAGAGCAGAACTGTTTATGGTCTCTGAGGATATTTACTTAAAAAAAAATATCCATCATTCCATTTAAGAAATTAAAGAACTGGGGTATTTGTTTACCCTCTGGACCAATGAGAGCTTCATAGCAAATATTTTATTGTTAATCCGGCTGCTGATTTTAATCAGATATTGCAAAAATGTACTATTCAATAATGTACAATCTAGCTGGGCTTATGTGCTGGAAAAGAATAAATGGTGTAAACTGCAACACTTGCACTGGCTCTGGTTTGCACTAAGTTTCTTACTATCCAGCAGTGAGGATGAGCACCATGAAAAACACGTTTCCCAGTGCTGTAGAAAACAACTGATTCACAGACGATCAGATGTAGACTTCATCAAATTTATTGCAAAGCTTTGGAGAACAGCCAGACCTCCAGAGAGTCAATGCATCACAAGTACAGAACTTATTCATGCCTTGTCCTGTCAGGATACTGACCTGCTCTGACTTCCTGAAATGAAAAAGTTAGTTGTATAGAATCTCATCAGGGGGCTCTCCTCTCCTCCATGCACAGTCTCACAAGAAAGATAACATCCTCATGGTTCATATGGAGGGTGGGGGGATAAGCATCTCTAGCCAGCTGCTCCTGGTGCCATCATTCCACAAACAGTGATACTGGAGCATTATTAAAATCATTCACAATGACCTTAAAGAAATACATATTTACGTATTTGTTTTATTTATTTCATTTTATTTTTTTCTTCTTTCGGCCGCTCCCTTCTTTAGGGACTACCACAGCGAATTTAGTTGCACGAAGAAGTGGCAATTATTTTTACACTGGATGCCTTTTCTGACACAACCACAAACCACCGAGCTACCACAGCCCTCTGTGGAGCAGAGAGATGCTATCTAGAGCACCCAGGGGTGCAGATGATGGTGGTTAAGGGGCTTGCTCAAGGTCCCAGAGTGGAGCAAATGAGGGTGGAGACAGGTGTGGGTGCTTCACCAATCCCACCCACATTTTGATGTTGTTAGTACTGGGAGTTGAACCAGCAATTTTCTGATCACAGGCCCACCTTCGCTAACATCTGCGCCACCACTCTATCTATACGAATGTGTATAAAGGTTGTTAATATGATAAAATATCATATTTTATATGATGTTATTTTATCAACTCAACAAGCAAGATGAATCATGTCAAATTCAAAATATGATATCAGGAAGCAGATCAATAAGTCATAGTTAAAAGTCAAAGTTTCTTTATTTGTTGTTTTGTTTCATCACATGTGTACATGTGGTGGAACGAAATTGTGTATACAGGGTCCCAGTTACATTCAAAAAAAGTATAAAATGTAAAAGAAAAATGGTAATAAGATCTAAGATATGAACTAAGATAAACATTAAACTAAGAATACGCTAAGCACTAATAGTACAGAAACAATACACTGAACAACAGCAGCATGAACATGAGTCTGTGTGAGCAGATGAGTATGAATGAATACAGCAGCATGAAACAAATCAGCAGCATGAGATCAGCAGCATGGATAGTCAGCAGCACATATCAACAATCAAGTGGCGTTACAGCCTCAGGGTAGAAGCTGTTCCTCAGTCTAGTTGTTCTACACTTAATGCTCCTCAACCTCCTTCTTGAGGGGAGCAGGGCAAAAGGTGTGTGTGCTGGGTGGGTGGGGTCCTTCATGATGCAGGTGGCTCTCTTCCTGCGTCTGGAGGTGTAGATGTCTGTGATGGTGGGGAGACTGACTCCAACATCTTCTGTGCAGCCTTCACCACTCTCTGCAAAGCTTTTCTTTCTGCAGCTTGCAGCCTCCATGCCACACATTGATGCTGGAGCACAGGATGCTCTCCACTGCACACCTGTAGAAGGAGGTGAGGACTGAGCTTCCCAGACCAGCTCGTCTCAGCCGCCTGAAGAAGAAGAGTCTCTGATGAGTTTTCTTGATCAGGCTGGTGGTGTTGTTGCTCCAGCTGAGGTTGTCATTCATGTGTACACCCAAGTACTTGTAGCTGGAGACCACTTCCACCACAGATCCTCGGGGGGAGGAGGAGGTGTGTTTGTTCCGTCTGAAGTTCACGACCATCTCCTTCAGCTTATTCACATTGATGTGAAGGTTGTTCTTCCTGCACCAGCTCTCCAGGTGTTCTATGTTCAGTAATTAATATATTTCCATCACATCAGTTAAAAGACAAACTATATACCCCAATCTCTTTTTGGAGTCATTATTCGTTTTAAAAACGGAGAGTGTATTGGCACAGAGGTTAGAGAAGGTGGGCCTGGGATCGGAAGATAACTGATTCAACTCCCGGTACAGACAACATCAAAAAATGTGGGTGGGATAGGTGAAGCATCCACACCTCCCTCCACCCTCATTTGCCCCACTTTGGGTCCTTAACCGCCACCATCTGCTCCCCCGGATACCCCAGATAGCAGCTCTCTGCTCCACACAAAGGGCTGTGGTAGCTCGGTGGTCTGTGGTTGTGTCAGGAAGTGTAAATAATACCTCCACCTTTATCTTTATAAAGAATTAAGCTTAGAAACTCAGAGTTCCTGAGACTTTAGATGTTTGATGCGCATCATAGAAATTTCATTACAGTATGGTATTTCCAGGGTTAATGCATCATTTAAGACTTTTAAGACAAAGTTCAAACAATAAATTATTACTATACTGTATCATTTTAAAACAGAACCTATTACAAACATGAAACTATGAATATACTTGGTGCGACTTGGTATACTATGGTGTGACAGTAGGAAAAAGTTCACTCGTTATAATAAACTGTGGGAAAAAAGAGACTTGTCAGGTCAACAAATCTCACACTAAAGAAAAAATATTGAAAGTCCTGTCATAGTGTAGGTTTACTTTGCCCAAATACCTGAAAACTTGAACGCTTCATAGAGCCAAAACTAATCTGTTCTAATTGATTTGTGGTATAATATGTGGTAAAATCCTCAACTTTACAGTAGAACAAATTTACTGACTGCACCTCGTTGTTAGCCAGTAACTTTTAAAATTATTAAATTATGTAGTTTGACAGGTGAGCCTGCTTTACATTTCTTAAGCGCCATGACCCAGAGAACCCGTCCTCAAGGTCTCTGTCTAGATAATAAATGTTTTATAATATAAATAATATTTTGCGAGACACAGTGGGACCCTGGTTCCAATTTTAGGAAAACTCTTCTTGATTATTGGGGCAGCTGTGGATGAGTCGTTAGAGCAGTCGTCCTCCAATGCAAGAGTTGGGGGTTCGATTCCACCAGCAGTCACATGCCGAAGTGTCCCTGGGCAAGACACCGAACCTTTCATTGCCTCTGATGTGTGTCTCATCAGTGTATGAATGTGATCAAGCACTGATTATTCTTTGTATAGATCTAGTAGAGTGCTGTATGAATGGGTAAACGAAGACAGTTTGTAGTGTAAAGAGATTTGAGTATCTTGATAAGATAGAAAAGAGCTATATAAGTACAGCCCATTTACCATTTATTACAATCTCAAATTTGAACCATGGCTTTTGCTATTGCAGAAAATAGAAATAACAGGATTAGTGATTCACTTTATTGTGTCCAGCAGAAATTCTAAGCAGGGAAAAAGTAAACATTGCTATAATATATACCATGCTTACCGCCGTACACGTCGCACCACCATATAAGTTGCATCAGTCCAAATATGTCTAATAATTTGGGAAAAAGCATAAATAAGTCACTTTGCCGTATAAGTTGCATCTATAATGCGTTGCTGCTGAAGCGTTGCATTTGTTACACGTCACCACTGACAACCTAGAAACATGGGCAGGTGTTGTGCCAAAAATCGATTGTCAGCCAAATGGCGGCTGAGGGAGTGTGCACGGGAGGACTTTAACAAGAATTTTAAAAATTAACACCTAAGAACAGTTGTTTGTTTTCTTGGCATTATAGCAAAGGTGTGTCTCAGTTTAACTTTTCCTAAGTAAATGCACTTTAATGGTCAAATCAGCTGCATTTCTCCTGGGCGGCGTGACGAAATGCAGCTGATTTGATGTTTGCTCCAGGAGTTCCGGAGCGAGATGAAGGTGGCTGCTGTGGCAAGCCAAGTGTCTCATTAATAGCCACTTTTACCTATTAATGAGACACTTGGCTTGCCATATTGGTTGAGGGCCCTCTAGCGGCTGAAAATGGTAGTGTTCAATATGTTCCATGTCTGAATGAATGAAATTGTCAGATCTCAGCCAAAAATGGGGATATAAATATGAGGGAAAAAACATAAATATGTCACTTTGCTGTATAAGTCACAGGACTTGCAAATTTATGCAAAAAGGTACGACTTAAATGGCAAAAAAAAATGGTAATGTAAATCTCATTTTATGCTCCATTTGTATTTGGAATATTTACAAGTAAAAAAAAGAACTGTGAAGCCCCTTGAAAGTCAAAGTTCTGACTCAGAAAGTCATAGGTCCCTGCCCAACCATGACCACAAAATCTAATATGGCTTCCTTGTGCATTATCAGTGATGATAGCTGCAGAAATGCACTTTTTTATTTCCTGTTCTGTCAATTCAAATCCTAATAAATTAGTCACACACATCAAATTTTACTATTTCTTTCAAGAAGCATGTTGCTACAAGCTTAAGACAAAGATTATTACTGTAGTATGTTGGTTGTGACCTCAATCCCAGAATTGAGTTCTGACTTTCAAAGCAAAGGAAGTGCAGCTAAATGAGTTGGTTTAGCTGATGGGGTTGCTAAACCTCAAACCTAGTGTGAATGAGCAATCACACATCAAAGAAAGATTATATTTTCTTCCTTTCTCCTTACTAGCTTACATCTGGCTTTACTAATAAAGCTAAAGTGTTTTCCACACATTGTTTCGACTGGTGCTGATGTAATGCAACATCAGTTATATAAGAACTCTTATTGACTTTAGATTGTATGTGTTTTTTCAGAAATTGCAGATAAGATTTATAATCTGTTCAATGGCTACACAAGTGGGAAAGAGCAGCAGACGGCCTACAACACTTTGATGGATCTGGGTGCTCCCACGCTACACCGTGTGCTTTATCACTATAACCAGCGTTACGAGAGCTTCGGAGAATTCACCTGGAGGTGTGAGGATGAGCTGGGGCCCAGGTAGAATTTATATTTATTTTTTGTCACATTTTTTTTCCTTAATATTTTGACAAAATGTGTTAATGTTAAAGGCAAACCCCAAGTATTAGAATTCCTAATTGACTGGTCACCTACCTGCAAGGTACCTCTTGTTTTGGTGATGAACTGAGCTGATGTCATTGACAGAATTGCTTCTTTATGAGTTATCATCAATAAGTTTTTCAGTGGCAGATAAGTCTGATTCATGAACGACATTTTTATTGACATTCTGGACAAACAAAGTCAGTGTATAAACATCTGGAGTTCAGCATTATGTGCAGCTTAAGCATCACTGAAGGAGGTCTATGGGCTGATATTTTACATTTGTAATGCTTTTGGTCCACATAGTGCACCACTCAAGAGACCTGAAAGCATTGGTCTCCAGTCTCCAATGAGATATCACAGTTCTTAAGATTGGACCTTTGTATATTTATTGTTGTCTACGTTGATGCTCTGTGAGATTTCTGTAGAGTGAAACCTTTGCGGTTCAAGGTTCATCCATTCTGACAAGGTCCCCTGTGAGGGTAGGAACGTAGACTGACCGGTAAATGGAAAGCTTTGTCTAACAGCTCAACTCTCTCTTCACCACAACGTACTGGTACAGAGTCCGCAATACTGCAGATGCTGCACCAATCCATCTGTCAATCTCACGCTCCATTCTTCCCTCATTTGTGAACAAAACTCTGAGATACTTGAACTCCTCCACTTGAGGCAGAACCTCACCCTCAATCTAAAGAGTGCAATCCACCATTTTCTGACTGAGGACCATGGCCTCAGATTTGGAGGTGCTGACTCTCATCCCAGCCACTTCATAGACATAAAAGTCTACTTCATGAAAGATCAACTTTGCTGGTCACAAATCTGGGTAGTGACCGAAAGAATGACATTGTGGATACAGGTGGTTGAAATAAGTTTCCTCTGCAGGGTAGCTGGACTTTCCTTTAGAGATAGGATGAGAAGTTCAGTTATCTGGGAGGGACTCAGAGTAGAACCGCTGCTCCTCCACGTCGAGAGGAGCCAGTTGAGGTGGTTTGGGCATCTGGTAAGGATGCTTCCTGGGCGCCTCCTTAGGGAGGTGCTTCAGGCATGTCTGACTAGGAGGAGACCCTGGAGAAGATCCAGGACATGCTGGTGAGACTATGTCTCTCAGTTGTCCTGAGAACGCCTTGGAATCCTCCCAGAAGAGCTGGAAGAGGAGGCTGTAGAAAGAGATGTCTGGGCCTCCCAGCTCAAGCTGCTGCCCCTCGCGACCCGACTTTGGAACAAGCAGAAGATAATGGATGAATGAATGGATAGCCCTTTATGTCATCCCTCCTACAGCCCTTTAGAACTACAGAGTTGAGTATCCATGAGATGAAAATACACCTTAAAAGGAATTGTCGTTTTTCATTTTCAGGGTTTTGATTCTGTGTAGATAAACAAGGACAAAGATGCAAACTTTAACTGTCAAACAAACAAAAAAACGCTCAATTTGTGATACAGTAATGTCAATTTTCTGAAGTGTAACTTCAGATCAGTGCATTCCTTCCAGCAAATTGATCATCAACTTCAGCTAAATTATCAGTACAACTAAACAATATACCAAGCCTTGGAGGTCAGTCCTAAATCAGGTTTTTAAAGAATACCAAATGACTCAGGAAAACTAATAATGCATGGACTGAATAACCATAATCAGTCTTTGAAATTATAGAAATATGTTTTCTATTTATGAGTTGCCCTCCCACCAACAAAGTGCAATCTGTCACTCTGAACTCGAGCATCTGACGCTGACATGCTGAATCAATAACAGTGCCGTCTGGCTGCGAAATTGAAAAAACATGGCAAATAGACAAAAGTCTGGGTTGGATCACAGTTTGGTGTGAGCACCACTTTAAAGTGAAGTTTTCGCACACAGATCTGGTGAAAGCCACCAACAGTTCAGTTCAGAATTCAGTAAAACCCCTGACGCTGATTTAGGTGGTTGGAGTGTCTAAAAATTGAACAGATGACAGATTTAGATTTGTTTCCTCCAAATCTTTCATCTGTCATCAATCTTTGTTTAGATATGCTCCATTAGGGATTACTGTACCCTCCACAGCTCAAACTTTTCTCGTCATGACAGTGATTTATTGACCTAGCTCTCATTCCAATGAAAACACGGGAAAACGAAATAAAAACCCTGCTTCTGGAGAAGGTTAGCACAAGGATTCTTGTTCACTCAGTAAAGTTATTTGTAGCATCCAAAACGTGGTGTTTGACAAAGGTTCATCTGTTCAATCTTGTTGTTTATCGACTTTAGATGCATTACAGTTAATGCACTGCCACCTGACAGAAGACTTGTCAATCAAAGACTTGAACTCTTGCTCTGTATTCAAAACTAAGCTGGATTCGCTGACTCTTGGATGTTGCAGAGGAAAAAATGTGCCATCATTTTTTTACATCCTCATGTTTTTCCATACTGATAAGCATTTTTTTAATTTATTTCATGAACAAGTTGTATAAAAACGTTATTCAAGCTTTAATTGGTTTTGTAAGAAGTACCCCTGTATGGTACAGATGACCCATGATAGTTTAAAGAATTGTGATTCCTTTCCCTACCTTAGTTTCTTTAAGATCTAAACAGAGCAGATAAGTAGAATCAGCCTAATCCAGTAAGACAGAAATGACTATATAATTTCTGAGGACAATGATCTAGTTTTATATATCTGTGAAAGTATGGGGTATTTGAACTTTTAGGACTTGCCGTTAGTTTCAAGGTGAAGTTGAATTTATGTATTTTCAATCACTGGGATCTGGTGTGAGGAGTGTCCCTTTTTAATTTAAGAAGAAGGATGGATAAAGATTATTTGTTCATAGCATGTTTTGTGGGAATATCTAATAAAAAGTTCTCGATGCTCATCACATTAGAAAAGATCATGAAAAGAGTTTGATCACCTCGTCTCAGACAGATTAGGTACAAATAAAGGTGGATCATTCTTTCTGAAGTGATGAGCACACAGAAATCACTGCAGGACTAAGATATACTGTATAGTGTGCAAGGTACCAAAGGAACCCAGGGTAACTTCCTTAAAAAAATAATAATTAAAAAAGAGAGAAAAACCATTAACTGTAACTGCTGAGCATACAATCAGAAGATCCTTCAACAACAAGAGTACACTGGTTAAACGAATACATATAACTTTTTATTGTTACATTAAATAATAAAAACCAAAGAATTCTTGTTTGTTTCTGAAATTATGTATTTTCTTAAATGAAACAAGTTATTTGTGGAAAAAAAATAAATAGTGAAAATATACATTTGAAAACTTTGTGGAAAAATACAGAAAATTGTTGGTTTGATCACCTTAAGTACATTATTCAATCTCTGGAGTGTTTTGTGCAAATATTATGACCTAATAATATCTTACTGATGTGAATAAATATTTGAATGAGCTCAGTTTGAAAAATCTGTTCAGTTTTTTCTGGTCTTTTATTTGGAGCAGACTAACAAGCTAACAGCTAGTCATAGATCAGAATGGATGGTTGCCATCTTAAAATAATAATAATAATGTGTTATGTATTGTCATCATTGTATGTTCCCACACAATGGCAAAATAGGCTCGCTGCTTTTAACCCATCCACCACCAGGTGGAGCAGTGGGCAGCTATTGAAGTGCCTGTGGAGCATTTGGGGATAGGGTGTGCTGCTCAGAGACAGTGAGACACCACTAGATGTGCAATGACTGGAGAATGAACCCGGGACTTTTGGGTCCCGAGTCGGCTGCCCTGCCTCTACACCCTCTCGACAAAACATAAGGCACCTGTCTCAACATTCTTTAGAGGTTTATGAGAACACTGTACCCTATACTGACATTTTCACATTACTTGATGATTTTTGAAGAAAATTTACAGTATGTGAGCTGGGCTGCACTGGAAGTGCTACAGATAGCTTCTATGTAAAAATAGTGTAATGTGAAATTGACAGTGGTGTAAAAGTTTTTAAAAAAAAACAGCATTTCCATAAATCACTATGAAAGTTTTGAGATTTCAGCAAATGTTTTAAAATGGCAGCAAGCCAGTTTAGTATAATCCCCATTTAGACTAGCCGTTAGCTTGTCAATTCAGATGGAGAGCACTATTTCTCCAAAATGAGGTTATCCGAAGAGCAATTTACAACTTGATGTTTATTGTTCATACTCTTTTCACAGAACCCCATTGGACATGATCCAAACTATTGCTTTAAGCATAAGGTGTAATGGCATGGGATTTGGCACGGTGGGGTTTTTGAGTTAATTGTAGCTTTGCATGATGAACAGACAGTGGTATGCTGGAAAGTCAAGCTCTCTGATTCTTCTATATTCTCAGATGCCAACAGATTGCACAGATTGTGTGTGTGTGTGCTTGTTTAGTTTTCTTTTATTATGGCATGGTGTCTTTACTCACCGAGACTTGAAGCGGTGATATGATGCCAAATATCAACTTTCATGTTGTTTTTGTGTACAAATCACACAAAATCAGACTTTTCATGTGAAAAATGAGACCTAAACAAAATCAAAACAAAGGTAATCCTATCTATCCAAAGCATTTCCTTTGCACATTTTTCAAAGCAAGCCATAATTTGTTCCAGCCTTTTTTACAAACATACCCTGCGACACTCAGACCTCTATGACATCAGCTCGTCCAAAGCTTAGCCGTGTCTGACTCTTGTTTTCATTCTCCACGGTGCACAGATGTTCAGCTTGCAGCTTCCAAAGTGCTGTCTTTGATTGTTGTTCGTGTGAGTTGAAGTTAAGAAAGGAAGTTCGTTCAAACTGGCTCGAGAGCAGATTGAGTTAAACCTCTGTGACATCACTGTTTAGCAAAGCAACTTGTGACCAGAAGAGAACCCACCACCCCCCACCCCCAACAAACAACAAATAATCACTTTAATGTAAAACTGTTGCATGATTTTTCATAAACAGAGCCATGTGTCTGATGTAAAATATCCTAATAGACTGCAGTCTGTGGTGTGTATGTTCACTCTGGCAGGTGAAACTGATTAGTCAAAAGCTACCTTAATTTGTTGTTTTTTTCTGCTTCTGTGGGTCACCCCACCCTGAATGAAAGCATGCTTTTAAGAGTCATGCAGGAAAGAGTTGACGTAATTGAGCGAGTTGATTCTGAAGTGTTCCATTAAAATGCATTTGGATTAACAAACATTCAGTTTAGGTAAAGGGAGCTGTGAGTATTGTTAATGACTGCATTAGAGCTGAAAAAGCAGCAGATAAGTTTATTCAGGGTCTAACAACAGGAGGAAGGAAGTGTAAAGATGTATTTTGCTAAGTCGACTAGTTAGACTTTAAGTGTGGAGATTAAACGTGAGTTTTGGCAACAAGCATGAAGGCAAATACAGTATACTGTAGAGGTTAATGGCCTCACAGCTCCACTGTTGTGTATCTCAGTGGGCTTCACAGCTACACCGTGACATCAGTCACACTGTGTCTCTGACCTTATTTGACTGCTGGGAAAATCAAATCCATCCATCCATTTTTTAACCGCTTTCCATTTCTGGGTCAGCGTGGAGCTGGTGCCTTCCTCCAGTGGTCATTGTGCGAGGAGCAGAGTGACACTCTGGACAGGCCACAAGTCCGTCACAGGGGAAAAACAAATGTGGCAAATAAATAGTTGCGGCAAAGCCAGGATAAAATGCAGCTGATGTCATTTTTAACTAATTAAAATATCCACTATTAATGTTGGCCTGATTCTGCAAAACCTTTAAAGATCTTGATCTTTGTTGTCATGTCTAAAAAAAAAAAGGATAATTAAAAATGGACATAAATACATTCCAGGCGAGACTCACGGCGGATGTCTCAGGATAAATGTAATATTTCTGTTTATTTCAAGCTGAATTATTAATTATTAACCACGGTGTGACCATAGCGAGAAAACGTCTCAGTATTTCCACTGCTTTAATCCTCTTTCTTTTGTCGCGTTCTGGTGGTCAGGTGTCAAATCCAAATGCAGGCAGATCACGAAGATTCAAAGAATTACAAAAAGAAGAAACATTTTAACAAAACAAAATAAGAGCTGACGGGGCTGTTGAACAAAAAAGCAGCATTCACCTAGATTTCCTTTAATTCCACACATTTAAAACATGTTTCTCACCAAGTTTGTGTAAATTCATCTGTGGATTTTAAAGACATTTTAACTTTAGTACACTTTAATACAGAGCGTCAGATCAGCACTATTTGTCTTTATAGAGAAATAAAAAACATCACCACTGGACGTTTTTTACTTGTGTTCAACAAGACTCATCTAAATGATGTTTCTCATGAAGCTTTGAGGACAATAAGGTGTGGGGGTTTAAAGACTTTTCAACTTTAATGCACCTCAACACAGAGTGTCTTCCACCTGCAGCGTCTTACAGCGTCACAGTTACTGCTAAGCTAACATGCTACAGACGTAGCTCCTCTCAAACATCCTCCTAACATGAATACATGTTGATGATCAATCCCCTGGTCAACCACTGCTCGCACTAAGCTGCTAAACTGGCGAGCGAGGAACACAGGTTCCTCCACCTCTTTCACCTGTGCACGTTTTCTGCTGAGGCAAGAGGCAGGAAGCGACAGTGGAGAGTTGGAGGTCACCAGGAAAACCTGGAGTGGAGTTTTAGTAGCTTGAGTATTATCCTCTTAATCAAGTGGAATGGATTCGTTCACGAAGAACGAGAAACTGCGCCACCTGAACTAATGTTTTATAGTAAAAGTGGGGGGTCCAAATGAACGTTTTTTTAATGTGGGGGGACTTGTCCCCTTCACATATAATGGTTGCGACGCCTATGGTATAAACTGAAACAAACCAAGTGAGCAAAGTCTCAGAAACAAATGAAGGAGTCTTTGTGACTTTGTCTTTCTTGTGGTATCAGATCTGCTAAAACATATCAAGTGTCACTGACGAGACTGTTTGGCATCTAGTGCAGAAAGTTTGAATGATAATTAAACTTAAATCATAAACTCATCAAATGGCTGCTTCTTCAATGCGTGAAACGTCTCTTGTCTTGTCACCACCAGGGGACTGCCTATCATTTCAGGCACGCTGCTTGGCTGCTAACTTAGAAATATTAGACGTTTTGGCTGGGCTAGTAGAAAATCCTCTGTCTTCATTGTTTCAGCCTGGACCGTGTCTGTGAATAAACTCCCTGACCTTTGAAGAATTGAGAAATGCTTCATTTTTTAAAATCTTTTGAAAAAATATATACTTATTGTATATTATTTTTTGACAGACTCTCGACTGGAATTTGTCTAGAGAAGTTATAATCTCAGCAGGCTGCTTGCTCTGCTCTCTGACTTCTAATGAGTGAACAACAACAACAAAAAAAACAATTACTTTGTAATACAGAAGTGCGTGTAGCTGTTATATTCCTTCAACCTTTATTTTCAACAGGTTAGTCTCATTGAGTCACGAGGACTCATTTTCGAGAGAGACCTGCTTTAGATGGACAACATATAAAGTACAGACAACAATATTCAACAAAAACAATTAAATATCCTGATGCATGGGGCAGCACGGTGGCGCAACTGGTAGAGCTGCTGCCTCTCAGCGAGCAGGTCCTTGGTTCAAACCCCGGTCCAGGGGCCTTTCTGGGTGGAGTTTGCATGTTCTCTCCGTGCATGCGTGGGTTTTCTCCGGGTACTCCGGTTTCCTCCCACAGACCAAAAACATGCATGTTAGGCTGATTGGTAACTCTAAATTGTCCCTAGGTGTGAGTGAGTGAGAGAGTGAATGGTTGTTTGTGTTGTTTGTCTCTATGTGGCCCTGTGATGGACTTGCGACCCGTCCAGGGTGTACCCCACCCCTCGCACAGTGATTGCTGGACATGGGCACCGGCGACCCCCGTGACCCAAAATGGAATAAACGGGTAAAGAAAATGGATGGATGGATGGATCCTGATGCATGCTCAATAATCCAGGTTAAAAAATCTAAAAAAGTTCAATCTGGTCCTCTGGATATTCAAAAAAACAATTAAAAATAAAACAAAGGTAGTTATAAAAACAGTAAAATCAGTTAAATCAAGGTGCCTTATAAAACAAGGTAAAGTACTAAAAACAATAATATATTTGCTTAGATTTATCTATTGACCTTATTAAGTGTTTAAAATCCTTTCAAGAAATCAAAGTAGACATCTTCAGATCTTGTAAGGTGTTTCAGGTTACAGAAGCAGAGTAAAAAAAGGCCTTTTTGCCAAGTTTAGTCTGCACTGAGGGAACACTGCAGGTAATGATGACCTGAGAGAGCCCGCCCTAACTGCACTGACAACTTAACATGTGGGAGGAGATGTAAGAAGGCAGCAGACCAAGGAAAAATGTATAGATGAAAATGTACCAGTATGGGAGCCTCCATGTAGATAATGATGACCAACTGACCAATGAATACAGAGTGCAGTGATGAACCTCATCACACCATGGTGCTAACATCCATCCAACATGTAGTATTCTACATCCCTTACAACCTAGTTGTTTGGTTTTTTTTCAATACCATTTTCTTTCACTTGTTCTTCTCCATTTGTATGCTTTATTTTATGATTGTCTACAGTTGTCTTTGTCTACTGTTGTCATCACTCTTTGTTAAAATCAGGTCTCCCTAGGCTCAATGGGATTAACCTGTATAAATAAAGGTTGAATGAAAAAATAAATAAAAGCATCTGCAAGGAGCTGGCAGGGAAATTCAAGCAAATAATCACCATAATCAAGCTACAAGGTGTGTCCTGGATATATATATACAGCATATATACACTGTAATTCTCGGGCTATAGGACGCACCAGTCTCTAAGCCGCACATACTAAATATAAGATAAATCATAATTTTGTACATAAGTAAGCCACAGGCATCATCCGCCATTCATTGTCGGGATCTGTGTCCAGCCAGCTCCAGTATAATGAGCAGCTTTCTTGTAGTACAAGATTCATCCACCGGATGGCATTTCTTATACTATGGCTTGCTTTCAACACACGTTCAGACTTCATGATTGTCATAAGTTTTCATGCTATTTTGCTGTCTGACTCATGGAACAACCATTCATCCTACAAAATGAACACAAGAATTATCTAAGCATAATCACTGGACAGAACTGTGCCAAACACCTACACATCAGAAATTCTTTTAAAATGTTATACCAGTCAATTTTACCCACAATTCTTATCGAGGTTATGTAACCAGAAGTCAAATAGTACCGGTAAAATACAGTAAATATTCACTAAATTAGCACCATTGATTTATGTTGTTAAACACTTTTGGTAATATATGCTGTTTTTAAATATACTTTCTAAATAAGTTTGATCTGATATCTTTTCAGCAGAGCTCATATGAGGAGGAGGGAGGATGGGGGAAGGCCCTTCCTCCTTCCCGTTGTTTACTCAGCTCCGTTCATGTGTTTGGATGTGAGCTTAATTGAAATACTGGTATTTAAACACATATTTACCATACACAGAAAGGTTTTTTTTTTAACATTTATTTAAATATGTATCAGTCTTGACTGACTGACTGCTTTAAAAATAAATCTGATGACTTATCCGCTGAGCTCTCATGACAGAAGGGGAGGGAGAAGAACCCCTCCTGTTGTTTCCACTCCGTGTTCAGATGCGAGTTTAAAATGAGATCCCGATATTTAAATGCATACAGGTCCTTCTCAAAAAATTAGCATATTGTGATAAAGGTCATTATTTTCCATAATGTAA
>NC_056506.1:22532794-22549353 GCF_014905685.2 Nematolebias whitei
TTACATTATGGAAAATAATGACCTTTATCACAATATGCTAATTTTTTTAGAAGGACCTGTATATATAAACCCTTCCCACACTCTTGCAATGTTCTAAACTCTTAAACCTACGTCATTTTAACAGCATAGATATATGTACAGTACTGCACAGTAGTTAATGCAAAATTTTATATGGGGACTCACCAGCCTCGTTCCGGTTCTGGTCTGGTTCTGATCAGCTCTCTGCAGCTATTGAACACCAAGATGCTTTTAGAGAGATCCGGACCTTCAGCGAGACAGCACAAAATCCAAATAATCCAGAGAAATCCAATGAAAAAATGTCGGGGTGAGCTCAAGAGAAGACACAGGACCTTCAAGCAATGCCTCCCCACATGAGAGGCTCTCTGGTCCAGCACTCAGATTGACCAATGAAGCTGGAAGTATAAATTCAATTCAGTTTATTTATATAGTGCCAAATCACAACAAAGTTGTCTCAGGGCACTTTACAGAAACATTCACATGCATAAAAGCCAATTAGTAAAGTTCTCTATCTAAAGAGGCCAGCAGACAAGTTGAATCTTGGCTTCATTGCAGTATCCCATCCTGAGCAAGCACAGTGGCAACAGTGGAAAGGAAAAACTCCCATTTAAAAGGAAGAAACATCCAGCAGAACCAGGCTCAGGACAAGCAGCCATCTGCTTTGACCGGCTGTTCTGGTCCATCTCTGATTAGCTCTCTGCAGTCACTGAGCACACTTTTTAGTCAGGTTTGGATCGGATAAAAACTTTCCTTCCATTTTGGCAGAAAGCACATGGTTGGAAGTGCTGTTGAATTCTGGGAAGTGCACTGTTGCCTTGTGGGTAATGTAGTTCTTTTGGACTGGTGATACAGTGTAGAATTATTGAACGAAAATTACAAAATGGCGGCACCTTCCCAAATTATTATTGTTTTTTGTCATTAACTTTTCCCAACTATGTGAGTACAGAGGTATTACTGTACAGTCCACAATCATGTGTCTTGTACAATTTTTTTTTGTCCAGAGTTATGGACTGTACGTCCACAAACCGCGATAGAGTAAGTTCGCAGAAGTCAAACCACAAAGTATTGAGGGACTACAGTATGAGAGCATAAAGAGGTTTTCACATGTTTACTCAGGTATTTTTCTGAATGCCCCCTCTTATGTGCAAAGTCAAGACCTCACAAAGTTTGGAATTATTTCTGTCCTTTAGAGGGGGCTCCCATGTTTTATCACAGACACTATTTTCCGCTTCTATACTCACACAAGGATTTATGATGACAACCATTGCTATTTGGAGCATTCCTCAACTTTCTTGAAAAATGAAAGTATAACAAACCACATTTTTGCGTTATTCAAAGCAAATACATTTTCCCCATTTCCTCCAACCACTGAATAATGTGGCAAAATATTGGGAAACATAAAGAGATTTCAGAAAAATGATATGAACAACAGCATAGCAGCACACTGCCCGAAGATCACGGGGGTTTGTTTCCGCCGTCAGGCCGTCTGACAAAACTGTGTCATTAAAATGACTTTCTGTATTTGAAGTTTCCAGGGTACAAAATGTAACCAAGGATTTTTACATTGAAATTGACATGCAAAAAAGGATTTTTTTTGGTTTAAATTAATTTCTAAATATAGCAAAGTACTCATTTGAAGAAAAAGCTGATGTATCACAAACACATGCTAGAAACGATGGCAATGAAATATAGGTTTCCAGAACTAATATGAGATGGAAATTCAGTAAAATCCACACACCACACTGTCTGTATGATTACAGTGTACGCCTGCTCAGAGCAGCAGCTTATCTGCACAATCAAAAGAGAAAAAAAAAAGTTGTGGGCTAATATCTGAGTGAGTTGGACAAACGGATATTAGTTTTCCACAAAGAATGGAACACACCAGTTGCAGATAAAACATTTTTTTCTTCCCTACTTCTTAAAATGGCATTTATCCCACACAAAAGTTTAAATCCAGTTCATTTTTTACATTGATCCAAACCAGATCATGAGCCACTTGATGCTTTTGTAGAGATAAACTTTCATCACGTTTGCTGCCTAACCTTCCTTTAGTTTCATGAGCAGATACAGTAGTTTATTGAAGTTATGCTGTAAACATATTTTTGAAAAATGTTCCCATAAAAGTATATTTTGGCTATTTTAAAATGATATTATGTGAAAAAGGTTTAAAGCATGAACATCCCACTTGTTGTAGATGACTCAGTTAACAATCTCATCTTGGAGGAATGAGTTTATAAAGAACACGACTGACGAGCTAACAAGTAGACTGAACACAGCCAAAACTTAACTCAGATTGTAAAAAGAAATCTAGTGTTTCACGAAAACCCTGTTTGATAGACACTACACAGCAGTCAGATTCCCAGCACATGGTTATTTAGATCAAATTTGAATGCAAGTAGCGATTTCAACATGGAGGTGTAGCTTTTACTGAACGTGTTGGGTCAATTTGGCTGGAATTTCAAAATATTCTGCCAATGCAATGTGATTAAATTATGATGGTGAGGTGATGGAGGTGGAACCCCCCCAGACTTTTAGCCCTTGCATAAGCAAACTTTCTGTTTTATGATTGCAAATAACCACAGAATTCTATGTAAATAATGGTTTTATATAAAATTAATGAAATAGGAATTGCTATTTATAACAAACAGGTAAGGTATTCATTTTTTTAATAAGTTTCCTACAGAATCCCACGGTTAAATCATCAGAATACCCCTTGGCAAAACTGATCTGAAATAATACAGTATGAACATCATCATCATGTCTTCTTAGACTTTTGGTTTCCTGTTCATCTTTGGAGTCATATTCTGTTTGATTTTGTTTGGTTGGTTTTCATATCTTGATTCCCATCATTACTTCATACATCACTTTCTTTTATGATTGTCTACTGTTGTCATCATTCTTTGTTAAAATCAGGTCTCTCTTGTAAATGAGTCCCCGAGTCTCAATGGGATTAACCTGTCTAAATAAAGGTTGAATGAAAAAAAACAAAAAAACAGCAGCTTCAGGTGTTTTTTGTGTGAACTTTTTATATTTAGTTTTGATTTAACCTTATCTTTTTCTTTTTTTATTTTATAAATCATTTTTAATATTAGAACAGGGGTTACAAGAGTGCTTCAAGATACATATTACTGTGTGTTGTACTTGTATCGTTCTTGTACAGCTACATTACACACGTGACAAACGAACTGTGAATTTTGAATCTCTGTTAAAATTAAAATGACAGAGATAAGAGCAAAAATGCCTGTTTTACTTTCACTTACACATTAATATTATAATACAGTAGTCCCTCACTACTTTGCGTTCTATCGCGGCTTTTCAAAATAAGATTGGACATGACACACAATTGACTGATTGATGGATGAGACGCACGATTGGCTTGGAATTTTTATTTAAAATAAATTATTTTAAATTAGTTAGCACCTGCTGCCCTTCTGTGCAGCCCATACTGCAGGATAAACTTCCTGCTGCAGCTGATCAGCTGTTCACCATGCAGAGCGGATAAGTGGGCGTGGCCAAGAGCGCTTGCAGGAGGCAAAGAGCAGAGGAGGCAGGGCGCTGAAATCATGACATTCTGTGCTCTTAGAGAATTTAGAGTTTAGAAACATTGTTTAGAATATTGCAAGAGTGTAGGATGGGTTCAAAACGCCTTTATTTTAGGGGTGTAACGTACACGTGGGTGTATTGAACAGTTTCGGTATGGCATGTTCAGTTTGGTCCACGTGTGTACCGTTTTGGTTATTTTTTCACTCATTAAATTTTATTAACAAGAGATTATGTGCCGCTGAACTAAAATTCCTAAGCGTGTTTCAGCATGGCGCTATTATCTTACAGCATGCGCAGCATTAGCAGCCTAGCATCTCGTTGCGGTCTCCTGTTTGGGAACATTATGGCTTTCTTGTTAAAAGACAAGCGCAGATCCAAAGCTGTGTGTCGACGTTGTTTCATGGAGATTGGATCTGCAGCAGCAACACGTCTAACTTGTTAACGCACTAGAAACAACATCATCCGAACATGAATGTCTCCTCTACAGAATAGCAGCTTGGTTGGTTCAAAGACTGATAACAGCAGCATTTAAACAACATTTATCAGGTCATTCAGATCGGTCCAAAGCAATAACACAAGCTGTAGGAGTTTTTAAAGCTCTGGATCTATGTTTCTGTTGTTGATGCGCTGGCTTTAAAGTTATTGAGCCCTGCTGCCTACAACATCCCATCACATCAACACTTCAGCCAAATAGTTGTAGCAGCACTTTATAATAAAGCTAAAACTGATATTGTCGACAAGCCTTGGACCAGATTAAAGTCCTGCCCTGATGATGATAAACAAGAGATTCAACCACCTCATAACAAATGATGACCGTTCAAGAAGAAGTATTGTCATTTTGTTATTATTATCTAATTAACTTTTTTATTTACAATTATAATCTTATTAACTCATTTTTTTACCTCTTTGTGTTTTATTCCCAGTCTGGGACAGAGGTAGCAGCTGAGTCTTCTTCCTCTTCAGGGAAATCAGAGATCACCTCCAGCTAAGAAGTCTGTGATGACTGAACTCTGAACTTTTCCAAGAGGTTGTGAGTAATGAGGCCAAATGCAGCCACACTGCAAAATTAGCAAAGCTCTACCTCTTTATTCCTGCTACTGTTGTTAGTGAGCAGTTTTCACCACTGCTGGAGATAATGTCGCTGCAACTAGGTCTGTTGGTCTTTTTGGCCAAAAACTTAAAACGTGATTAGTTTGATTGTAAACAGTCTGTTGCTGCTTAATGTTCTGGTTCTGACTGTTATTGTATTTATTAAGATTTTTATATTGTTAGTATAGTTTATTTATTGTAAAGAGTGCCGTTTATTTTAAATATCATCCAAATGGGTCACTTTTTTGTATTTTTATACAAACTTAGTGTTTACTTGGCATATTTTCAAAATAAACGTTTTGTAAGTCTTCGTTTTGTCTTTTTTTGTACCGAAAATGAACCGAACCGAAATGTGATTTTAGCGTACCGTTACACCCCTACTTTATATATATGTATAAGAAACCTATTTACTACTTGTACTACTATTTCTACTTTGCAGCTTTCACTTACCGTGGGGCTTCAGGGTACGGATCCCCCGTGATAAACGAGGGACTACTGTACTTAAAGACTTTCTTGAACTGTTGCACTCTGAGGTTGGGGTGTTATGAATCAATTCATCGGTTGATGTGCCTCACCTCTGGTGACCGGTACGTCCTGCAGACCTGTGGCTAGACAAAGTGGAAATACCGTGCTGCAGGGCTACTGAATTGGCTGAACAATGAGAGGAAACTGTGTGTGGAATGAATGAAATCTTCTCTCTCTGCCATTTTCTGACTTTAGACAAGCACTTGACAAAGTTTCTATGCAAAAGCCAAGCAGACTGCATCAGCTTCAATGGTTATTTATTGCAGTCGGAGTCCCAGTGAGATGTCTTTATGTGGACACAGTGCATCATGTTACCAGTGGAGATGATTTTTCAGCTGGCCTGGTTTGGCCTAAGGACGAGTTCAAGTATTTCATAGAATCTCTGCGGTATTAGAACTGTGGGGTTTTTTTGGGTTTTTTTTTTTAACAGAACCACCTCTTTGCTTGCCATCTCCATTCAGTTCCTCATTCATTTATTTTCCAGTTTTTACTTGTCATCATCCCTCGCTCAATAAAAATTCGTAGTCGCTATGAGCTTTGGGTCAAAGTTGGAACGTGTGAGTAACAGTGCACCTTTCTCTGTGAGCTGCTTTAGAGAAGACAGCAGCAGTGCATGAGTTGGTTTCAGGTTCTGCCGTGTGGAGATGTCACTGTAAACAACAGCAGAGCCTCAATGTGACTGATGAACTGCAGACAATCAAGTGTAGCTCGTGCCATCAGGACTTTCAGTCTTCATTCAGCAGCTTGACAGCAAACAAACCGCACAGTCCTCCACATTTCCTGTATGCTAACTGGTAACACATCTGTGTGACTCTATCGTGCAAAAATGTTATAAAACAACCTGGACTGACCGAGTATAACTTTTATCTCAGTTCAACTATCACTCTTCATAAGAGGATTTTTACTAATTCCTATGTCCTGAGATGTCACTTGTTTATTTTCTCATCATTTGGCTCTTTTATCTTCCTTGTTCCAACAGGAAAGCTGGCTTGATTCTCTCCCAGCTCGATGAACTCTCCCCGTGGTGTAAAGGTCTCCTTCAGGAGCCAAAGATCGGTCTTCGCAGGATGTCCCTCAAGTTCCTTTCCTGCCGTTACACCGACACCAAAGTGTTTGGGCTCAACTGGCCTGAGATGGGCCAGGATGTACAAAAGGCCTGTGATGAACAGACACTTGCTGTCATGTATAATGATTATGGTGAGCCCAAGGAGCTCTAAAGATTTGGATCTAAGTTTGAATCCAAGCAGAACCCCACATCCTTTAGAGGGAAAAAAAAATCTTGGTTTTGCCTACCTTGGTCAAATATTTTCCATCAAATTATATTCCTAAAACTAAATGCTAATCGGCATGAAATGTTTTGATACACATCAACATCTGGAGTGAAACACGGGTCATCTTTTATAAAGTATCTGCAAAAAAAAAAAAAAAGAAAACCAAAACAGTTTTGCTGAACAACCATGGAGGGCTTTCCACACTAGAATATTTTTGTGATTACACAAAATATGTTTTTGTTACAGCCTTGCGTCCACATAGAAACAACATTTTAGGAGTGATGTTTTTTTTAAAACAGGCTCGAGTGAAAAAAATTTTTTTTTGAAACACCACCCATGCATTTTTGTGTGGACAGCAAAAATGCAATTATTTGAAAACACTGGTGTTAAAGTCCCCCCTCTAATCTGACCTATGAAATAAGCATCCTATTTTGTTGGATTTTAAATTTTCCCCAATAATTTATGTGAAAACTTTCCACTTTGTTTCCTTAATACTCTTTGTTGTTTTCAGTGTTTCCATGTGAATGAGGATGTTTCTAGAAACGGTGCCGAAGTTCATGAGGGAGGTTTTTAGAAACAACAAATGAAAGGATCTTTTCTGTCTGGCCAATTAAAAGGATTTTTGAGATTGTTTTAAGCAAAAACTGAACTGTATCAACATTTAAGGCATTAATCCGTACTAATTCTAAAAGTAAGAGGCTTCTGAACACTTTTTAAAGTACAAGTGTTTTTGCATAAGATTAAAATTCTCAAATTAAATTGCATTTAGTCCATTTTATGATTTGAATCCACCTAAATGAAATAATTAAGACATTGAATTATGATTTTTTTTTTTTTTTTTTTTACTTTGATTAGTTTAATTACCTTTCTATAACTGCACAAAACAATGCATTTTTCATGGTGAAAAGTTCAGGATCTGTCAGGTTGTGCCTGTTAAAACAGAGCGTACAAGCTCTTTGTGTCTCTGAAGCAGACCACATGCAGATGGAAAGCTGCATCACAGAAAAGCAAAACAAATAAAGTAGAATTCATCCATATAAACAGAGGAGGGAGGGCTTCCTGGGATTTATTTTAGTAGTTTAGAAATTTAAAAAAGAAATGTACATAATACTGTCACACAGTTTTAGCAACAATCTATAACCTGCTGAATGTAGTGTTGGTAATTTGCATTTAGAGATGAAGTCGTAAACATCTTTGACAAAATAACAAGAATCCAAGACACACCAGTTTACTGATCGTTTCTATGGTAATGTGCTTGTTTCTAATCTTGTCACATGATTAAAACATCTGTTGAGTTTAAATAATCATAATTCTGTACTTAAACATCAACACAGAAGTTTTTGACCGCAACTGCAAGTTTAAACTTCATGGGTTAGGGTTAGAACAAGTAAGATTTTGCTTGTTGCTAGTTCTTTGAAAAGCCTCAGACTAGGGAATGAACTTTAAATTCTAATCCGACTGACAAGCAAATGGCTAGTCTGAGGCCAAGATCAAAGTGGACTCCTGTCATCTCTCAACCTCAGATATTTTATAGCGGCTCTATGAACACTGTTTTCTAAATGTTCTTGTTACTGTCAGATATGTTTTACATGGTTCTTCCAGCAGAGACTATGATATTCCTTCAGGAAGTGCTACAGCTAGCTGCTACTGTTTGCTTTAGCAAACATATAGAATATTTAATCAGAATAACTGATATAAAATACAAAGTATCATTCACATGAACCACTTTAACTTTTTTAGATTGAAGTTACTGTTACCACAAATTTAACAGCAATCCACTTTGGTCTTGACCTCAGTCAGAATTAGTCGCTTGCATCTAGATTTAAACTTTGTCTTCAAACCTAGGTTGAGCTATCTACAACAGGTAGGATAATAACATACATCTTTTTCACGTCACGTCACATAAAGATCTGAACTTTCACTTTAATTTGTGATGTCATATTGTCTTTTTGCAGTTGCCATATTGACTGCTGGTGTCAGATAAATGCAAATGTATAAATATTTAGCTGTGTTTTTTTATGTGGATTCTAACCTAAATGCTTGTACATTTTGTATAGGCAGAAAAGTATTACGTAAAATCATCACATAGTATTTGACTCCTGTACATAAATATACATGTGGTGATATTTTACAGCATTGATGTCTGCTTTAGTAACTACAATATTGTATTGTGCTGTGTATTGTAGCCTTTGCAAAGTAAATGCACTGATTCTGATCCTAATGTGAATGATCTGATTGGGATGTGAGGACACAGACTTTTGACGTTGAAGTGAACAACAGTAACGAGACAAAATATATGTTTTATGATTTGAAAACAATCTGCATGATACACTGTCTGTGTTTGTCATGATCTTGACTTTTTTACTTTGATCTTTGGTACATCCGAAACACAGAGAGGACATTAAGAAGCGTGACTGTTTCGGCCCGCTTGGAGCCTTCTGATGACATTTCTACTTGTTTGTTTGCGCACTAATTGCTATTGAATTAGTTAATTTGTGTTTCTCCATTACTTATTCCTGCCCGTGCAGCTGTGGTCTCTTGGAAAAGAACTGTTGTCCAAATGTTTAATTAAAATAAATTAACCCATTTAAAATCTGTAAAGTCTCTGCATCATTCATATGTCATTGTGTGTTTGCTTGTGTTCGTTTGTCTTAGCAGATGGTTGCCTATAAAGTATTTTAGTGAGTTATTATTGGATGTACATCTAACTGATTAACTTAGAGTGAACTTTGTTCAAGATGGCTGCACTGCTATTCAACCACAAACAAAAATGCCATGAAGGTAGCTTTAGTTCAATCAGTACTTTTACAAAACACTTTAAACCAGGACTGAGACACCTTCTGACTGTCTCGCTGTTATTTCAGAATGGACCAAGTCGGAAGCCAACTTACAGCTAGCGTGCCTTTGTCCCACCAAGAGGTAGTAACAGAGCCGTAACAGTTGACCTGTTATTCTGTAATCCAGATTTGCGGTACAGAGTAGAAAACGTTGGTTACGTACTGTAACCCCAGATTCTATGAATATAGGCGTAGCCCTTTAAGAGCTGTCGCTTAGTGGGTTTATCCCGTTATGCGCAAGCATCATACTGAAAAAATTAGTCCACGCCCACCTGCTGTGTGGGCCCCACCCGATCCGTATAAATTACATTAAGAGCGGGTAATCTGCTCCCAAATAGCTTATTCTTTTCTTCAGCTATTCAGGAGCCAGTGAGGCCCGACGCTTAAAGGGCTACGCCTATATTCATAGAATCTGGGGTTACAGTACGTAACCAACGTTCTATTTCATATAGGCTTCGCCCTTTAAGAGCTGTCGCTTAGTGGGTTAAGGGCGAAGCGGATGTGGTCCTCGCCTCACTGGGTCCATTCGAACATAGTAAGAAACGGAAGCTTGCCCAAAAAACGTCTTGTCACTCAGCTCCCCATGTGCATAACTACGCATCGCGTAATTGTGTGCCATGCACGCATTGAACGCCGCATGTTGTGTAACTATGCGTTCTGACCAAGCATGAATGCCCCGGAAAAAAACTTTCAACGGGGGAAGATGTTGAAAAGAGGAGGGGGGGGGGGGGGGCATGAAGCAACTGATTCATGATTGAACAGTATAAACAGATTAATATCAATGAACTGATTATTGAACAAATGAACTGATTGGTAACCATAGTCATGAACTGATTAGTGACAATAGAACCAAAATCACAAACACAACTTGTGACTGATAACAACATCTCACACTGTGAAGCATGCAGACAGATGTGAGCTTAAACAGAGTTCCATGAAGAAAACAACAGTATTCATTCTGTTAGAGCACTAAGGACAGAATGTGTCATGGAACGAGCCGTTACATCACGTAGGTAAAAGCGAATAAATGAGCAGGGTGTTGACCATGCAGCCGCAGTGCAAATGTCCTGCATTGACATACCATTATGCAGAGCAGTCGAAGATGCGATACCCCTGGTTGAGTGTGCTTTGAGTTTGACAGGAGGCTCTAGATCTGATGCTCTGTAGGCTTCAGAAATGGCCTCACACAGCCAGTGTGCCGAGCGCTGGATGGATAACGGGCGGCCTGCAGATGCATCTCTATAATGCACAAACAATTGTTGAGTTTGACGCATTGCAGCTGTGCGCGCTATGTAGCACGATAACGCCCGCACCGGGCAGAGAAGATGAAAAGATGCTTCTTCTTCTGATCTGTGGGGGGGAGGGAAGAATCCCTCCAACGATATCTGTCTCGATTTAAAAGAGCTCGTGATGTTTTTAGGCATAAAGGCTGGGTTTGGTCTTAAATCAGCTGAACTACCATCAGCCTGGATTCTGAGACATGACGGAGCGGCAGAGAGGGCCGATAAATCACTCACCCTCTTAGCGGATGTTAAAGCCAGCAGCAGGGCTGTTTTAAGAGACAAGAATTTAAGTGAAACCTGATCCAGAGGTTCAAATGGAGCTTTGATCAGGGCTCGCAGGACCAGTGTTAAATCCCACTGTGGAACGAGTGGGCGTGAAACCGGCCTATGTCTTTGTACACCTTTTAGAAACCGCTTCATCAGCGGGTGATTAAAAGCTGTTCTGTCTCCGAACCCTTCGTGGCAGGAAGAGATGGCTGCAGCGTACGTTTTAATCGTGCTGAATGCCAACTCCCTATCCATCAGCTGTTGAAGAAAGGACAGCACGCCACCTAATGGACATGAGGTGGCCTCCAGACCTTTCTCTGTACACCAGCGCTGAAAGGCCGTCCACTTTGATGTGTACAGGGCTGTGGTAGATGCAGCGCGTGAATCTTGAATTGTGCGCACTACCTCCTGAGGGAGACCCATCTTCTCTAAGCGGGACCGCTCAGCGGCCAGACCCACAAGTGCTGGCCTATTTCCGGGTAACTCCTGATCGCTCCTCCTGCTTGAAGGAGAGCATCTTCCCTCCATGGCAGTTTCCACGGACGACCCGACAACAGACGTTGCAGGACTGGGAACCATGGTGCGTTCACGCGCTCGGGAGCTACCAGGAGAGCTGTCAATCCTTCCTCCTGAACTCGGTTCAGGAACCGTAAAATCAGAGGGGGAGGGGGGAACGCGTACAGAAGCGTTTTGGGCCACGGGCTGTGGGCAAATGCATCCACCCCCAGTGGTGGATCGTCTCGTGGGCTCAGGGAAAACCATAATTGGCACTGAGCGTTCTCTCGCGTCGCAAACAGGTCCACAGCTGCTTTGCCAAACTTCTGCCACGTCTGAAACATCAGGTCTGGATGGAGGGTCCAGTCCGCGTGACGTGGGCCGCCCCTGGACATCACATCTGCTCCTCTGTTCAGAACGCCGGGTATGTAGACCGCTCTGATGGAAAGCAGATTTTGGTGAGCCCAACACAGTAGCTTCCGCGCAATGTGTAACATCTGGGCTGAACGCACACCCCCCTGGCGGTTATGTACGCAGCAGTCACCATGTTGTCTGTGTGAATCAACACGTTTTGATTCTGTAGCACGGGAGCAAAATGCTGAATCACGTTCAGCACTGTGCGACACTCCAAAACATTGATGTGGGCTGATGTGTGGTGGGGCCACAGCGCCCCTACTGCTTGAGATAAGCATGTCCCCCCCCAGCCTGACAGCGACGCGTCCGTGAAGACTGACACGTGTGACGAGGGTTTGCTGACGGGGACTCCCTCTGACAGAACCAGGGTGTTTCCCCAGTGTCGGAGGTCTGCTCTCACGGAGGGAGGGACAGTGATCATCCGTCTCTTTTGTTTTACTGGATCCACACGTAGACGCGCAAACCACCTCTGGAGGCGTCTCATGTGTAACAAACCCAGCGGAACCACTGTGTGAGCTGATGACATCATTCCCAACAGCTTCATGACGGAAACAGCTGTTACCACTTTGCCAGGTCTTACGTGGCGTAGTTGGTTTTTTAGAGTGTCGATTCTTGTTTGTGATAAGCGAGCCGTCATGGTAATTGAATTTAATTCCACTCCCAGATAAACAATTGTCTGGGCCGGGAAAATCGAGCTTTTCTTCCAATTTATGGCGAAGCCCAGATTTAACAGGTGTGATGCCAACACCTGAGCCTGTATCAGCGCTTCCTGTCTGGAGTGAGACAGGAGCAGCAGGTCGTCCAGGTAAAACAAAACCCTCATCCCTGCTCTGTGCAGCGGATGCAGGGCTGTCTCCACACACTTTGAGAACGTACGAGGCGCGAGGGAATACCCGAAAGGCAGCCTGTTGTACTGGTACTTCATCCCTTGAAAGGCGAAACGCAGAAATTTTCTGTGTTTTGGGATGATCGGTATGTGAAAATAAGCATCTTTTAGATCGATGGAAACAAACCAGTCGTTTTTCTGGATGTTGTCCAACAGCTGTCTGTTCGTCAACATGTGAAACGGTCTGTTCATAATCGCTTTGTTGAAAGCTGACAGATCCAGAATCGGTCTCATCCCTCCGGTCCTTTTGGGGACCAGGAAGTAGCGTGAGTAAAACCCTGTGTTTTCCTCTTCGTTGGGAACTCTTGAGATTACACCTTTTATCAGAAGCTCTTGGACTTCTGCATTTAAGGCTGAGACTTGGTCTGGTGATGACAGGACCGTCTCTATAACTCCTCCGAACGGAGGGGGTCGGGTTGCAAACTGCAGCGTGTAACCCTTGCATAACACTCTGTCCATCCATCTGTGCGGCGAACAGGTTTTTTGCCACTCTGCGTAACGTTCGTGGAGTGGACGTGCGTTTAAATGATGTGCCGTGTTTTGAACGGATGTCATCCAATCCTCCGCCTCGACCGCCGTCATGCGTCGCGGAAATGTTTTCCGCGTGACCCAAGGCGAGGCTTCCTCGAAAGGGCTGTTCTGCGCGCGCCCGTGCGCTGTGTCTGGATCGCGGACCAACCTTCATGTCCGGGCGGGGCGGTGTGTGCTGAGGCGAGGCGTGTGTCAGCTGATGACGTCGTGAGGCTGCACGTTTAACGTCGCTGTGCGAACGTTGAGAGGTGGAGGGCGTGATGTCATCAACGCCGTGCTGTCGAAGTGAAGGTTGTGAGCCTCGCGGGAGCGCACGTTTTCTCTGGAGGGACGCGCGCCGCTCTCGCTGAGGGCGGGGCCCGTCATTGGATTCATTCAGCTGTCTCACGCTTATGCCGCCGTGAGCTGCTGATCGCTGAGACGCGATGGATGACGGCCGCTCGCGTTCATTCAGGAGAGGCGTGTGTTGTTTTCGCTGAGAGCGGGGACCTCCACCGGACCCGGCCTGCGGTCCCACATTTATCCCGATGTGAGCCGGTGAGCGCCGGGCAGCTGTGCGTGCATCATCAACACAGCGCCGTTTGGATGGAGGCTGTTTGCCTCGCTCGGGTGCGCGTTTCACACCGCTTGGGTGGTGATCGTGCGGTTCTGATTGACAACAAATTATTTCGCTTACCGTGGTGTCACGTGAGCGTCTGGGCATGTGATGGAGCGACGGTGGATTTAAAAAACCTTTATTTAAGGACACCGGCTCTCTATGTGTGGAGGATGTGTGTGTAGCGGCTGTGAGCTCATCCGAACTTACAGACTGGCTAAAAACAGGCATTTTGATCTTTGAAAAATCATTTATTTCAATTCGTTTGTCATTTATTCACACATCCTCCGCAGACCGTCATTTCTTAAATCTTCTCCCTCGTGAGCTCTGCGGTTTGTTTGCCCCGAGCGCCGTCTGCAGGCGATCTCTGGGGAAACGCTGAAGTGCAGGCTGCCGGACTGAGGAGGGGTGGTCTCTGGCGGGCGGGGCTGGTGGTGGAGCTGGGCGAGACGAAGCTGCTGCTGCTGTGGAGCGTCGATGTTTCTGCCTCTGCTCTCGACGGTCTCTCCAGCGGGCTGGGGGACGGGATGAGCCGCGCGGCTTGATGAGATGGCGCACAGCTTCCGACATCTCCTCCGACTGCTTCGAATTCGCCAGCATGGTCTTCAAGCTGCTTCCGAACAGCGCGTCCGATGAGATGGGGCCCTCCATCAGGTCTTTGTGCAGCTTTTCTGGCAGCAAGGGAGATTGACGAAGCCAGGTGGACCGTTGGATTACCGTCATCCACGCTGCAATCCTCGACAGGCAAACCGTGGAAGCGGCGCACATGTTGAGGATGGTGTCTGCCGATTTACACAGGGAGCTCTTTGTCTCCTCCGGCAGGTCTGAGGCCTCCAGCCTTTTCGACATGCTAAATGCTAACAGCGCCACGTTGTTGTTAGCCGCGGCCGCCTGAAAAGCACACTGGTGGGCTCTGTTGGAGAGCGCGGTCACCGCCTGGTCGTGTTTCCCCGGAGGGACGGGACGCTTCTCCAGCCTGGACAGCTTCGCTCCGAAGGCTTCCGCGAGGCTTGGCTCAAGGGGGGGGTACCGAGGGATAGCCCCGCTCGGTGAACCCCTCCACTCTGGTGATGGGGGCGTAAGTGGAGACGGGCGCCCTTAACCTACCAGGACCGGCTGCGGCCTCGTTCCAGTACGCTGTCACCGCTGGAAAACGAGGCCAAATGGGATCAGGACGGCGAGCCGGCGTGGAGCCAAACCTTCCCGCAAGATCATCCGATCTGAGCGGGGGGGGTGAGGGGACGGAGAGCCCCTTTACGCTAGCAGCTTCCCGGATAATGGCGGGCAGCTCCGAGAGGAGCGCGCCCACGGCAGGGAGCGATGTGGTCGCTGAAGCGGGAAACCCCGGGGGAGTCGAGCATCCGCTCTGCCTCCCTCTTTCCAACACTGCGCTCCCCGGGAGGGAACGAGCGTCGGGGCTGCTGCTAGCGTCACCGGTCCCAGAGGAATCATCCGATTCACTCCGAGAGCCGGCGTCGAAGAAATCCATGGCGTCGTCCAACGAGCAGTCTCCCGCCACGGACAGGCAGTCCTCGATGGTAGCCTTAAACAAGGCTGCTCTCCTCTGCCTTTCCTCCGGTGGAAGTTCGTCACAGAGGCGGCAGGAGGAAGCGCGGGCGACGTGGCGGGGACCCAGGCATCCCTCGCAGGTGTCGTGCCGGTCGAAGCTAAGCAAGTAACCGGTCTTGCAGGAGGGACACAAGCGGATGGTGCTGGAGCTGGACATCTCGACGAAAAGGTCAGTTGTTTTTTTATTGTACTAGCTTGCTGAAGAAAAATGGGAGCAGATTACCCGCTCTTAATGTAATTTATACGGATCGGGTGGGGCCCACACAGCAGGTGGGCGTGGACTAATTTTTTCAGTATGATGCTTGCGCATAACGGGATAAACCCACTAAGCGACAGCTCTTAAAGGGCGAAGCCTATATGAAATAGAACTGATGAGGGAAAAAAACAACTTAGCATTTAATTAAAAAAAAAAAAATTAAACACAAATAATTCCACTAAACTGAGTTAATTTGTCATGTCTACATTTCTGAAAGCTCTTGGTTCTGCAGGATGTGGCCATTAAAATACTGATTTGTGATGAGGTCAAAAGTGGCTTAAAGACTGTCTTAGCAGCTATTATGGAGAACTGTTTATGAAAGTGTTTCATGTTACAGATGCTGAGGTAAAACTGTGGGTCCAACCCAACCCACACTCTGAGTGCTAACCGATGATGTGACATCTTTGATTAAAAAACTTGGGCTTACAAAGCGGTGGACAATGTGCATGCTATTATGAACTGTTACGTTACCTTAATTTAAATTTGATTTTTTTTGAAGTAACAGAAAAAAATTTAAACAACCTCAGTTTGGATAAAAAGTTCATTTTGATGACAAGACTGAACTTTGTTGGATTTTTCACCTGGATTATGGAGCACGAACTTTGATAGTCAGATGAGCTAATGAATAGTCCAAGCACAGCTAAGACCAAAGTAGCAAATTAACTAACACAAAGACTTGGCAATTGTTTTTACACCAGATGACCTTCCTGACTGAACCACAGCCCACTGAGCTACCACAGCCCTCTGTGTGGAGCAGAGAGCTGCCATCAAGGATGCCTGGGGGAGAAGATGGTCAAGGTTAAGGGCCTTGCTCAAGGGCCCAGAGTGGGGCAAATGAGGGTGGAGGTAGGTGTGGGTGTTTCACCTTTCCCATCCACACTTTGATGTTATCGGTCCAGGGAGTCGAACCAGTTAACCTCTGTGCCACCACTCCCCATATATATACTGTGTGTGTGTATATATATATTCAAGGTATATAT
>NC_056506.1:22549753-22552561 GCF_014905685.2 Nematolebias whitei
TTTGTAAGATATTCCAGGAAACAGGAGCAGAGTAGGAGAAGGCCCTTATTATGAGCCTCATACCTTTTGCCTAGTTCCGTTCTCACTGAGGGAACACTGCAGGTAATAATGTCCTGAGAGTGCACGCTGTAGCTGCACTCACACAGAGACATGAAGGAGGAGATGTATGAAGGCAGCAGACCAAGAAGTGATTTAAAGATGAAAATGTACCAGTGAGAGAGTCTGCGTGAAGTTAATGGTGTCCAGTTAACCAGTGAATACAGGGTGCAGTGGTGGGTACGATAATCACAGCCAGTTATAATAATAATAATAATCATTATATTTAAAAAGTGCCTTTCAGGACACTTATTTATGTTATGTTATGAATCTTAAGTTATGAATCTTAGTGCACCGTGATAGACAGCATCCAACATCTGCAGGGTTCTTGTAGGAGCGTTCATGTAAATAATGTCACCGTAATCAACGGAGGGAAGGAAAGTCACAGATGCAAGGGGTTTCCTAGCATTCAGGGTTAGACAGGATCTGTTTCTGAAAAAGAAACCCAGTTTAACTTTCAGTTTCTTTACTAGGTTTTCCACATGGAGCTTAAAAGAGAGATGCGAGTCGACCAAGATACCCAAATATTTATAGGAATCAACAAACTCAATGGGGACACCATTTGAGGATGAAATCAGAGGAAGAACTGCTGGGACCAACTTCTTATTTGAAAAAAGCAATAACCACAGATTTCTGTTCAAGTGCAATGCAAAGTAATTGTGAAAAAGCTCATAAGACATATTTAACATAAAAGCTCCAGAATTTCAAAAGATGGTAGAAAATTGCTCATCAAGCCCGACAGAAAAAAAAGAAGGAAAAATTAAATCCAAATGGAAACTGTTCAACAGGTAAGAGTCTTATTTTTATACAGAACACCCACCTCAAAAGATCTTTAAACTATCCCTTTACGGTTCACTGAAGTTTACTTGCTGGTCCGAATGAAAGAAACAAAACACCCTAAAGTCCTCTGCATTGATTCTCCATGTACATCACCACACCATAATGTATTTACCTGCTAATAAACACCCTATTTTCTGCTCAATGAAAAGGCTCATCATTACAGTCCATATAAAGTTATTTATTACATCATGTAGTAAAATATCACAAATAACATGAATATACCTTTATAGATGTGATAAAATGACGAGGAAATTGATCATTTCTAGTTGATAACAGCAGAACTTGCCTCGCCTACACAAACGCAAACTGAGCAGCGTCATTTAAAGTCCAACGTTACACCTTTAGCTGTACATGCAGGTTCAATTCAGTGGTGTTGAGCAAGAATAAACAGCAAATGTGTCCATAGTTTACAGACAGAGTATTCATTAAAGTTTAACTGTATTTACTTGTTCTAAACAATGTGTCCACACGCTCCAGTTTGACTTGTTTTAAAAGCAAGTGAGTGCTGGATAATAAAATAACGTTTAAAGGAATTGATGTGTGAGCTAAATAGTACAGAGTAATGACCTGTGTGACTAACAAGTGGCCTAATAGATACATTAGGAGATCCAAATATATTATTATAATATATGTCTGTACAGATATATATCCTCTTACACACCTAACAGCTACACGTCAGACACAACTGTTCAACATCTGGAATATCTGAACTCATGCGAGGCGATTTGTTTGGTCTGCTAAAGGACAAAGATGGTTTGATTTCATGTCTTCAAAATAGAGACACCTCAGCTGGATTTGATTTAATCCATTCTCGCTGGGTTGGAGTAGATAGATTGAGCCTCAGTGAGATTATTGTGGTCATTGTAGAACAAAATTTGTCTCTGGTACTGCTCCATGTGAGGACTTAACACACTGGACGCTTCTCAGACTCGTCCAACTCTAATCAAGTCCAGAAATGGTCTCAAGTTTATTCACAAGAATCATTTGATTTATTAGGATGGCTTTATTTCTGCGGGAGAAGAGCTGCAGTCAGTCTGCAATCATTTTCTCATCTTACAGTGCAGATAATCTTTGGTTTCCTAACTCACAAGAGAAAATGATGTGTAGACAGGAGTTAAGTTTTAACCCAGCTTTTGATGCAATGCACACATAAAACTTCTTATACTGTAATAAAAATGGCCTTGTTATCGCACCAAGTCTGATTTCAATCATTTCTTGCATCACAAGATGTTAAGAATCCTTTATGTTGTTGTTCTTGTTGGTGTCTCTCGTGGTTTGACTTGTCTTACACAAGTTCAGTTTCTTTTGTCACTTCTTCCTACTCCTTCATCAGTCCAAGTGTTTGGCTTTGCTTTTATTCTCGTCGGCGTCTGGATCGCGGCACGTGCACTCGTCCTCGCTGCAGTCTGTCCCAAACTGAATGACCTGCCAGTAAACAATGTTCAAGTGTTAGCTTCAAACACTTACTACAGATCTGTACAGCCTGGTTCTAGAAAAAAAAAAAAAAATACAATGAGATTTTCTTTAAATATTAGATATTTTTTAGTAACCTTTTCTCTTTATGAGCAGGTGATGGTGAATGTGTGTGTGCTTTATTTGTTACCTTGTAGGGTTAGGTTTAGGTTTATTTGTCATATGCAGATAAGCACAAGGTCAACAATGCAATGAAACACTCAGGATGAAATGAACCGTCTCCACTCGCCAAAAAAACAATAAGAAATACCAAATCATGCAACAAAAATACAGAAACAAGGTGCCATGAGAGAAAAAAAAAACAGCAGCATGGTCCTATTAGCAGAGTGGTTCTGTTAGCAGTGAGGTTCTCTTAGCAGCATGGTACTGTTAGCAGCATGGTACTGTTAGCAGCATGGT
>NC_056506.1:22552571-22562972 GCF_014905685.2 Nematolebias whitei
GGTACTGTTAGCAGCATGGTACTGTTAGCAGCATGGTACTGTTAGCCCAAAGCCCGGGCCCCATAAGAAGAAGTGCCATTGGTGTGTTAGGGGTTATGTTTAGGATAAGGGTCAGGTTTAGGCTATATAGAAATGACTGAAAGATGAATGTGTCAATGCAAAGGCCCTGTAAAGATAGAAAGACAAACTTGTGTGCGTGTTGGGTGCAAGGGGCAGTGGGGGTCACGTAATAGTTGTTATTTCTGGAGTCAACTCCATTCAAGATGGCTGTCACAGTTAAGCAATATTAGCAAGCACAAAAATGTCTGAACAATAATGCAGTCAATTTGACAGATATTGAGTTAAAGTTTGGTTTGGTCGCAGCTGAGCGTTATCCTCAGCAAATACTCTGAAGGCTAACAAATCCTGCGAGATCTCACGACATCACAGTAGGTTGTGCAGAACCTTATTTACAAGGTTGGACAAAACGACTACAACTTTGTTCCTTCTCAGCAGAAGATGTTTGTTTAAACTCTGGCATGAAAAGCAGCCGTGATATCAGCAACAAAAGAAACCATCCAGATGACCTGACTGAACATTGTTGGATTTATACCTGGATTATTGAGCATGAACTTTGGTGCAGCCACGATAGACATTCCTTCAAGGAATGCTGTGCCTTTAAATTTGTAAATAAGTGGATTTGGACAAAAACATGACTAAAAGTGTTTGGTAACACTCAGTAAGAGGGCCTCCCAGCAGAGTTGTTACTTTTCAACTGTAACAACAATCATAACCCCAAATGGGAAAAGCAGACAATAAAAGTAACATTTGCCTGACCGTTGTGTTTTTGCTGAAAGGAAAGCACCCATTAATGCTCACTACCTCTCTTCACAGGTTCAAAGAGAGCTCCAATAGCCCCCAGAAGGCCGATAAAGTGCATGTGAAATGCTTCAACGTGGCCTTTGAACGGCAAGAAAACCCTTGTTGGTCTTCAGGGGGGCCAAGGAGGGAGGAAAACACCACCGTGGAGGTGAATGGATGAACACATGTTAGGAATCAACAACAAGAGGCTGCCAGCTCTTGTCTAGGAAGCGAGCCATCACCACAGGTTGCAAAATAAACTCTGGTGCCCTGTGAAGCAGTCTGTTGCAAGAAATGTAAACATTCGCTCCCGGAGAGCAGAAATGGGGGCGGCGAAGGAAAACTGGGAGAAAGAAAAGTGAGATGAAGTAAAAAAAAAACTGAGTGGGAGTCATGAAAAAGAAAATAACGATGATGGCATGCAACAGAGAGGAGACGAGTGGGAGGTGGCAGCTTGTCAGCCTCTCGCTGCTGATTGCTCCTTCTTTTGAAAGGAGACGGGGCTGACGGCGGGGTAATCAATTCTCTGAGGGCTCTCAACAAGCTGCAAAAAGGCCAAGCACCACTGAAAATACCAGCAGTCCCGTTTAGCACAAATTTGCACTTAACCGTTTCCCTAACAGCGCCGCTCAGATTTAGGGATGTCGGATTACGGTGAGCCGAAAACCTTCTGAATCCTTTTTAACAGCCTCGGGAAGAGCTCATTCACGTTACAGACATAAAAACAACATATTTTAGGGATGTTTCTGCGGGTTTAGAAGTGACCTCTGGATAAGTTTTTGTTTTATGTCATTGACAAAATATGGGGATCCAGCACACAGGTATGTGAGTGAAATCAATCATTTAAACAGAGGCAAAATGAAACAAATCATTTGATGTAGGCCATGTGCAGTCAAATCTTGTAATTTCTGACACCTGCGTGGCTGCACCACATCGAACAACGTGTCCTGCAGACAGACCCCCTATCCTTAATGTCCTCCCACTCCCCACCCACCTCCTTGCTCCAGCTCTCTGCTGGAGAGGCTGGTGGCAGTCAGGATGCTGACACTGAGTTCACTTCCTTGAAAACGACCCCTGCTCATAGAGTTGTTGTTTTACAGTGGCCGAGAAAACCGCAAACCATCAGACACCTTTCTGCTCTTACACTTACACCACCCCCCTCCACACACACACCTCTTCCCTGTAAAAGAGCAGTTAGTGGCAGTCTGGCAGCTCATTTATTATGACGGCAGCTACAGACTCACTGAACTCCTTCTCTATTAGGAAGTGAGTCATGGCGTGCTGAGGACATGAAGGAGACAGCCCGGGCTCGGCCAACTGTAGACCAGAGGAATTATTAGGCAGGACCCCCTGAATAAGTGTCATGAAAATGGGGTTGTACAGTAGCCAGAGACATATAGGAGGAAAAAAGGGTTAGGGGGTGGATACTTCCCAAACATTCACATGGGAGAGACTTTCTCATGAAAGCACGGGAAAATAGGAAGAAAGATGTATTTATTTAGGAGCAGCTGAGGGAACGAGCGGCCGGTTTCTACCCCTGCTTGACCTGCGCCTGCTCGTTATTATGTAAACCATTTCTCAGCCACCCAACATGTGCAGCAATCATTCATTACAATTAGTCAAACATGACACATGTGCATGTCACAGTGAGCACAAAGCGGGGAAAGTTTGTTTGGATGGTTAACGCAAAGATGCCCAATATTTGTCGTTAACTGGTCAGGCCTCAAAGACAAAAGACCTGCATGGTTTGAAGTTCCTAAACATGAGTGGCAACATGTGCAGAGGTGCAAAAGCTTCATGAAAAAGTGTACAGCTGTGCTGGGGTGATGAAAGGTGCTTATTTACAAGCTGAGTGGAAAAGCTGGAAGGCCCAAATCTCCTCTGTTGTTTTAAGTGCAGAAGACTAAATAGGCACAGTCGCTAAAAGAGGAGAGGGGAAAGTAGCAGGGATCCGTGTTTATTTGCTTAGCTGAAGTCGGCTGTGGCGCGGCACGGCGCTCGTGCCAAACCAGACTTAATTCCTACAAGTGCAAACAGGAAGAATCTCCCTCTGAATCCAGCTTCAGGCTCAAAGCTTCATTTTGATCCCAAGATGTTAGAATAAAAGCTGAAACCAAACGGGGACACAAACCTGACCTGACAGTGTGATGAAACCTTTACCTTTTTAGTGGAGAGTGTGGACGGGCAGCAGTCTCCTCCATCGTACTGGCAGTAGGCCCGGTTGTTGATAGTGTCACACCAGCCATCTCCTCCAAAAGGCTAAACCCAACATGCAAACACAAAGCAGTGTTCATAAAGAAAATCCTTATTATTCCTCCCACGGCATCGTTAAAATAAACCTATTTTTCCTTAAAAGCATATGTTTTATACTAAAGTGCAAACATTGCTGTTAGGTTGTTTGAAACATATGCCAGAATAATGAACAAGCATTGCTAAATATGCGCCAAATATTTATAATAGGTTATTATCAGAGGATCTGGTGTGCCCATCTAACAAACAAATGGTTGAGATTCAGTTCAACACAACAGGAAAACAAGATTTATTTATGCAAAGCACTTTATTTGTAAACTATTTTTTGCAGTGTCAATGTACAAAAACTACTTGCAGTTAAATAATGGCAAAAATAATTCATTTGATAAGAACAGTCACATTTATATGTGGTTATAAAACATAGCTACTTATGTAAAAAGGAGCAAAATAAAAGCTTTATTGCTGCATGCAAGACTTTTTTTTTAGTGCTTGTTAAAAACAGGGACCTTATTAGCTGGACTTAGTTGCCTTTTAGCAAAAACCAGACACAAAACCAAGATTTTTTTCTGCAGATTTGTTTGATGATATAATAATGACCATAAAGGCAAAACTTTTATTTTTGTATTACTACCTACATTACTCCATTACAACTTAAAACTTTTATTTTATCTTCCAGATTCTTTGGAGACTGTTCAACGTATCTCTCAGCGTTTGAGAAAATTTTAATGGTGCAGGCCTATAAGGCAATATCTGAAATCTGAACAATGCTGGACAAAAAGCAGTAAAAAAAACCATAAATATAAGCCTATAAAACTTTGGTAGTATTCTAGTGTTTTGCATGATTAAATAGATTTATCCCAAGCAAACTGGTTGGTCCACTAAAGGAGTGAACTGCTTAGTGGGGGAAACAGTTTACTTGGGACTCCTTGGACTGATGAAGCCCTCCGGATAGAAGGCGAAACGTCTTTCCACAAAAAAGAAACTGTCCAGATGACCTGATGGACCATTATTGTATTTTGTACCTGGATGATTGAGCACTAACTTTGATTAAATAATTTGTAGATTTGTAGCTCTACCATAATTCATAATGTTCATAATTTGAGGGCCCTGAGGCATCTACAAAGGGCAAAGTTCAAACAGCTGAACTCCCAGGTGGAATGAGTTCTCCAGAATGTGATGGGACTTCCTGATGCTGTAAAATCGGTTTATTTCATGGGTGTGTGATGAGTAATTTATTAAAGTTAAAAATATATATATATATTCTGCCATTCTTTGTCACATATCAAAGACCAAATTACAGGAGGAACAGCCTAACACAAATTCCCAGACCTTTATCTTCCTATTTACCTCTGATTTCCTACCAAATACCTGAGCAACAGATACATCTAAAAATATTATATCATGAAAAAGATCAATTGCTTTTGTTAACCACTTCAGAAAGTATATTGCATAGATTAATTACACATAGAGTGAAATATTGTGAGCCTAAGTTTCTAGTAATTTTGATGATTATTGCAAAACCCCAAACTCAGTGTCTCAGAAAAGTAGAATATTGTGATAAAATTCAATAATGAAAACTCATGCACAGATGAATCCTAGACATGAGCTATGAATGTTACAATCCTCAAGTCAAAACATTCCTGAACCAGAGACAATGTCAGAATACTAATAATCACTTTCTGAAGTAACTGACGAAAAAATTAAAAATTGAACTTTTTCACAAGTTTCAGTTTTTTATGATAAATGGACTGTACTTGTGGGCAGCACGGTGGCGCAACTGGTAGAGCTGCTGCCTCTCAGCGAGAAGGTCCCTGGTTCAAACCCCGGTCCAGGGGCCTTTCTGGGTGGAGTTTGCATGTTCTCTCCGTGCATGCGTGGGTTTTCTCCGGGTGCTCCGGTTTCCTCCCACAGACCAAAAACATGCATGTTAGGCTGATTGGTAACTCTAAATTTTCCCTAGGTGTGAGTGAGAGAGTGAATGGTTGTTTGTGTCGTTTGTCTCTATGTGGCCCTGTGATGGACTTGCGACCCGTCCAGGGTGTACCCCGCCCCTCACACAGTGACTGTTGAACATGGGCACCAGCGACCCCCGTGACCCAAAATGGAATAAACGGGTAAAGATAATGGATGGATGGATGGATGGACTGTACTTATATAGCACCTATCTATCTTATCGCAATACTCAAAACTATAAAAACACTATAATATGTGCCCTCCTTTACCCATTCATACAGCACTCTACTAAATCTATACAAAGACTCATCAGTGCTTTATCACATTCATACACAGATGGGACACATATCAGAGGCAATGAGGGGTTCAGTGTCTTGCCCAGCAACACTTAGCATGTGATTGCTGGTGGAATCAAACTGCCAACTCTTGAATTGGAGGACGACTGCTCTAACCACTCAGCCACAGCCGCCCCATAATGATGTACCTGACTAAGGATTCTCCTTTGCATTAATTCTCTGACAATGGCCTTCCCGTGTATGAGCCTTGCTCCACCTCTTGGACTCTGGACCTTGAAAGTTTGCCCCTCTGTCAGATCTACTCTCAGCATTAAAGACCTCTCTCTCCAGCTGCTTGCCCACCACTTACGGTGACGTCATTAACACCACTGTCACCGCTCCTCCAAGCTCTGGAAGTTGGCTCAGCCCTCGTCAAACTCTCCTCACCTATCTGAGAAGGTTAGTGGCTAATCTCCTGCTGTTCTGCACATTCTCAGGGTGCTACAACCAACTAACAGTGTTCTGTCTTTTAGACCAGTCCAGTGAGAGGATTCAGACTCCCATCGGCAGTTTTAACATACTTTGTAATAAAAATTCCATCCATCCATCCATTTTCTTTACCCGCTTATTCCATTTTGGGTTACAGGGGTCGCCGTTGCCCATGTCCAGCAATCACTGTGCGAGGGGCGGGGTACACCCTGGACGAGTCGCAAGTCCATCACAGGGCCACATAGAGACAAACGACACAAACAACCATTCACTTTCTCACTCACACCTAGGGACAATTTAGAGTTTAGCCTAACATGCATGTTTTTGGTCTGTGGGAGGAAACCGGAGTACCCGGAGAAAACCCATGCATGCACAGAGAGAACATGCAAACTCCACCCAGAAAGGCCCCTGGACCGGGGTTTGAACCAGGGACCAGCTCGCTGAGAGGCAGCAGCTCTACCAGTTGCGCCACCGTGCTGCCCCTTAATAAAAATTATAAATCATAAAAAAACTTGGATCTTGTCAATTGGTACTGTGTATTGAGATAGTTCTGGAGTTTAGTACTCATGCTGTGCCTTTTCTTCCTCTACAGCTTTAAGGTCATCCTCCTAACAACTCTTAAGGTTTTACAGTAATGTCTGTATTGATAACTGATATTGATACTTAGTGTCTAATGACAGTATGTGGGTTGTTCAGTATGTTTTAAAGATGCTTTCAGTCCAAATCTAAACATGTTAAATCAAGAAACTGTAATCTTAAACACGTCTTTTACAGAGTGCTAAAAGTGAGGAGTTATGCAGATGACCTGGAAGACATCGTCTCTCCAGTCTGAACAAATGGAATAGGTGTGCAATAATCCTGTTTCCATCTGAGCCAGTGCTCTATTTGATACTTTAGGCAATATTTTATACATCCATCCATCCATCCATTATCTTTACCCGTTTATTCCATTTTGGGTCACGGGGGTCGCTGGTGCCCATGTCCAGCAATCACTGTGCGAGGGGCGGGGTACACCCTGGACGGGTCGCAAGTCCATCACAGGGCCACATAGAGACAAACGAGACAAACAAACATTCACTCTCTCACTCACACCTAGGGACAATTTAGAGTTACCAATCAGCCTAACATGCATGTTTTTGGTCTGTGGGAGGAAACCGGAGCACCCGGAGAAAACCCACGCATGCACGGAGAGAACATGCAAACTCCACCCAGAAAGGCCCCTGGACCGGGGTTTGAACCAAGGACCTGCTCGCTGAGAGGCAGCAGCTCTACCAGTTGCGCCACCGTGCTGCTATTTTATACATATGGAATATAAAAAAAGATCTTGTCTGAACTAGACTGTCCTTATCCTTGCCTTGTTAAGAAATTACTATCACAAATTGGCATTTGCACAAATATCTGGAAGAAAAAAAAGAAAACATTAGAACCTGGTGTTTCATTTGTCTTTAGCCAAGAGTTGAATGACCACCATAGAAAGAAGATCCAGAGACAGAACTGATTCAGTACACTTCAGTTACTGAACACTTTTAAGTTGCCACAACCGAGTGCAAACGAGTAACACCAGGTAAAGCAAGAGGCAAGATTGATTACTGTGTAGCCTGACGCTTCCTGTGGCAGTAATTTAGACACTACTGAGATGTTGCGTGTTTAAATGTCTTAAATGGATGGAGACGTTAAATCTGCAGTGCTTATTAATGACCTGAAACCTGCAGCTTAAACTGCTTCCACTCTAAATGTTTGTGAAGATCCTGAATTACTGCTGGTTTTGGCGGTCCCACTATGACAAATCGATTCACTGAATATAACTCAGCAAGAGAGGCTGCTTTATTAGATGACCTCTGACTATCACTAGTAGACAAATTGTATTAGTTATGCTGCACATTACTGGTTAAGAGCACTTCCTAAAGCTGGTTTGTGTAATGCGCTGGCCAGTACACTAGAACTTCTTAAAAAACTATGAAGCGGCACAACATTTGTGGAATTTAAATTACATTTAATCTGAAACGCACCACGATAAAAGCCATTTTTATGTTTCCCTTTAAATCTTAAGGTTTTCCTTCAAGTGCCAACAACATGAGAGTACGTGCAGAACGCCAAAGAGCCTTTTGGCTTTGTTAGATGGTTTGATGAAGACATTTCAAAGAGCCTACATGTTCAGGGAGAGAGCAGCTACTAGAAAGAATTCTGCTATTTTCTCTAGACTTCAAAGAAATTATTTCCAGTGGGGAAAAAGTAGCTAAAATCACCTTTTTTCTGCTAAATGGCCATGGCTTGAATAAATCTTTCTAAATCATAAATCTTTCTATTCTTCCTAGATACTTTAGCAGCAACTAAACTTGAGCTCATGTATTTTTATTAACTAACTTCTGTTTCAAGCTGCTGTGTTAATTCATATTCATCTGCTCACACAGACTCATGTTCGTGCTGCTGTACAGCGTATTGTTTTTATGCTATTAGTGCTTAGTGTAGATTTAGTTGATGTTTTTCTTAGTTCATATCTGAGAACTTATTACTGTTTTTCTTTTACATCTTATTGTTGGACGTAACTGGGACCCTGTGTACATAATTTCGCTCCAACACATGAACCACGTGTGGTGCGAACGACAATAAAGAATATCTGTATCTGTATAGTCTAAGTAAGATATGCACACAGACTTGCATAGCCTGACAATAAGTTTTATTTGACCTTTACAACATTTGTAACTAAGTATTTTCTGCATTTAACCCCATACTTTCAGAATAAAAAAAAATACATTTCACACCAGGTCTTGTGTTAGGGTTAATTCGTGAGTTCATTCTTCTTCAGGCATTATCCATCCATCCATTATCTTAGATTTATTCCAAAGTCGGATTGCAGGGGCAGCAGCTTGAGCAGGGAGGCCCAGACATCTCTTCTCTTTCCACAGCCACTTCTTCCAGCTCTTCTGTGCGGACTTCAAGGTGTTCCCAGGACAACCAAGAGACATAGTCTCTCCTGCATTTCCTGGGTCTTCCCTGGGGTCTCCTCCCAGTCGGACATGCCTGAAGCACCTCCCTAGGAAGGTGCCCAGGAAACATCCTTACCAGAGGCCCAAACCACCTCAACTGATTAGTCTTGATGTGGAAGAGCAGCGGTTCAACTCTGAGTCTCTCCTGGATAACTGAACTTCTCACCCTATCTCTAAGGGAGAGTCCAGCTACCCTGCAGAGAAAATTTATTAGAACCACCTGTATCCACAATCTCATTCTTTCGGTCACAACCCAGAGCTCGTGACCATAGATGAGGGTAGGAACGGGGACTGACTGGTAAATAGAGAGCTTTGCCTTACAGCTCAGCTCCCTCTTCACCACAACAGACCGGCACAGAGTCCGCAATTCTGCAGATGCTGCACCAACCCGTCTGTCAATCTCACGCTCCATTCTTCCCTCACTCGTGAACAAAACCCCGGATTTGGATACAAAAATATTTCCCAAGCTTTAAACATCCCAAGGAGCACTGTGCAAGCAATCATATTGAAATGGAAGGAGTATCAGACCACTGCAAATCTACCAAGACCCGGCCGTCCCTCTAAACTTTCATCTCAATCAAGGAGAAGACTGATCAGAGATGCAGCCAAGAGGCCCATGATCACTCTGGATGAACTGCAGAGATTTACAGCTGAGGTGGGAGAGTCTGTCCATAGGACAACAATCAGTCATACACTGCACAAATCTGGCCTTCATGGAAGAGTGGCAAGAAGAAAGTCATTTCTCAAAGATATCCATAAAAAGTGTTGTTTAAAGTTTGCCACAAGCACCTGGGAGACACACCAAACGTGGAAGAAGGTGCTCTGGTCAGATGAAACCAAAATCCAACTGTTTGGCCACAATGAAAAATGATATGTTTGGCGTAAAAGCAACACGGCTCATCACCCTGAACACACCATCCCCACTGTCAAACATGGTGGTGGCAGCATCATGGTTTGGGCCTGCTTTTCGTCAGCAGGGACAGGGAAGATGGTCAGAATTGATGGGAAGATGGATGGGGCCAAATACAGGACCATTCTGGAAGAAAACCTGTTTGAGTCTGCAAAAGACCTGAGACTGGGACGGAGATTTATCTTCCAACAAGACAATGATCCAAAACATAAAGCCAAATCTACAATGGAATGGTTCACAAATAAACATATCCAGGTTTTGGAATGGCCAAGTCAAAGTCCAGACCTGAATCCAATCGAGAATCTGTGGAAAGAGCTGAAGACTGCTGTTCACAAACGCTCTCCATCCAACCTCACTGAGTTCGAGTTGTTTTGCAGGAAGAATGGGCAAGAATTTCAGTGTCTCCATGTGCAAAACTGATAGAGACAAACCCCAAGAGACTTGCAGCAGGAACTGCAGCAAAAGGCGATGCTACAAAGTATTAATGCAAGGGGGCCGAATAATATTGCACGCCCCACTTTTCAGTTTTTTATTTGTTAAAAAAGTTTGACACATCCAATAAATTTCTTTCTACTTCATGGTTGTGTCCCACTTGTTGTTGATTCTTCACAAAAATTTAAAATTTTATATCTTTATGTTTGAAGCCTGAAATGTGGCAAAAGGTTGAAAAGTTCAAGGGGGCCGAATACTTTTGCAA
>NC_056506.1:22563072-22569193 GCF_014905685.2 Nematolebias whitei
TATATATATATATATATATATATATATATATATATATATATATATAAGTGTTTTAAACCCTTCCCACACTCTTGCAATATTCTAAACAATGTTTCTAAACTGTAAATCTCTAAAAGAGCATAGGATGTCATGATTTCAGCTCCCTGCCTCCTGCTCTTTGCCTCTTTGTTTCTCATCCATCAATCAGCCATTTGTGTGTCATGTACAATCTTACTTTGAAACACAGTGATACAGCGAGTCTGCCATAAATAAACTATATATATATACATATATATATATATATATATATATATATATATATATATATATATATAACTTATGTACCTGGGGTGTTTGCCAAACAAAACAATCAGTACTCAGAGAGCCAGAAGGTGTCCAAAGTTATGTCTTTATTACCTACTGATTCAATATTTCCTTAGTTGTTATTTGAATTCAGACTAGAAAGCAGTTATAAAGTGTTTCATGATGTGATAAAGGGAGTAGCACAGTAACCATCAACTGAGTGTTTTTCATGAAAAGAATCTGTTCTCTTTGCCAAAATGCCTCATGTGAAATGATGCATCAGTTGATGCATTTAATTGGCTCCTTGTTGCACTTGTATTACTTTCTTTGTACTTATGGTCCCAGCAACAATTTTAATTATGCAGTAAAAAGAGTTTGAGAAACACACCAAAGGTATTTTTCTTGTGGTCCAACTTTTCCTATGAAAAGCTACACAAAAACAATACAGAGCAATCTCCATCTGGCAGAGTTGAGGAGGCTGATAAGACGTCTGAGTTGAGTCACATTGTCAACAGTGAGAAAAGCAGGGAGAGCAATGGCATCTGGATGGGATTTGGCACAGATTAAAAGCAACACATGTGGTCAAGTATAATTTACAAAGCTGTAATGGAGGACTAGGTCATAAGCATTTGTTTTGCCTAGCAACTTTCACGGGAAGGTTGAGGGGAAAATGTAGTGCTGGCAGGTAGTGAGAATATTTTAATACTGTGAGACATCAACAGTTTCTATGTTCCATCCATCGTTCCAAGCTTTTCTGAACCTCAAGGATAAATGCCAAATCAAAACTATCTGGGTTAGTATTATTGAATAATTTACTATAATGTCTAAAATATCACTGTAAAAAAGACAGATCAGATTAACTGTTACACAAAATATATCATAGATGCACCGAAAATGTTACAGAGAACACGGAAATATAGATGTATGCTAATAAGAATCAGTGGATGAACAAAGAGGTAAAAGACAGAGCATTCAGATCATAAGCATTCAGAACTAGTGACATCACAGTTTATTGACAGGCACAACTTTAAAAAATACATAAAAAAACAAAGGACTAATATAGACAATGTGCAGAGGACCAATTCAACACCACCAACACCAGGGGCATATGGCAAGGCATTAGAGTCCTCACAGAATACAAGTGCTCCATCTCCCTCCACACTCTGATGTCTCATTGTCTAACGAGCCAAATTACTTGTTTGCAAGATTTTACAACTAAGACAATTTGATAGGGACCAATTGATGTTAAATGCACACTGCAAAGTGTCAACCTATGCAAGTCTAGAAGCCCAGATGATGTTCCAGGCCATAGTTTCAGGGACTATGCTGAACAACTTGCTACAGTTTCTACTGACAGCTTCAAGTTGTCTCTGTATCTGGCAAAAGTCTCAAAGGGGACAAATCTATCTATCTCTGTCTCTTCACACTGCACTAACTCACCTGGAGAAAAAGAGCACTGTATAATGATGTTATTTGTGAACTAGAGCTCTGCTTTGAACACTATCTCCTGCAAACTGACCAACAAACTCTGCCAGCTTGGACTAAGCCTATCCAAGATTAATGCAGGATTTTCTGATGGAACATCCTCAGGTGCTGAGACTGGGTTGCTACCCATCATCCTAAGCAATTGCACTCCACAGAGGTGTGCAGTGCACCCAGTACCATTATGTACTCCCTCTTCACACACAACTGTATCCCCTACTTTGACACCAAGACTATTTTGAAGTTCACGGATGACACCACAGTGATCTGGCTCATCAGCAATGATGAGTAATGCTACAGAGCAAATCAAGAATCTGGTCAGCTGGTGCTCTGGGAACAACTTTTCTCTGAACACTGAAAAGACCAAAAAACTTGTCAACAATTTCTGAATACTCCAGGTTGAAGATGACTCTCCAATATGCATCAGTGGTGAGAGAGCAGACATGGTGTACAGCATTAGGTTCTTAGGGGTACGCATCTGTGAGGACCTCACATGGACTATAGACACCGCTGAACAGGTGAAGAAGCCACAACAGCAGTTGTTCTTCTTGAAAACTCTTGGAGGAAAAAATAAGACTGCCACAGAAGAGGCTGGTGATTTTATACTAAAGCTTAATTGAGAGCATTTTAATTTGCATCGCTACATGATTCCTCAGCTGAACTGTGGCTAACAGTATGGTACTTCATCTGGTCCACTTGTGTGCACAGAAGATAGTTGGAACCTATCTTCCAACACTGAAAGGGGATCTACAAGACACGATGCCATAGTAGAACAACCAGCATCTACAAAGACACCACACACCATGCTATCACCTTTTTGTACCGCTGCCATCTGGCAGGCAAAGCCAACATTCTACTGTCACACAAACAGACTGAGAACAGCTTCTTCCCCAGAGATGTGGCTGCTCTGAACAAACACTGACAACTAATTGGTACTTCTGCAAAAACGTGCAATCCCAGCCTCCCCAGACCCCCATCAAACACTCACACAGACACACTACACATGCAAACTTTATCTTTATCTTATTTTATTGCAACTTTTGTTTTTACACCTATTTTTTAGCCTAAGAAGCACATTACATTACTTTTAAATATATGGTGCATTTGGAAAGTATTCACAACGCTTCACTGTTTCCACATTTGTTATTTAACAGCCTTATTCCAAATTGTAATAAATTGTTCTCTTTCCTCAAAATTCTACACACAATACCCCATTATGACAATGTGAAAAAATATTTTTAGAGATTTTTGCAAATTTATTAAAATGGGAAAAATTAAGAAATCACATTTACATAAGTATTCACAGCCTTTGCTTAATAAATGGCAAATGGTAAATGGACTGTACTTATATAGCACTTTTCTGTCTTATGAAGATACTCAAAGCTCTTTACAACACAATCTGTGCCCTCTTTTATCCATTTATACAGCACTCTACTAGATCTTTACAAAGACTAATAAGTACTTTAGATCACATTCATACACTGATGGGACACACATCGGAGACAATGAGAGGTTTGGTGTTGTAGTGAACTAGACCTCCGACATCAATCTGGCTCTGAAGACCTTCAGGGGACAGGAACTGTTATTTCATTGATTTGAATCCAGAAATACAAACGATCTCATCAAGAGACAATTTAATTGTAGCCTGAATTAATCAATTGAAAGAACACTCTTCTTTTTTATATTATCATTAACTATTTTACAATATCTTGATAATCAAAAGTGTGTTTAGTTCATACCATTTCTAAATGTTGAAGTAAACCACTCATTTAAATCAACTGTGAAACAGTATTAATGATTTTTAAACCTCATTAGACTTGGATCATACAAGTAAATGTCTATTTACGAAGTAAGTGTGCATTCACTCTTCTGTCTGTGTGAGGAGTGGACCTGATGTCGGTCGAAAGTCAGAGACAAGTTATGAGAACGAAGTGCCTTGTTTTTAAAACTCTCAGACAGTAAATAAGAACTAGCAGGCACCTGCTGTCTCACTTCTTAAAAATATTTCTCTGTCTGTACTAACCGTTCTTAAAACATTCCTGCTGTCTAATGACTCCTAATAACCCTTTGACATCACTAAAACTACACCCCTGCTGGTTGTTTCAACCAATCAGGAAGTACCAAGTGACAGGAAGTGGATACACTTTAAAAGGCAACACTTCTTGGAACCATTCAGTCTTTTCCAGTCTTTTCCAGTCTTCCGAGGCCTTCCAGTCTTCCTGGAACTTTCAGTCGAAGATGAGACTCAGTCTGATGGAGTCTTACAGCTGAACAAAATAGCTGATGGATTTGACCATGTGCCAAGGGTCCGTCCATTCCAGCGTAGTCACAGCCTGCCTCGGCTGTGACTCAACCCGAGCATTAATTGCTCAACTTCTAAGGAAGCTTATTCTGTTGAACTGAGTACTTCGTCATGACTTCTGACGACCCCAGCCACTCTGACCGGAGACGCTGAAAAGGGAGCGTGCCAATGTACCTCTGTTCCGGTGTGGATGTATCCAACATCTCAGGTAACAAGCCGTTGACGCCCTGAAGTTTACCGGAGGGCTGAGCTGGATTCGGAGGAAGGGTGCCATTTTTTGGTTCAACACATAACTTTCATCCATCTAAACCTCCTCTTTAAATCTATTCCTTCTCTTTAAAACTTCTATTCGCCAGTAAATCAAGCTAGATGCCTTCAGAGATGAATCAGTCGCCATCAGTAATCTTCTGTTGTCTTGTTTAGTAAATCGTGCCAAGTTTATTAATCAGAAACAGATCAGCACATCAATGTGTACATGTTTGATGTTAAATTTTGATTCTGTTAAATAAATGACCGCATTTATTCTGATGGGTCAAAGATAAAATGGCGTCTCATGTCACTAATTACACACTCCACTCCACAAGTTATCTTGGTCACATGGCAGAAATTTAACTCGAAAAAGAAATAATCCGTTGTAATTGAACAATTAATATTCTTTGTGCTTGAACTAGCTTTAAGAATAATTAATTAGTAGTATGTTACAGCGAAAGCTGTCCCTACATCACTACAGTGTCTTTGCCCAGGGACACTTCAACATGCAACTGCTGGTAGAATTGAACTCCAGCTCTTGAATTGGAGGACAACTGATCTAACCACTCAGCTACAGCTGCCAAAATACTTTGTTGATCCACTTTTGGCAGTAATTACAGCCTCAAGTCTTTTTGAATATGAAGCCACAAGCTTAGCACTCCTATCTTTAGGCAGTTTTTCCTCATACTTATTTGCAGTACTGGACTTCTCAAGCTCCAACAGGGTGGGTGAGAGACGTCTGCGCACAGCCATTTTCAGATATCTCCAGAGATGTTCAATCTGATTCAAGTCTGGACTCTGGCTTGGCCACTCCAGGACCTTCACAGAGTGGTCCTGAAGCCTTTCCTCTGAGATCTTCAGGTGCCTTTTGTCAAACTCTCGACAAGCTGCCACGTGCTTTTTAAGGAATGGCTTTCGTCACTCTACTATACAGTTCTGATTGGTTGATTGTTGTGGAGATGATTGTGCTTCTGGAAAATTCTCTTTCTAAAGATGAATGCTGGAGCTCTGACAGAGTGACCATCGGTTCCATGGTCACCTCCCTGACTAAGGCTCTTCTCCCCCGATTGCTCAGTTTAGACGGCTGGCCAACTCTAGAAAGAATCCTGTTGGTTCCAAACTTCTTCCATTTAAGAATGATGGAGGCCACTGTGCTCATTTGGACCTTCAAAGTAGCAGATTTTTTTCCTGTATGCTTCCCCAGATGTGTTCCTCAACACAATCCTGTCTCAGAGGTCTACAGAGAGCTCCTTTAACTTCATGCTTTGTGTTTGCGTTCTGACATGCACTGTCAACTGTGGGACCTTATATAAACAGGTGTGTGTCTTTCCAAATCAAGTCCAATCAACTGAATTTACCACAGGTGGACTCCATTTAAGTTGTAGAAACATCTCAAGGATGATTGTTGGAAATTTTATGCATCTGAGCTAAGTTTTGCGCTTCGTGGCAAAGGCTATGAATACTTAAAGTGTGATTTCTTAGTTTTTTTACTTTAATAAATTTGCAAAAATCTCAAAAATCTTTCTTCACATTAACATATTGGGGTATTGTGTGTAGAATTTTGAGGAGAACTATTAATTTAATACAATTTAAAATAAGGCTGTAACATAACAAAATGTGGGGAAAAGTGAAGCGCTGTGAATACTTTTCAGATACACTGTACCATAACTGCTAACTTTATTTCGTACTGTAAACTGGTATACTACAACGACAATAAAGATAACTTTATTCTTATGCAGTCATGCTTGAAAGTTTGTAAACCCTTTACAATTGTTTTATATATATATATATATATATATATATATA
>NC_056506.1:22569293-22576758 GCF_014905685.2 Nematolebias whitei
TCATGGGGGTCACTGATGCCCATGTCCAGCAGTCACTGTGCGAGAGGAGGTCACAAGTTCATCACAGGGCTACATAGAGACACAACAAACAGACAACTGTTCTGCTGCATAATTCATTACACAGTGGTGCTTGAAAATTTGAGTAGCCTTTAGAATTTTCTATATTTCAACATAAATATGACCAAAACCGTCATCAGGTCTTCATCCAAGTCCTAAAAGTAGATAAAGAGAACCCAGTAAAAAAAATGAGACAAAAATATTATACTTGGTCATTTATTTATTGAGGAAAATGATTGGATCACTTTTACTGATGTGACAGTGATCCTGCAAAACTGTCCTCCAGACCTGTAAGTCATTTAACTACCCCAGGAGTCCAATTCATTCCTCAAGGTGCTGACACAGAGCACACAGAGAACACTTACCCAACAGATCCTGCGTGTGGAGCAGACATACAGTATATATATTTTAGATTTTTCAGCTTTTTCATTTACGTTAAATTGTTTGTGTAGCACTGGGACTCCAAAGCAAATTCCTTGTACCGTATGTGGAAATTAACTTTGTCATAAATGATTCTGATGCTTTTCTTGACTATGTAAAAAAAATAAAAATTCATGGGTGCTCTAAAGAACGTAACCCCTGCGAATTGGGGTTTTGTGGAAAAGTTCAGAATTAGTAACATCTTACCTGGTGTAGATGGGCCTTTAAGTAAACTCAATTTGGAGAAACAGAGTTTGTTTCAGACCATACTGATGAGCTAGAAGCTAGTCTGAGCAAAACCAAAACAAATACACAGTCGTCCCTTTCACTGTTTTTTCAGTAGAAATGACACAATATTGCAGCAGGAAGGACCCCAGGTTGTACAAAGTGCTTCAGCTAGGTGCTGCTGCCTCTATTTGTGCTTAAAAATAGCCATACATTTCAATATAAATATTTGTTTAGAAGCAAAACTGAAAGCAATACAAAAATATCTATAAGAGTTTTGAATCTTAAAAGAGTATTTGAATATTTTAAGAACGGAGTTGTAGAAATGTTGTAGTATTGGAGATTAGAGCTGTACTAAATTGGCAGAAATCAAATTTGATCTTGGCTCTGCTCAAACAAGCAGTTAATTTCTCAGTTTGGACAGAATTAAACTATTTCTGTCCAAACTGAGGCCATTTAAAAAGCTATCTACAAAAGATAGGACATTCCACAAAACCCCACATCAAAAGATTGGGGGGGGGGGGGGTAAAATTAGTGAAGGTTTTCTGCAACCCAAAAGACAAACAAATGTATGTTCACTGGTAAAAAAAATCTATGCAAAACTAGAGAAATTGCATTTCCTGCAAAAATTCAGTGTGGATGCTTATTGCTGACGAACTTGCTGAAAAACAGCTGAAATGAGCTAAAACATACTGAAATGTAGCTGAAATGGAAGTGCAAGCCTAAGTTATCAGAAGAAAGCAGAAAGAACACGTTTGCTAAATTAGATTTAATTAGGAAAGGAGCACAAAATTAGGAAATTAGCTAAAAAAAAAAAAGCTGAAATTAACAAAAAAAATAGATAAAAATTAGCTGAAAAGGCAGAAAGAAGCTTAAACTTAACTAAAAGAAGGAAGTGGAAAGAGCTGAAATGAGTTCTAAAGATGTGGAATTAGCTGAAAAAGCAAAATTTAGCACAAAACAGCTAAAAAGTAGCAGAAGATGTTGAAACTTGCAGAAAAAGCTGAAAGGAGCATAACAAGCTGAAATTAGCAGAAATAAATTAGTTAGGCTGAACGTCACAGAGATTAGCACAAAAAAGTAAAAATTTTCTGAAAACCGATGAAATTAGCTAAAAAAATGCTAAATGGTAGCTGAAACGGTAAAACTAGATTAAATTAGCAGAAGAAAGCAAAAAGAACATTTGCCCAGTTAGGCTGAAAGAAGCAGAATTGAGCACAAAAAGTGGAAATTATCTGGAAAAAAAGCTAAAATTAGCAACAACAACAAAAAAAAAAGCTGAAAAGTTAAAAAATCAGAAAGAAACTTAAATTACCAGAAGGAAGTGGAAAGAGCACATTTTTGCTGAATAAGGCTGAAAAAAAGTTTAAATGAGTGCAAAAAAATGTGAAATTAGCTGAAAAGGCTAAAATTAGTATAAAACAGCTAAATGGTAGCTGAAACAGCATAAATAGCTGAAACGTGCAGGAAGAAGTTAGAAGAAGCATGCTGTAGTTAGCAGAAAGAATCTGAAAGGAGCACAAAATAGCTTAAATCAACTGAAAGTGGCACCCATGGCAGACAGGTCCTAGGTGAGGGACCAGACAAAGTGCAGCCCAAACACACCCCTATGATGAAAAACACAAATGGACCTAGTGTTCCCTTGCCCGGACGTGGGTCACCGGGGCCCCACTCTGGAGCCAGGCCTGGAGGTGGGGCACGTGGGCGAGCGCCTGGTGGCCGGGCTTTTACCCATGGAGCTCGGCCGGGCACAGCCCGAAGAGGAGACGTGGGTCCCCCTTCCCATGGGCTCACCACCTGTGGGAGGGGCCAAAGGGGTCGGGTGCAATGTGGGATGGGTGGTGGCCGAGGGCGGGGACCCTGGCGGTCTGATCCTCGGCTACAGAAGCTGGCTATTGGGACGTGGAATGTCACCTCACTGGTGGGGAAGGAGCCTGAGCTGGTGTGTGAGGCTGAGAGGTTCCGGCTAGAAATAGTCGGACTCACCTCTACGCATGGCTCGGGCTCTGGAACCAGTTTCCTTGAGAGGGGCTGGACACTCTTCCACTCTGGAGTTGCCCCTGGTGAGAGGCGCCGAGCAGGCGTGGGCGTACTAATTGCCCCCCAACTTGGTACCTGTGTATTGGGGTTCACCCCGGTGAATGAGAGGGTGGCCTCTCTCCGCCTACGTGTGGGGGGACGGGTTCTGACTGTCGTTTGTGCTTATGCACCAAATGGCAGTTCAGATTATCCACCCTTTCTGGAGTCCTTAGAGGGGGTACTGGAAAGTGCACCTTCTGGGGACTCCCTTGTTCTGCTGGGGGACTTCAATGCTCATGTGGGCAATGACAGTGAGACCTGGAGGGGTGTGGTTGGGAGGAATGGCCCCCCTGATCTGAACCAGAGTGGTGTTCTGTTGTTGGACTTCTGTGCTCGTCATGGATTGTCAATAACGAACACCTTGTTCAGGCATAAGGGTGTCCATATGTGCTCTTGGCACCAGGACACCCTAGGCCGCAGTTCGATGATCGACTTTGTCATCGTCTCATCTGATCTGCGGCCACATGTCTTGGACACTCGGGTGAAGAGAGGGGCGGAGCTGTCAACTGATCACTACCTGGTGGTGAGTTGGCTCCGATGGTGGGGGAGGATGCCGGTCAGACCTGGTAGGCCCAAACGTATTGTGAGGGTTTGCTGGGAACGTCTGGCAGAGTCTCCTGTGAGACGGAGTTTCAACTCCCACCTCCGGGAGAACTTTGAACATGTTCCAAGGGAGGTGGGGGACATTGAGTCTGAGTGGACCATGTTTCGTGCCTCTATTGTCGAGGCGGCTTACCAGAGCTGCGGCCGCAAGGTTGTCGGTGCCTGTCGGGGCGGCAACCCTCGAACCCGATGGTGGACACCGTCGGTGAGGGATGCTGTCAGGCTGAAGAAGGAGTCCTATCGGGCCTTTTTGGCCTGTGGGACCCTGGAAGCAGCTGATGGGTACCGGCAGTCCAAGCGACATGCGGCTCGGGTGGTTGCTGAGGCAAAAACTCGGGCATGGGAGGAGTTCGGAGAGGCCATGGAGAACGACTTCCGCACAGCTTCGAGACGTTTCTGGTCCACCATCCGGCGTCTCAGGGGGGGGAAGCGGTATGCCACCAACACTGTTTATAGTGGGGGTGGTTTGCTGCTGACCTCAACTCGGGATGTTGTGGGTCGGTGGGCGGAATACTTTGAAGACCTCCTCAATCCCACCGGCACGTCTTCCACTGAGGAAGCGGAGCCTGGGGACTCTGGGTCGGGCCCTCCAATCTCTGGTGCTGAGGTCACCGAGGTGGTTAAAAAGCTCCTCGGTGGCAGGGCCCCGGGGGTGGATGAGATCCGCCCAGAGTTCCTTAAGGCTCTGGATGTTGTAGGGTTGTGTTGGCTTACGCGACTCTGCAATGTTGCGTGGACATCGGGGGAAGTTCCCCTGGATTGGCAGACCGGGGTGGTGGTCCCCCTATTCAAAAAGGGGGACTGTAGAGTGTGTTCCAACTACAGGGGAATCACGCTCTTAAGCCTCCCTGGTAAGGTCTATTCGGGGGTTCTGGAGAGGAGGGTCCGTCGGATAGTCGAACCTCGGATTCAGGAGGAACAGTGCGGTTTTCGTCCTGGCCGTGGAACACTGGACCAGCTCTACACTCTCAGCAGGGTCCTGGAGGGTGCGTGGGAGTTTGCCCAACCAGTCTACATGTGCTTTGTGGACTTGGAGAAGGCTTTCGACCGCGTCCCTCGGGGGGCCCTGTGGGGGGTACTCTGGGAGTATGGGGTACCAGGCCCTTTGATACGGGCTGTTAGGTCCCTGTATGACCGGTGTCAGAGCCTGGTCCGCATCGCCGGCAGTAAGTCGGGCTTGTTCCCGGTGAGAGTTGGACTCCGCCAAGGTTGCCCTTTGTCACCGATTCTATTCATAACTTTTATGGACAGAATTTCTAGGCGCAGCCAAGGTGTTGAGGGGATCCGTTTTGGTGGCCTCAGAATTGCGTCTCTGCTTTTTGCAGATGATGTGGTCTTATTGGCTTCATCAGATCGTGATCTACAGCTTTCGCTGGAGTGGTTCGCAGCCGAATGCGATGCGGCCGGGATGAAGATCAGTTCCTCCAAATCCGAGGCCATGGTCTTGAGCCGGAAAAGGGTAGAGTGCCCTCTCTGGGTCAGGGAGGAGGTCCTACCCCAAGTGGAGGAGTTCAAGTATCTTGGGGTCTTGTTCACGAATGAGGGAAAAATGGAGCGTGAGATCGATAGGCGGATAGGTGCAGCGTCTGCAGTGAAGCGGGCGCTGTACAGGTCTGTCGTGGTGAAGAGAGAGCTGAGTCAAAAGGCGAAGCTCTCAATTTACCGATCGATCTACGTTCCCACCCTCATCTATGGTCACGAGCTTTGGGTTGTGACCGAAAGAATGAGATCTCGGATACAAGCGGCCGAAATGAGTTTTCTCCGCAGGGTGTCTGGGCTCTCCCTTAGAGACAGGGTGAGAAGCTCGATCATCCGGGAGGGACTCGGAGTAGAGCCGCTGCTTCTCCACATCGAGAGGAGCCAGTTGAGGTGGCTTGGGCATCTGTTTAGGATGCCTTCTGGACGCCTCCCTGGTGAGGTGTTCCGGACATGTCCCACCGGAAGGAGGCCCAGGGGAAGACCCAGGACACGCTGGAGGGACTACGTTTCTCGGCTGGCCTGGGAACGCCTCGGGATTCCCCCGGAAGAGCTGGCCCAAGTGGCTGGGGAGAGGGAAGTCTGGGCCTCCCTACTTAGGCTGCTACCCCCGCGACCCGACCCCGGATAAGCGGAAGAAAATGGATGGATGGATGGAACTGAAAGTGGCTGGGGAAAAAAAAAAAACATTTAAATTTTCACAAGGAAGCTGAAAGAAGCTGAACCAGAACAAAATGTGAAAGAAGCAGTAAAAGCTTGTGAACAGATCTAAAGATATGAAGGTTGCAAAATGAGCTAAACTACTTTCCTAGGAGAAAAAGATGGCAAAAAAGGCTAAATATTTCAAAAAGCTAAAGTTGCACCAATACCAAAAGTCGTAGCAAGAATGTCCTGAAAAAGCTGAACATTTTATTTGTGATTTGTTGAAATAGCACAGAAATTGTGGGACGAGAAAGATACCGAAAAACATACAAAAGAAAAATGGAGCCCAATCAAGATCAAGATCACCCAAGCTTACTTTATTCAAAAACAGGAGTGAAAATAGAAACTCCTTAACATAAAAGTTATAAAAAAAAGATGGATGGAAGGAGAAATGGGGGGGGACAGAGGAACAGGATTAATTACTCGCAAGAGTTTTGCAAAGAATATGGTACTATTTCAGATATATTTAAATAAATTACAGACATTTTTCTTATCACTTTTAATATGAATCAATATACAGTAAAATACAACTGCAAATGCCTCCTGTCATTATTTCCTTGCAAATATACACACACTTACCAGAAAATTGATACTAAGTTGTCACATGCAAGAAAGCAAACCGCTTCCCTAAAGAAGAGCTCTAGTACAGGAGAGGTGGTCTGTTTTTAAAATTAAGAAGAAAACTTTGAAAACCTTGTGTCAGTGTACAAAAAAATTCCCTACATCTAAGATCATCCAGTGATGAATTTATTTTCCTTTATCAGATAATTCATTAGTCTTGGCAGGCCCAACAGCATTTGGAAATGCAAGAATCTCTGGAAAAAGGCTGCTTGGACAGATCTGAAAAGGATTTTTTGCTAAGTGCAAGGTTATCCGTTTCTGCATGAGATTTGTCATCATGAAATATAAAGTATATTGCACACTGGCTCTGGTATTTTGAGTGGTGATGACAACAGGGATACAGCGTGTTTTTACTTCATGTTTCAAACAACTGGAAAGGTCTAGCCAAGACACTAAATTTAATGAGGTTTTACCCAGAAATGGTGTAATTACTGCAAGGATTAAGTTTTACCAAAACAGGAAAGGTAAACTAAAAACCGGATTATGCTTTGACTGACAAGAAAAACAAATGTGTTTAGTGGAATCTGTTAGTTTGATAAAGTACTAAAGTGTCAACAGAAATGAAATAATGATTTACCCTTTGTTGAACTTCTGTTTTCGCTTTCTAACATGGACAAGGTAAAAAAACATATATATAAATATAATTCAGGCACACTCAGCTGCTGTGAATGTTTAAGTGTTTAGCTGGTAAGACATCAGTTACAACTAAAACAGCTTTTGACAGATTCTGCAGCCGTGTTGAGACGGAGGTCTGGTTGAAGCAGTGCTTTCTTTCTCTGATGGCCTAATTTGGTCAAATGTATAGATTCAAGCTGAAAACAAATCTGTACTTTTATGGTTTTTCTTTTATGTCTTTCTTACCTCACACGACTGGATACAGTAGATGTTCTGTGGGTCAGGAAACCATTTCATCATCCCAGTGCAGACTATACTCTGCGGGGAAAAACACAAATGTATGTTACCTATGCAACACAGCCACTGGTAACTGATAGCTACAGTGTTTGTTGTTGAAATGAATTTGATTACAACAGAGTTATATCTCTCACTCAGCCGTGTGCTGAGAAAAGGTTTTACAAATACAAGGATCAGGCTTTATATTAAATTCCCCAAACAGTGCATTACAGAGCATTTATTCAAGGATTCAAGGATCTTTATTGTCATTCACGTTACATGTGGTACATGAGGTGGAATGAAATTGTGTACACAGGTTCCAGTTGCATTCAAAAATGGCAAAAATATAAAGTGTCAAAAGAAACAGTGAATAAGGATCTAAGATATACAC
>NC_056506.1:22577158-22603609 GCF_014905685.2 Nematolebias whitei
TATATATATATATATATATATATAAGATATATGCTAGTCATTAATAGTGCAAAACAATACACCGAACAACAGCAGCACAATTTTCACAGGTTCACTTCGGCTATACATGCTTAATGCGAGCACTAACATAAACTTAACATAAACTGGGATTTATTCAAAGCATGCACCAAAAATACAGAAACAAGGCGCCAAAATTGAAAAAAAAAAACAGAAAAGGGTAGAGTGCCCTTTCCGGGTCGGGGCGGAGGTCCTGCCCCAAGTGGAGGAGTTCAAGTATCTTGGGGTCTTGTTCACGAATGAGGGAAAATGGAGCAAAAGATCGATAGGTGGATAGGTACGGTGTCTGCAGTGAAGCAGGCGCTGTACCGGTTTGTCGTGGTGAAAAGAGAGCTGAGTCAAAAGGTGAAGCTCTCAATTTACCGATCAATCTACGTTCCTACCCTCATCTATGGTCATGAGCTTAGGGTTGTGACCGAAAGAACAAAATCTCGGATACAAGCGGACAAAATTAGTTTTCTCTGCAGGGTGTCTGGACTCTCCCTTAGAGATAGGGTGAGAAGCTCGGTCATCTGGGAGCAGCTGCTTCTCCACATCAAGAAGAGCCAGTTGAGGTGGCTTGGGCATCTGGTTAGGATGCCTCCTGGACGCCTCCCTGCTGAGGAGTTCCGGACACGTCCCACCGGGAGGAGACCCAGAGGAAGACCAAGGACATGCTGGAGGGACTATGTTTCTCGGCTGGCCTGGGAACGCCTCGGGATTCCCTTGGAGGAGCTGGCCCAAGTGGCTGGGGAGAGGGAAGTCTGGGCCTCCCTACTTAAGCTGCTACCCTCACAACCCAACCCCGGATACACTGAAGAAAATGGATGGATGGATGGATGGATGGATGGATAAGGTGCCAAAGTGAAAAAGAAATAAATCTACAGAGGCATGGTCCTATTGGCAGAGTGGTTCTGATGACACTGGGGTTATCTTAGCAACATCCTAGCAACAAGGATGAGGAACAGCTTCTACCCTGAGGCTGTAGACTCATGAATCTCTAACCATGATAATCACTGTGAAAAATCACACCATGCTGCTGATCTGTTTCATGTTGCTGCTGATCTGTTTCATGTTGCTGCTGATCTGTTTCATGTTGCTGCTGATCTGTTTCATGTTGCTGTGTTCATTTGTACTCACCTGCTCGCACAGACTCGTGTGTGCTGCTGTATGGTGTATTGTTTTTATGCTATTTTATGCTGCTAGTACTTGTTGCATTTTTATTAGTGCTTTTCTTAGTTCATATCTTAGATCTTATTGCTGTTCTTCTTTTACATTTTAATACTTTTGTTGGATGTAACTGGGACCCTGTGTACATAATCTCATCCCACCACATGTACCACATGTAGTGGAATGACAAATAAAGAATATCTTGATGCATGCTCAATAATCCAGGTAGAAAAATCTAAAAAAGTTAAATCAGCACCTCAGACTGAGGAAGTCTTTCGGATGAAAGACGAAACGTTTCTACATTTTTTTTTTTGTTTTGTTTTTGTGAATGTCCAGAGGACCAGATTGAACTTTTTTAGACAAATAAAGAACCTTGAATCCTTGAACATGGTCCAAGTTAGACAGGTTATATTTAGCATATTAGCAGAAAAACAAAACTGACTTACTTTTGTTCTGTTTTTAAAGATTGGGTGCAAATTAATGCCACCAAAAAAAGTTTTTAACCTTTTCTATTAGGACAACAAAATTCAGAACAGGTACAAATAGTCCAAGTATGGAAACTGTTCTCTAAAATCAAAGCGTATTTCCATAATAATAAAACCTCAGCGCTCAAGTCATGTGAAATGTATTTTCAATCCCAGAAAATATGACGATATGTCCTCTGCCGAGGTGGCACAGTGGGTCAGTTAGTAGAGCTGTTGCCTCTCAGCGAGAAGGTCAATGGATAAAATCTGGGTCAGTGTCCTTTCTGGGTGGAGTTTGTGTGTTCTCTCTGTGCATGCGTGGGTTTTCTCTGGATACTCCAGTTTCCTCCCACAGACCAAAAACGTGTACGTTAGGCTGACTGGTAACTCTAAATTGTCCCTAGGAGAGACAAGTAGTGACGACTACTTGTCCACTGTGCATGTATAGATCTGGTCTGTATAGAACTACAACTACTAAAAGAACTAGAGAGAGAGTGAATGGTTGTTTGTCTCTATGTGTCTCTGTGATGGACTGGGGATCTGTCCAGTGTGTCCCACAACTTTTACGCAGTGATAGCTGGACATGGGTACCAGTGACCCCCACGACCAGAAAAGGAAGAAGCAGATAAAGATAATGGATGAATGGATGGATGGATGGATGGATGGATGGATGGAAGGAAGGATGGATGGATGGAAGGAAGGATGGATGGATGGATGGAATCTGTTGGCTTGTTCATGTCTTCATAAGCAAGGAAACTTAACTTGTAATTTCACAATATTAAACTGGTTGTGAAAATCTAAATTTTGGCAACGTTATTGTCTTTCAGGATTTATTTTACCCCAAATATATACAATGATTAGCAGATAAAAAAATGAACTAACAAATATGGAGGGAGAAAGTGAAACATCCCCTGGGGCTTTCCTGCAAAGTCTGACCTGGCGATGTGAGACCTGATTCTGAAGTATCTGAGATAACAAAATGCTTAGAAATCACGAGGCATTGCCAAAGATATGGCTCAAGTAATCAGAGCTCAGTTCAACTATTTAACCTTGGCAAAGGCAGCCTGAATGACTGGGCGGCTGGCTGACCACCCAAAGTAAAGGTGAAGCTGAAGCCGTGTTTGCAGCAAAATTAATGATTTCTAAGGTCCAGTATTGAGTAACACGAGACACCTTTAAAGCAAAACAAGAGAGCTGGAACTCAGATCCATAATATGACCTTTCCTGTATCCCCCCCCCCCCCCCCCCCCCGCTAGCACATCTCTCAAACACCAAGTGTTTGAAAGATGTGTACAGTTCCTAGAAGATCTGACGTCAACTGGAACCTTTACTTGTGTTATCTCCCTGTGATTTCCAGTAACAAAAAAAAAAACATTTGCGATGACAAACGAGCACATACTCTTTCATAATGTGAATTTTTTTTTTTTTTGCGTGATAAATTGGGGCAGATGGAAATAAAAACATTTTTTTTCTTTAAAACTAAAATATTATCTCAAACATCTGAAACACTTCTTCTCTTACATTTATTTGCCTTTTCTCAAGAAGAATTAATGAATTTCTGTGCCCTGTAAGAATCAGGGAGCCCAAACCTTTAGGTGCCTCAGTCTGGGGCATCTCCACTTGCAACAAAAGCCACTTGGAAGATATAAAATCCCCCGGGGGTACTGGCTTGGCTTCCTGGGCTAACACACAGGAGGCATCCTTATAGTGTCCAAACAAGTTCCACAGACTTACTCTGAACCGGACATGTGCAATGATTAAAGTCCCTGATTTTCAAACTGCAGAACATGTACTCAGGATCCATTTCCTGGAACTAAGAAGACATTTGGGAGGGAAATTTTCTTCAGGTTGTTTTACATTCGTATTCAAATGTTGTGGGACAAAAGTAAAGCTGCAGACATGAACGCCCCTACAAGCACCCTGCAGATGCTGTCTATCACAGTGTGCAAAGATTCATAACTGGCTGTAACTACTGTACCCATCACTGCACCCTGTATTCACTGGTTAACTGGTCATCATTACCTTCACACAGACTCTCTCACTGGTACATTTAAATCACTTCTTGGTCTGCTGCCTTCATACATCTCCTCCTACATGTCACTGTGTGAGTGCAGCTACAGCATGCGCTCTCAGGACATTATTACCTGCAGTGTTCCCTCAGTGAGGACTGAACTAGGCAAAAGGGCCTTCTCCTACTCTGCTCTTGTTTCCTGGAATACCTTACAAAAAGATCTGAAGCTCTCGACCTTGACCTCTCTAAGTGACTTCAATGAGACTAACCTGTATAAATAAAGGTTGAATGAACAAAAAAAAGCCAATATGACAGCGTCTGAGAGGTCGTTCTCTGCATATGTATGGAACCATCATATTTTAAAGCAGGGTTAGGATTAGGGGTTTGGCAAGATTGTTTAACAGTATTTCAGATAACTACAGGTCCTTCTCAAAAAATTAGCATATTGTGATAAATGTCATTATTTTCCATAATGTAATGATAAAAATGAAACTTTCATATATTTCAGATTCATTGCACACCAACTGAAATATTTCAGGTCTTTAATTGTTTTAATACTGATGATTACGGCATACAGCTCATGAAAACCCAAAATGCCTGTCCCAAAAAATTAGCATATTTCATCCCACCAATGAAAGACAAGTGTTTTTAATACAAAAAACACCAACCTTCAAATAATCATGTTCAGTTATGCACTCATTACTTGGTCGGGAATCCTTTTGCATGAATGACTGCTTCAATGCGGTGTGGCATGGAGGCAATCAGCCTGTGGCACTGCTGAGGTGTTATGGAGGCCCAGGATGCTTCGATAGCGGCCTTAAGCTCATCCAGAGTGTTGGGTCTTGCGTCTCTCAACTTTCTCTTCACAATATCACATGGGTTCTCTATGGGGTCAGGTCAGGAGAGTTGGCAGGCCAATTGAGCACAGTAATACCATGGCCAGTAAACCATTTACCAGTGGTTTTGGCACTGTGAGCAGGTGCCAGATCGTGCTGAAAAATGAAATCTTCATCTCCATAAAGCTTTTCAGCAGATAGAAGCATGAAGTGCTCCAAAATCTCCTGATAGCTAGCTGCATTGACCCTGCCCTTGAAAAAACACAGTGGACCAACACCAGCAGCTGACATGGCACCCCAGACCATCACTGACTGTGGGTGCTTCACACTGGACTTCTGGCATTTTGGCATTTCCTTCTCCCCAGTCTTCCACCAGACTCTGGCACCTTGATTTCCGAATGACATGCAAAATTTGCTTTCATCTGAAAAAAGTACTTTGGACCACTGAGCAACAGTCCAGTGCTGCTTCTCTGTAGCCCAGGTCAAGCGCTTCTGCCGCTGTTTCTGGTTCAAAAGTGGCTTGACCTGGGGAATGCGGCACCTGTAGCCCATTTCCTGCACACGCCTGTGCACGGTGGCTCTGGATGTTTCTACTCCAGACTCAGTCCACTGCTTCCGCAGGTCCCCCAATGTCTGGAATCGGCCCTTCTCCACAATCCTCCTCAGGGTCCGGTCACCTCTTCTCGTTGTGCAGCGTTTTCTGCCACACTTTTCCCTTCCCACAGACTTCCCACTGAGGTGCCTTGATACAGCACTCTGGGAACAGCCTATTCGTTCAGCAATTTCTTTCTGTGTCTTACCCTCTTGCTTGAGGTTGTCAATGATGGCCTTCTGGACAGCAGTCAGGTCAGCAGTCTTACCCATGATTGTGGTTTTGAGTAATGAACAAGGCTGGGAGTTTTTAAAAGCCTCAGGAATCTTTTGCAGGTGTTTAGAGTTATGTCGTTGATTCAGATGGTTAGGTTAATAGCTTGTTTAGAGAACCTTTTCATGATATGCTAATTTTTTGGGATAGGCATTTTGGGTTTTCATGAGCTGTATGCCATAATCATCAGTACTAAAACAATTAAAGACCTGAAATATTTCAGTTGGTGTGCAATGAATCTGAAATATATGAAAGTTTCATTTTTATCATTACATTATGGAAAATAATGACATTTATCACAATATGCTAATTTCTTGAGAAGGACCTGTATGTAAGCTTGTATGGTTCTACTGTTATAAACATCTAATATATAAATAACTTGTAGCACTTCGATATTATAGTATTTTCTGAGGTGACACATTATAAAAAGCTTGAGAACAACTAATTGAAATAAACAATTAGCTGTATTTAAATGTTAATTTAATTTTAGGCATTCTCAGGTTCCACACAATTGTTGTCCAGGTCTGAAACTGTGAACAGACGTTGGTTTGTGTCTAACACCAAACATGAGTCAGGCTCCAGCAGCTGCTCACTTTATTCACTGTTGCTGCTCAGAGCAACAGATGTTTGAATGAATTATTCATTTTCATGGGTGTTTTGCTGTAAAACACTGTGGACTGTTTGTCAGCAGATTGGCTTTCATGGTACCTGGAACTACTTGCATGGAAGCACGTAAGTAAAGTGCCCAAACACACACACACAGACATATATATATATATATATATATATATATATATAAAGTTAAATCAAGCTCAGGCAAGCGTAATTTGACTAGTCTCCTGAGGTCTCTCACCTCAACGGTGGTGGGCACCATCCAGTGCTTCAATGTATCAGTTGTAGTGCCACTGGGCAGAACCACCGGGTCATGAAGATCCATGTTCAGAGTGACAGCACATGCTGGGTAACATTCAGCACCTACAAAGCAAAGGAAAAATAATCAAATAACACCTCTCATGTTGTAGGATCTATAGTTTGTGGACGGGCTTTCATCAGTATTTTTCTAACTTATTGTATCAATAACAATTACCAAATAGGTCTAAAGGTTGTTATAAGATAATTGTGTTTTTGTAGTATAAAATTTATTTACTGCTCCAAGACTGTAAAATATTCTAAATTTAGCATCATAACAAATACTTTTTGTTTAAAGCAATGACTGTGTATTGATCAGTGGATCTGTGAGTCAAAGGAAATTTAAAATCTCTCTGATGTGACTAAGCCCCACCCCCCCACCCCCCCTGCCGTTTTCTGTCATTATTGATTGGGTAAATGAGTCATCAGTGTCTTCCTGGCACAGAAATGAGATCAAACCTGATTTATAAAATCAAAAGGTCAAAGAATCATAAAAAAATAATGACAGGTTTAGAATTATGGCATGTACAAATTTCTTGCAATTGCTTGTACTAAAACAATCATTTTATCATATTTACCACTTTTTTGTGATGTTTGTAATAAAATATAAATCATACTGTTTTTAGAGCTTGTTAAAGAAAATCTGAATTTAAGAATTTTTATAGAAAATGTGGGTTACACAATGTGTACGGCCTAAAACATGAAGATTATTTCTCCTCTTTCAGTCAAGAAACATTATTGTATAAGTGATAGCCAGCTGGAGACGTGGCTTTACTATGTTTGACAGAAGAAAATAATAAACTAAAAGCTGTATCTTGAAAAAAACAGTTTCACTCACCAATACCCATCCCTTGGTCACAGCTGTACTCGACAGAATTCAGATCTGGAGGAGCAGAGCAGGAACCCCGGAGAGAGGAGCACATGGTGAACTCTGCTGTCCACTCACCATCCTTAGTGCAGCGGATTTCACTCTGGAAACAAACAAAAACTAAAATCTCCCATCCATGACTTACAGTTGTCTTGCTTTGTCTAGGAAAATATTAAAAAAGAAAGAGCAGTAAGTGAAGTTTTACACTGGAAATAATGTACACGAGTTAAGCTCTTCACTACAGCCAGCTGGGAAGGGAAATAACTTTATGGAATGTACCGGTGTACTAACGTTCATGTCTCCATCATGAAACATCATTTCTACATAAGTGACTTCCTAACAGTTTGAGACCGTTACACAAACTTGACTTCCTGTTTAGGAATTAGCTTGCCCTGGCTTTACAGTACCTTCACAAGGATTTATAATCAGTCAAGCAGCAAATCTGTTAAACTGACCTAAAGCTGATTTGATAAATACGTGGATGCTAAAATCATACATTTTCAGTGGTGTCAGGGCACTGCAAGGTGCAGTGGGTGTCATAGTACAGGTCATTGGTGCAGGTGTACATGCCCTGGAATACATCAGGCAGGGCTGGGCAGGATATAGGCTCACAGCTGTTGTCCTCCCACTGCCCGTCCTCCAGACAATCCAACTTGAAGTACTTCCTACGGACAACAGGAATAAATATTAAATGGCTAGTTCAGACAATTTGAAGTAAGGATATGTAGAAAACATTATAAACACAATTTTTCTGTTGTAAAAAGCTTTTTGTATGACCTTAATTTAAAGAAAAGGTTAGTCTTGACAGGACTGACAACCTAATGGGGAGTCTGAGGCCAAGGCCAAAGAAGAATGTGGTCATTTTAAAACAATTCTGATCCTAACATCTTTATAGTGGTTCATGTAAACCCTGTTTAATAAACTGCATCACTGGCACACACAATTATAATTATAATTACATAGTTATTGCAGCAGAGATGTTGTATTTCTTCCAAAAGTGCTACAACTAATTGCTGCTGCTACTGTTTGCACTTGCAAACAATTCAATTCAATTCAGTTAATTTATATAGCTCCATGTCATAACAGAAGTCATCTCAGGGCGATGAACAGACACATTCATATATATAAAATAATAAGTTTACACTATTTATTTGAGGAGGAGACTGCTTTGAGTTTAACTCCATCGAGCATTCTCATCTTGAACAAGCAAGAAGGCGACAGTGGAAAGGAAAAACTCCCTCATGAGGAAGAAACCTTAAGCAGAACCAGACTCAGGACAAGTGGTCATCTGCTTCGACCGGCTGGGTTTGAGAAGAACAGATACACAATGGCAGGTCAAGAATCACATGTTAAAATAGAAATAGTATCAAATGAAAGCTATTCAATTTTAACAATTCATTTAAGCATATGAGGTCAATTGGTCTTCCAGTAGTCCAAGTCTATAGCAGCATAACAAGCCAACCCTATAGGATTTATCAAAAAGGAAAGTCTTAAAACTGGACAATGTGTCAGCCTCACAGACAGAAACTGGAAGTTGGTTCCACAAGAGAGGAGCCTGATAACTGGAAGATCTTCCTCCCATTCTGCTTTTGAACATTTTTTGAATTGATCATGTCCTGGATGACTGAGAATCTTCATCAGCACTAAACACAAGAACATTTTTGCTGTGATTTTTCCATTGACATTATCAAATGTTTGAAACCCCTTAAAGAAATAAAGGAGGACAACTTCAGTTCCTGTTGCAAGTTGTTCCAGGTTGCAGGAGCAGAGTAGGAAAAGGCCTTTTTGCCTAGTTCAGTCTGCATTGAGGGAACACTGCAGGTAATGATGGCCTGAGAGTGCATGTTGTAACTGCACTGATGACGTGGCATATGGGAGGAGATACAAGAAGGCAGCAGAGCAAAGGAGGGATTTATAGATGAAAATGAACCAGTGTGAGAGACTACGTGTAGATAATGATGACCAACTGACCAAGGAGTACAGGGTGATGATGGGTACGGTAGTTACAACCAGTTATGAATTTTAGTGCGCCATGGTAGACAGACAGCATGGAGCTGGCAGAGGCATTCATGTAAATAATGTCACCATAGTCAGTGGCCGGTAGGAACAATAAGATCTCAAATATAAGATGGAGTTAGGTTGTTGAGCGCTTTGCAGGTTAGAAGTAAGATTTTGAATTCAATTCTGAATTTGACAGGGAGCCAGTGGAGAGAAGCTAAAACTGGAAAGAGATGATCTCTCCTACTAACTCCAGTTAAGACTCTGGCAGCAGCATTTTGGATTAATTGAAGAAGTTTTAAAGAAGTATTTGGACATCCAGATAACAAACCATTGCAATAGTCCAGTCTAGACGTCACCTGACAAATGCATGAACCAGTTTTTCTAACAACCATGCAACTCCATGAAAATAAATGTACTGTAATGCAAAACTGATGGCAGTGTAAAAGTTTGCAAAGAGAAAGATCTATCTTGTAAAAGAGTCGCGACTCAACGAGAGTAACCTATATAAAGGTTGAAAAAATTAATTTTTGCTTTAAGTGCTATAAAGTTTTTCATATAGTAGCTTTGTAATTGGGCAGAAACCCCTGTGTTTCCCCTACCATACAAGCAGGGCGCCCCGCCCCGTCAACAGAGTCGAACGCCCCACCCCCTTTCGACAACTGTCGGTAATGATGTAGCACGGGGTGGGGACAATACAAACGTGCTAGCAAAAATGTTACTCATGTACCACTTCTCTCCCCGACACCCCCCGGTTGATAAAACCGGCAGCAACAAGCTAGCAGGTGGGCAACACAGACATGACTCCATCCCGTCCTCATTCCCCCACCACGGCGACAAAAAATAAAATACGACGAGCGCCCCGCCAAGGGAACTGATGTAGGGGAAACACTGAAGCCACTTTGCTCTTGGCCCCACTAGGACTAGTCACTTATCAATCTGGTCAGAATAAAACAATTTCTCCAAGATGATGTCATTTACATAGTTATCTACAGCAAGTAAGATATTACTCGGCCATAAACTCTCCACAGAACCCTATTTCAAAATGTCTGAACTATCGCCTTAACATCTTCAAGTGATCTTAACTTGGTGTCAAGTTTTTCCACACACAAAAAACATTATTGTCCCAAATATTAAACATGCACTCAAAAAGACATTTGCTCAAACACAAAACAAATATTTTAGAGGACTTAATAAAGCCTGCTGAGATGCACTGAGGTTCATCACAATAAAACACTTTGTTTTAGCTTTTGGTGTTTGAGTAAAATAAAACTGAGAGTTCAGTAGACGTTAAAAAAGCTCTCCTGTGTGGAGCATGTTGCGTGTGAGGACAAAAATATGTTTTATAATTTGTATTTGTATAAACCATTTATGGGGTACACGTGTCAAAGGTAAGCGCAGACAGCCTGTTCAAGCCTCCTTAATAGCTGCTGTAGTTCACATGTTGGACCAATAAAGCATTGAAGCTTGTTAAAATGTTTACGCATATGTTTTTGAAGCAACTCATAAAGGCGCAAAATAAATGAATGAATAGTTTCTGACCTTGTTAGATGAAAATGTAGTTTAATATAAGTCTATAAAATGTGTGTTTTTATTGACTTTTTATGTTGATACATATATATGCATGTATATATTTGAGCTTGTTAGGTATGGTGAAGCTGTGTTGAGGACAGTGTAGCATATGTGTTCATCAGACAAAACCGTGCAAATAGAAAATGTTGACTTGGTTTAAAAGAGAATATAAACTCTCTCCAGAGGCGGCGTCTCTTATTTGGAAACTCACATCTCATTGTTAACATGAGAAATGTGTTCAGTAATGAGCTCTTTGTCAGTGGATACAGTTGGCAAAGCGATGATGAGGCCAAGTTACCGACGGCACATATTTTATTGGACCTTAATGGGAGCTTTTTTTGAAACTGAATACATTTACCCAGCTGACAGGATGAGAAATGCCTCTTAAAATCAAATACCTTTTCTAAACTTTGCCTTTTGGGGGATTGGTTATTTCTGTGATGGGTTGTATAACTGCTGTATTAGTGGCAGAATCAAAAGTACCATTTCTTCTATGGTGCGTGTTGAAAACCTTGTAAATAAAATAAGAACTAAATGTTTTTTTTTATTACGTAGGAAAGCAGACCTAATTAGATGCTGCATTTAGGTTATTTTACGTTGAACGGTTAAAGACTAGAAAGTTTCTGGAGAAAATTTAACCAGGACTGCCATGCTGCGGCCACTTTAAAATTTTGAGTTGACATTACTTTGTGTTGGGATTCGCTCTCAGCTACCACTATACCAAATTTCAACTCAGTATATTTAACAATAGCTGAGTTATCGTATTGTTTCCCTTTTAGCGATGGCGGCCATGTTGGATTTTTAATTTGCATTAGGAATGTATAACAACTCTCAACACGACCCACCTCGGCGTCTTGTTTTTGAGGCTCCCAGCTACGTAGAAGCCAGGGTTACATTTGTAACGGCACATTGACCCAACATGGTGCCCTGAATCCAGACAGTGTGCTGTTAGTAATTTGGCGCTGGGAACGTCTGGACCCTCGGAGCACTCGATCTTGCAGTAGGCTTCTGGGAAAGACCACAGTCCGTCTTCCAAACACACCAACCTATCACTGTCGCCTGTTGGGGGGAGCAAAGAAAGAAGAGGAAGTAAAGGAGGTTTCTTCAAACATGATGCTAAAAAGAGAAAGAAGCTGAACAGAATAACAAAGACACCAATAAGACTGTAGTATAAAGTAGAAAAATGTACTTCTTCTATGGTATTTTTTTAACCTTGGCTTACTCTTTACATACTTTTGTAATTGTCTTGTTTTTTTTGCTACTGCTTTAGTATTTTTGATGTTTTTATATGTATGTGTTGCTTGTTCAGTGTCTTTGTTGTCAGAAAGGTGCATCTAAATTAAACTTTTTTTGTTATTTATTGGTATTAATCTTAATTGGTCATTACAGATTAATAATACATTTAGTCTTTATATCTTGATCACATGCCACCAAAAGGCAATGGTGGGCGATAATGTTTTGCCTGGGTCTTAGTGTGTTTATTCACTTGCTTGTAGCATAATGTCTCATAAACGAGAAACATTTTAATGAAACACCTGGAAAGTAATCACTGGTTGAACTTCTACACCCCACCAAGTCCACTCCTTTAGGATAATCACCACAACTTAGTGACTTTACCAAATGCAAACATGGCTTTAACTCTGTCAATTTTACAAATAACATCCATTCATTATCTTGATCTGCTTCTTCCTTTTTAGGTCATGGGGGTCACTGGTGCCCATAACCAACAGACGCTGTGTGAGAGGTGGGGGTCACCCTGGACAGGTCTCCAGTCCATCACAGGGACACATAGAGACAAACGAGACAAACAACCATTCACTCTCTCACTCACAGCGAGGGACAATTTAGAATCACCAATCAGCCTAACATGCATGTTTTTGGTCTGTAGGATGAAACGAGTGCCTGGAGAAAACCCACGCATGCACGGAGAGAACATGCAAACTCCATCCAGAAAGGCTCCAGGCCAGGATTTGATCTGGCGACCTTCTCACTGAGCCTCCGTGCCGCCCAGTTTTACAAATATTGAGGTAAATTTGATGTGGTAGTAGATAAAAGTCATCTCCAACACGTGCATGCTAATTAATTGCACAGTATTTGTTTTAAAAACATAACCTTTTACTCTTAGATGAGCTTTTCTGTTTGTTAGCAAAATATCCCAAGGACCACTGAACAGACTTTATTGAAAAGTAATGACTGGTTGTGTAACTATAACTGAGTAACTTTTGGAATCAACTCAGTTTAAGATGACCACCTTAGCACAAACGTAGTTATAAATGTGGTGCGGTAGTAGTTGAGCATCCTTCCAAACACATAAATAAACCACTAGACATTATGCTATATGTTTCCTTACATTTTTGCTACTCTCTAGTAGGGTCAATTCTGTCTGTTAGCGAAATATCTCATGAATCAGTGAAGAGATTAGAAGAAGCTGAGTCATTCCCAACGCATTCTTTGATTGCTAACATATTTCATGAGATCTCACATCACATGAGATTGTGCATCACATCATTTGTGTGTGTGTGGGGGGGGGGGGGGCAGTTTGTTTTGAAACAAGTAAAATTTTAATTACATAATCTGCTAATAGCAGAAAGTGGAGCTGCAACAATGTATGATATAAAATAAAACGACAGATTGATGGTTTAATGTAGAAAAACACAATTAAAAAATGCCCTTTTAGAGAAAAATGTTTAACACACTTTTATTGAATAGGAAGATTATAAAACATCAAAACTGTTTAAAGAGTTTGTTTTTAACAGATTTGTCTTTTAGAGGTATGAGGAGCCCACAGCAATAACTTTTTAATGCCTGCATGGCCGCACAACGCAGAAGAGTTTGCTGAAAATCAGAACACCCTAAACTTTTAACTATTTTTATTTGGTCTATAAAACGTAATTAATCTTTAGCATGGTACCACCGTTTTTAATACCCTGCTTAAAAATGTGTTGTGATTGTCAAAATCTGGTGAAGCTGCTGAGGTTTGCACATCTGCACAGAAAGCTGCGTAAAGATGCGTGGTCATGTTCGAACCTATTTCTCTCAATCAATCGAGCTATAAAAAATATATTTGTGTGCATTTACAAATTGGAATACTGTATATTTCGTGCTGTGCAAGAAATATAGCCATTATTCAAACTAATTCTGATAAAATATTTAAATTAAAACAATTAGCTGTAATTGATAAAGCATATTTACATTGATTTGTTTGTGCGTGAAGTAAAAAAGTCATATTCCAAGGTACTATTTCTGTCATCCTATTTTCATTAGCAGAATTTTTTATAATGTTTCAAATGCCACAGAAAGGGATAGAAAATTAATCTAAAATAAAAAAAATGAGTGTCCATTCCAGTTTAATTTCAATATAACAGTGTGTCAGTATAAAACTACAAAAACTTTACTTGTATATATTTCAGTTAATTGAAACTCAAGTCTCTAAATGCCAGAAACTTTTGACTGTGTCAAGAAATTAAGCTTTAGATGTTGATCACTGATTTATTTCAGTTGGTCTTTTTAAAGATATTTAAATGCAAACCTGCTTTGCTTGGCTTTGAGGATTTGTTTGCTGAAAATTATTGTCAGAATTTTTTTTTTATTATTTATAATAATATTGCTGCAAATAAGTTTGTATTAATATTAATTCAGTACTATGAGATGATTTGTTGCACAATTTGTCAGCACACAGCCTGTACAATGTTGTGTGTATATGTCACTTTACTGATATTTTGTTTATGTATTATCAACATGTAATTGTACAGTAAAATATGAATGTGGATAAACATTTTATACTAACCAGTGTCTTGTTTGTTCTTGGTCTAAAGAACGTTATTACAACCACTCTGTGGTATACTCATTATTAGTGACTACAGTGAAATTAGATTTAAGGTTTTCAGACTGCAAATCAAGCTTTTCAGTCAGGGTTGATATCCTGATTATCATTTTGGATGGGGATATTAACATGATTTACAGACTTGAACTGTGACACATATGTTTAGTTGTGTGTATTATATGAATAAAATTATACAGACATAAAGAGCTAAACTCCAAAGTCTATAAATTCTTGTAAATTATGTAATCCTACACTGCAGTGGAGGAATGAAATTAAATGTCTATCAATTTTGCATGGTGCACTGTACAATTCTGAGCGAGAATAAAGTTTATATTTATTTATTTATTAAAACAGCCTTGCCTAAATGCAAAATCTAAATGTTAAATTTGACAAAAATGTTAGGGACTAAGCAAGTGCTGCGTCTAGACTCAGCATTAAAGTTGTGCACATCGTGGGTCATTATTCAATGTGGTTTAATAAAGACTACTGACTCAAACTGACCAGTTGAAATCATGAGTTACCTTGCAATATGGCTGGCGGTCCACAGGTGAAAGAACATTGTTTGTCAAATGTGGTGCCCCAGGGGCAGCTGAATATAGCGTGATAAACATGAGACTGGTCAGGAAGGCCGCAGTCTACAGGCTCACAGCTTACAACGCGATCCCAGGAGCCATGAAAACACTCCAGCTCTGTTGTTCTCTGGAAGTCAAAAAGTTAAATAATCAAAGTAAGAAAGATAAATTAATGTTTTATCCTATTGTACAAGATATTTGACCTTTTGTTCAAATATGAAACTTCTAGCTATATGTCAGGTCAAGTGTTCATTTTTAACCATTCTGAGTGTTGTGTAAATTTTCTGATGTGCTTATTAGATAATTAGTACTTGTTTAAATGAGAGTTAGTTGGAGAGATCGTCAGTTTTAGTTTCTCTCCAGTGGCTCCCTGTCAAATCCAGAACTGAATTCAAAATCTTACTTCTAACCTACAAAGCTCTCAACAACCTGGCTCCATCTTATATTACAGAGCTTGTTGTTCCATATTTTCCTAACAGAGCACTTCTCTCTCAGCTTGCAGGTTTACTTGTGGTCCCTAAAGTTTTCAAAACTAGAATGGGAGGCAGAGCTTTCAGTTATCAGGCTCCTCTTTTGTGGAACAATGAGGCTGACACATTGTCTACTTTTAAAAATAGACTTAAGACTTTCCTTTTAGATAAATCCTATAGTTCAGGTCGGCTTGGGTTTCCTGAACTATCCCTTAGTTATGCTGCTATAGCCTTGGACGCTGGAGGACAAATTGACCACATTTCCTCAATCTGTTGCTGTCTTTGTATTTTAATTATTTCTATGCATGTGTTTAGGCCTGTCACAATAACAAATTTTACTGAGCGATTAACTGTCTCAAAAATTATTGCGATAAACGATAATATTCTTTGAAATTTGATAATAGTTAATAATTATTGTCGAATTTAAGAATACACGTTTTCCATCTTATTTTGTTTTGCATGTAGTACCTTTTTTCAACCACCGGATGGCAGCATAAGACTGTTTGAACCGAAAGATGGATAGTGAGGGAGTGAGCAGTGTGTCTCTTTAAGAAAAATGTGAGGGAGGTGCTTTGGAGCTTTGACAAAACGGAGGTTTATCCCCGAGGTCAACCTGTTAGCTTAGCTCGTAGCTTAGCTTCTCAGCTTAGCTGCATTTAACGATCCAAAAACACGATTTGGGGCGATTAAAACAGATTTTAAAGAGAAAAGAGAAAGGGAGGGGTCAGAGAAGAGCACCAGAGTTGAGTCGTGTCTTCAGTAGAAAGAGAGAGACACTAAGAAACGATAAAGCCAATAAATGAAAATGAGGTCGATAATTTTCATTCATCGTGCGATTAACTGATTTATTGTTTATTGCGACAGGCCTACATGTGTTTATATTTTTCTTTCTTCCAATAAAAAGTACACCTGGACCTGTCATTCTGTTTGTTTCTCTCTCCTTCCTGTCCTCTGAAACCCAGCCGGCTGAAGCAGATAGCCACTCGTCCTGAGCCTGGTTCTGCGAGAAGTTTCTTCCAGTGAACAGGAAGTTTTTCCTTTCCACTGTCTCCTTTGTGCTTGCTCAGGATGGGAGACTGTGACGAAGTGAAGATTCAACACAATCTGCTGCTTCCTCAGTTAAATAACTTTATTAAATGGCTTTTCATAATGTATGTGAATGTTTTTGTACAGTGCCCTGAGATAACTTCTGCTGTGACTTGGAGCTACACAAAAAACTGAATTGAATTAGTAGTAAGTGCACAAGTTACAAATGTCTAAGTTACTATCAATAAATTAGTAACCACGATTATGAGACATAAATTTCATGGTCACATCTGCATAAAGGTCACTGGATACAAAATTATTACCAGTAATACATTTTTACAGTATGAAGACATTTGGAGCGACTTAAACGGTGTGATAAAGAGTACCTGGTGGGGTGGTGTCTCCCTCCCACTGACAGTAGTGATACTGAAACCATGGTGACACAGAACAGAGCAGCGAGACGCTTCCCCTCCTCCTGTACACCTACAGACACACTGATTTATATAGATAGAAATCTGCAGCCACAAACAGAAGCACTAACAGACCACTGTAAAGCCTACCTGACAGATGCATGCTGTATCTGCGGACGACTGCAGCTGTCCATCTGACACGGCTGCCATAAACAGCTGTTGCAGATGTGGAGGGAGAGAAGGAGAAAATTGAGAGGAGCACAGGCAAACTTAAACTAGGACTAATGCAGTCACCACTCCTGTCCCTTTTAATTAAAACTAGATGAGTTAAAATGCTCAATGGGTTTTGGGAATAACCATAGAGCCTGGGTTTTTGTGTAATAGTACATACTTACCTGCTGTGTGTATTAAAGTTAATTCAATCCATCTGTGTTTTTTTCTTTTTAGGTACTAATGTAAACTTTTTCAAATAAGTCACAAAACTTGCACAGTTCATCTTTACTTTAGCAAACATTGTTATGAATTTGTTAAAAAGTTGTTGTAAAATACTATCTACAATAGTAAAATTGTTATAATAATGTTATAATATCGTAGTCCTTTTCAAACTGTTGTCTGTGTGTAGGTGTGTGTGTGTTGAGTAGGTAGCTGTGGGAGAGCCCACCCTCTGATGCGCACCCGGTCAGGGCGAAGGTGCTGAAGTGGCAGGAGGTCCTCAGAGCCACCCCTCTCACCGCGACAGAGGGGGAGGAGAGGAGAAGGATGACGGAGGACGTGAGGAAGAAAGGTTGAGAGAGGTCGTGGGTCACGTTCACCACCAGCGGGTTGTGATGGCAAGATAGGTCGTGTGTGCCTGGGTAGATGAAGAGATTTCAAATAAACGATCAGATACAGAAGTGTCTGTGTTTGCTTCAAATGGATGTAATGAAAATCCTAACAGCCCAAACACACCAAATACATATAAACCCAAGTACCTAGTGAGTGGTTCTTTCCATTAGCATCAGACAGGAGGATGGTGACTGTCCTCCGATACTGCTCCCCGGACCACAAACCATCTGAAGCCAAGTACACCATCACAGAAGCTGCCACTCCAGAGTGAACGAATCCCACCTGTTCCAGTATAAGTAAAAAAAAAAAAAATGACTATGTTAAATTTACTGATGTATTCTCAATAATCCAGGTAGAAAATAACAAAAGTCAGGTCTTCTGGACGGATAAATAAATAAACAAAAAAAAAAATTTAATTAAATAAAAAACTTGTTGAAATGTTTCGTCTTTTACCCAAAAGACTTCTGCAGTCTGAGGAGTTGCACTGAACTCAGTCTTATAAATAACTTCTCATAGTGGATCAACCAGTTTGCTGGTATCAGTAACTACCAGTATATTTTCACATGATATAGGAGGACCATCAGCCTAACGACCGATCGTTAGTGCAGTGATGGCCACTTGCTATTCACAGGGGGCTGAGTGATACTAGCAATAACAGCATTGTAAGAGGGGGACAGTTGGACACGGAGGCCTCCACCCCATTTAATGATGGACAGGTTCTTTTTACAAATGAAACTATTGAAAGATGAAAGAATATCCTTCACTCCTCCCTCAAACCAGCGTTCCTCTCTATCGAGGATGTGCACATCTTCATCTCTGAAAGAGTGACCTCTGGCCTGCAGATGGACACACATTTTAAATAATTTTAAATAACTACATTTTAAGTACCTACACACACATTTTCACATCTGCAGGCCAGCGGTCACTCTTTCAGGGATGAAGATGTGCACATCCTTGATAGAGAGGATTGTTAGTTAGAGGGAGGAGTGAAGGAAGACGTCTTTCTGTTGCCACAGAAATGAAATAAAAAATCTTGTAAGTGCATTGACATCAGCCTATCTGTAGACTGTATGAGTTTGTGATGGTACTTCAAAGTTTTACCGTACAAACTGAGGGTCTTTCAAACTTAAAATTAAAGTATTGTATAATGCACTTTGACAAAATGTTAAGAGGACTAAAACAAAAAACTGTAAACTGAGAAAGCTGTTTCTTTATGGAACCAGAAATGGATAAGACTGGATGGCTGAAGAATCCTTTTTAGGCGCAGCGATTTAAAAAAAGCCAGATGCCTCTGAGAGACAGAGCACATCTTAAAGAGATGGAGATGTTTTGTGAAGAGCAGGCAGACACAGGTGTTATAAAAATAAAAAAAAATAAGGTTTCACCGATGCTAAAAGAGTCCTCAGGGAAAAGATGGGCAACTTAAATGGTTCCAGGCATGAGTCTGATAAAGAAGGTGTTTGTAAAAGAAGCAAGGGAAAGAAAGAGGAGTCATTCAAAGAAGACGCAGGAATGATGAAACTAAAGAAAAATAAATGAGTGTGTGAGAGAAGAAACAGTGAAGCTCTGCAGTTCCAAGGATGATAGAAACGTTTGTAAAACCATTAGTTAAATCAGCAGCTTGGTCTGAACCTGCAGGGTTGACTGTGGAAATTTTAGATGTTAGAAAAGAAATACAAGCTATAAAGAGCAGACACACGTCTGGAGTGAAAATCCAGGTCCTACTGAGAGTGTCTCAATGAGGTTCTTCTGAAAAGTGTTAGACTGAAAAGAATAGCAGCTGATCATGTGACTCAGTGAGTCTCCGACGATATAATTAACCATCTCATAAATTGAAAAAAAATCCCATTTTATTTACTAAAAACAACTGCTTGATAGAACGCTGTTTGAGTCATTAAAAAGAAAAAACATTATGATCCTTATGTAAAGTTCTGCCATTTAGAAGGGCATTATTATGATGAATTATGATGAGATTAGAATTAAAAAGACCAGAGATTGACTTTGTGACTGTGATTCTTCCTTCATATGCCAGTGTTTTTACAGCATGTGAACATTTTCAGCACTTAATTATGAAAAATGAGCTAATTATATAACACTCGCTCACTTCTTATTAATACACAGGCAGTGATTGTTATTGAAAGATTTTGATTAGTGCTCATTTTGGGGGAAAAATACATAAATATACCCCAAAAATGTAAATATAAACTAAGTAGGGACTGGTCAGGGTTGTTAATCATCTGCAGCTCATTAGAACTCACGGATCACCACTGAACTGGAAAATGTGTAGTTATACCAGTGCATTTGTTTAATTCATGTTGTGTGTATGTGTGTGTGGTGTGTGTTCAGGCTTGCAGTCTAATTGGGAGGTCTTTTGACAGAGTTAAAATTATTTGACAGAGCTGGATGCTGTTAAAGACAGAATAGCCACCCACAGTCAAGAAAACAAAAATAGCATGTGCACAAAATAACACACACACACACACACACACAGAGACATACCTTTAGCCAGTATGAGTGTTCCAGGCCATTATTTGTGTCGGACTGGGCTTTGCAAGGGTACCAAGCATCAGTGGGAAATAACTCACTCATCTCTGGGTGATGAAAACTACAAAGCTATAAACAAAACACAGAACAAAGTACACGGAACTTAAAGATTATTTTTTCAATTGATATTCTGTATAGTTTTAATATTTTCACATGAAAAGTAAAGAAATAAATAACTAATAGACAGATAACAAATTCAGAAGGTAAAAATTGAGAGGACTGGGTCAAGATAGTGAAAATAAATATGAATGTTTCAACTCAGATAATCCAACTTTCATTTAGATTTTCTTCATTCTTTATTAGTGTGGATCTACTTTTATGCTGAACCTTTTGCCATATATTTAGCTGTGATCTTAGCAGTTTAATTTTACTATTCAAAATATGGTTCTAATAAAAAACTGTATGTTGATGGAAAAAAACTCACATTTCTGTAGTAGTCTCAGTTACAAAGGATTACATGAGCATTGGGGCTAAAATTCTCCTGTATTACAGCTTTTGACAAGTCAGGGTGACCTTACTCAAGACTCCTTGATTTGTTGTGTTCATTGCATGTTTTACGCACCAAAAGCCCTGCCAGCCGAGGTCAAATATCCTCCCATAATAAAACAGCTTAAAAAGCTGCTGTTCTGAGAAAACCTCTGCCTCTGATTTACACGTGAGCTTATTGTGACGCTCGCAAGTAAATCAGCACAAAGGAAGTTCTTGTAAATTCACAAGTAAAATTTCTGACAGACTTTAAAGTGATGAAACAATAAATACTTTGGATTGCATACATTTTCACTGTTGGTTAAAGTAAAACATTGAGACTTTATACAAATGATTGTAAAGATTAAACATTTTGAGTTACACTGCATTTTAAATTGCAATTTTGTTTTGGAAAGACTTGTCAAAAACAAATAAATAAATAAAGTTTTTATTTTCAATTTTATCTTCACTAATTGTTAAACTGTGATTTTCACTAAATGTGTTACAGATGCTCTTGGGAGTACTGTACATTAGTCCTTTGCTACTTTGCGGACTCGCTCTTTCACAGTTTTTCAACGATTCTCAACTTTAATATTACTCATGTGATTGGACGGTACAGGATAAAACGTTAACCAAAAAACAATACTTTGGACAGGCGTCGCCATTTTGTAGTTTTCTTTCAATAAGCCTACACTGTTTTGCCATTCAAAAGAACTACACTACCCAGAAGCCAACAGTGCTTCCGGCCGCTGCTTTCTGCCAAAATGGAGGGGAAGTTTTACGATGCAAAGTCAGAAGTAACGATTGATCTATTAATCTCACAGAACTAGCAGGAAAGTCACAAATAATCCTGAAGCTCAATTATCCACGCACACATCAACCTGAACAGGGCAGCAAGCTTCATGCTGCAGGGTAGGTCTGCAGAACCAGAACCAAACCCAACTGGAACAGAGCTGCTGGTCTGCAGAGCTGGTGAGTAAAATTTCACAGTACTGTGCAGTACATATACATATGTTGGTAAAATTTTGTAGATTTAAGAGTTTAGAACATTGCAAGAGTGTGGGAAGGATTTATAAAGCCTTATAATGTATAAACTAAAATAAATACAGTGGTCCCTCGTTTATCGCAGATGTTTGGGACCACGCCCACCAGCAATAAGTGAAAAACCGCAAAGTAGGGATACAGTAATCCAAGTTCAGTTCAAGTTCAGTAAACTTTGACATGACATGTGTCAGGTTGCAGTCACTCATTACCTGTTACTCCCAATCTCCCTCCTTAAATAAACAAGTTAAATTTAAATACTGTAACAAATAAAATCAACAATCCATACAGCATGGATTGTTGATTTAAAATGTTTTAGTATTTAAATTTAAATTGTAGAGAAGAGAAGCAGGACATCAAAGTGATGACACACAGCTTCAGCTCTGCAGCACGGAGCAGAAATGTACTTCTTGATCAATTACACTGAAACAACTGAACATGGAAGGTCTAAAATAATTTAAAATAACTTTTAGCACTTTTATATTTTGTGATTATGATGAGTATTGCGATGTGACATACTTTGAATTTTAAGTTGGAAGACAAAAGTCGATCGCTGCATCTGGACAGCAAAGGGAAAGCAAAGCATCTTACTTTGAAAAACCGCGATATAGCAATTACGCAATAAACTAACCGCAAAGTAGCGAGGGACTACTGTATAGCGTTCCTACTTCGCTGCTTTTCACCTATCTTGGGGATGTTTGGAACAAAACCCCAGCGATAATCGAGGGACTACTGTATATGTTTGTGTATCAAGCTCTATAAAAGAAATGGATATTTGCAAACAATGAAAATCGACCAATTATATGACTTTGTTAAGATCCAACTCATTTGGCCACAACAGAAAATGCATAGCAAACACTTGAGATGAAAGTTTGAAATGTTTGTTAATAAAGCATCCACTTTATGAATAAAAAGATCAGTATAACACGAGACCAAGGCAGAATTACACTGAAATAAAATCTAATAAGTTCTAGGTTCTTAACACCAAAAACTTTCAAATGATCCTTTAACTGGCTAATAATGTGTAGAAGAGCTGAAGCACAGAAGGATGGTGAAGATTAGTCATTGGTGTGTACACTGAACAAAAATATAAATGCAGCACTTTTGTTTTTGCTCCCATTTGTCATGAGCTGAAATGAAAGATTAAGACTTTTCTATGGACACAAATGGCCTTTTTCTCTCAAATATTGTTCACAAATTTGTGTAAATCTGTGTTAGTGAGCATCTTTTCATTGCTGAGATAATTCATCCACCTCAGGTGTGGCACATCAAGATGCTGATTAGGCAGTATGATTATTGTGCAGATGTGCCTTAGGCTGACCACAATAAAAGGCCACTCTAAAACGTGCAGTTTACTTTTACTATATTGGGGGTGGGGTAAGAAAACCAGTCAGTATCTGTTGTGACCACCATTTGTCTCACACTGTGCAACACAACTTCTTCCTAGGGTTTTAACAGACTACTCGAGTAATCGACATCGATTCCTAGGACATCTATCGAGTTGTTAAATTTCACGTCGAGTATTCGTGGTGGCGTCATTACGTTGCCGTTATGTCATTGGGTCACGTGATCTGCACCGGGCGCAGGTTACAAAATGGATTCCTCCAAGCAGACAGATGGAGCGGAGCAGGCCCAGTCTTGGCAAACAGGTAGAAATGCATCAATAGTCTGGAACTATTTCACTAAAGATGAATCTTCTTGTTCAACTACCATAAGGAAACAGAAAATGAATCAACTTCCTGGCTGTTTGGAGCTCATTGGGAACTGGTGTTACACCATATTCTGTGACCACCGTATATTGTGACCATAGGGGGCGGTGTTGCATGCACTGTTGCAGGTCACAGAATATGGTGTAACACAGGGTCCAATCGACCAAACCAGAACCAGCTTCCTCTGACCTTGTCTCACAAACTAAAAGCAAAAAATATTCATCTCTAAACCTATAAAAAAACTTATAAACATATTAATCTCTAAAACTAATGCGCACCACAGCTGGTGGTGGTGCGAGGTGGTCGACCGCTCCACTGTTTTTAGTTTAGTTTTTTACGTGCCGGACGTTTCTTTCACTTTTGCAACTTAATAATAAAAACTAATAGTTTAGTTTTTCCTGTGACTTATTTGCAGTATGATAAATGGTAAGAACATAATATACGCTCCCAATGTTTTGTTGGTCTTTTTCTGTAAATAATGACCTTTTTTGCAGTTTTATTTATTTATTTATTTATTTATTTTTTCATCTTTAAATCCTATGATGTCATCAAGTACTCGAGTTCTACTCGAGTTTTATTATGTTAATGTCGAGTTTAAAATTATGTAGTCGTTCAACTCCTATCCTTCACATAGAGTTGATCAGGTTGATCGGGTCAGCCTAAGGCACACCTGTGCAATAACCATGCAGTCGAATCAGCATCTTGATAGGCCACACCTGTGAGGTGGATGGATTATCTCGGCAAAGGAGAAGTACTCACTAATAGATTTACACAAACTTATGAACAATATTTGAGAGAAAAAGGTCTATTGTGTACAAAGATAAAGTATTAGTTCTTTGAGTTCAGCTCATGAAAAATGGGAGCAAAAACAAAAGTGTTGCGTTTATAATTTTACTCAGTGTAGTTAGAAAATTCACTGAGACATAAAATGTACTTTCGGAATTTTTAAGACTTTATTTAAAATTATTTATACTGCCATCAACAAGGATTTGTTCTAACAATCAAGATTTAGACTATTTATTGTTCACATGTTATACCTTGGGAAATGATGGCTCCCCTGTGGCGGCACTGGCAGGACAGAGGTTGGGGTCCTGGTGAGAAGCAGTGGCAATAGACGCCCACTGGTCTGTATAACCCAGAGGCGTGAAAAAACCACAGTCTTGTACACTGGAGCCCCGCTCGAACTCCTCGCACACACCGTCACCGTCATAAACGTAACATTGACTAGGTTCACCTTAGGAGACAAGAACACAAACATGAAGAGAATTTATGAAAGAATATAAAATCTGGTTTCTTAATCTGGCAGTACAGTCCTCTCCCACTGTTAGAATTTCATCCAAATCTATTTGTCAGTGAACCAAATCTGAGTAAATCTATTCTGTGTTTTCTTTGGCCATTTCTAATGTCAACCATATCCGCTCAGTCAAATCTGAGTCTCTGTTCTGTCTACAAGCTGCATTTTATAGGAAGACATGGTCTTTGATTTCAGGTATTTGTCCAAAAATTCGCTAGTTTTGAGTTATTAATAATATGAAACCTAATATAAGGCTTAAATGACTATTTTGATCTCCAAAGAGTGGCAGTGGGCCCTGGAAATCTGTAGGTCCAGAGATCTGTAACATTATGCTTTACAAAGAACTGTCAAACAATTATCAATTTTTATTTGAAGTCTAGTAAAAAAATAAAAAAGTAAAATCAGAGACTCTATTTTATTTTTGTGACACAAACCATATTCATAGTTCTTGACCTCAACATTCATCAATCTCTAAAAAGAAAGAAAAAGGATGAAAATTTTGAAAAGTAAAAAAATTAATTAATCAAAGTTCAAAGATACTCTAAATGACTGTCGGAAAAGTAAAGCGTAACCTTTTAAAATTAGACAACCAAATGATGTTTAAGAAAAACAGTATGTCCAGATATTATATACGTCAAGATTTGTGTTTTTATTGGTTTAGTCTATGGTCTTCATTCTGCATATCATCAGCATTCTGGGTCTAATCTACCTACTAAACCTGGTAATATACAGTATATGAGCAAGTCAATCAGAAGTTCTTACAGTGACAAGAGAAGGCAGGAATGAAAAAGTACAGAGGTACTTATCATGCGAGCATAAGAGCAAAGAGGTAGGGGTCCACTACACCACGACTTAAGAGAGCTGTGCAAAGATGCCCTTGAAACAATCCAGTACAAAGCAGTGCATAAGATGCAGCCAGGCAAAGCAAACATGGAATGCCACGACCCACAGCCAAACTGGGAAACATCCCTAAAAACAAGGAGTGAACAACAGTACCAAGATATCATGGGACTTCCTGATCCAAACTGTCAAAAACATGTAATAAAGTAACGGCTATAAAACCTGTATCGTTCATAGTATTCTTCAACCCCCAAAGTAAGGGAATAGTGACAGACGTAGCAATCCCAAGCAAAGTAACATCAAGAAGAAGGAACATGAGAAACTCAAGATATACTGAGACAAAAAAACGAAATAAAAAGGTTGGGAAAAGTCAAGATCTCATAGGTGCCAGTGATTATTGGAGCACTCTGGGCTGAGACCCCTAAACTGGAAAGAGTGGCTCCAATAGATTTTAGAAATAACCTCAGAGATCTCTGTCATGAAGAATGCATTCCTAAGAGCAGCTAAGTGCAAACCCCTTGAGCTCCCAGGCCTCTGGTATAGGACCCAAGCTCAAAGTGAACTGAAACCTTCTACATAAAAATGGCAAGTGGAGAGATGCTATATACTATTTATTGTGACAGCAGTCACTGTGACCTTTAATGGAAATTGTTGATATGGATGGATGGATGGATGGATGGATGGATGGATGGATGGATGGATG
>NC_056506.1:22603619-22611438 GCF_014905685.2 Nematolebias whitei
ATGGATGGATGGATGGATGGATGGATGGATGGATGGATGGATGGATGTGACACCAATGGAAAAGGACTGCTCCTTCAACAAACACTGACTAAATGATTGGGAATTTGCTGCTTGCAAACTGTAGCCAAAAACTGTAGCTCAGTTTACTTGCAGATCACTCACTTTCATTTGTCTTGTGTTGCCAAAAAGACTGACCAGTGCAGGCACTGATTTGGGTTTCCAGTGATGTCTGGCAACAAGACATTTGAAATACTTTTAAAACTGTTCATTTTAATCTGGGGGGCTTTAGTAACATATTATTTGTTAATCCCCAGTCTGATTGTGATTTGTTTGGGAACTATAAAATGTCAACGCAATGGTGTTCCAGTCGTGTCTTATGAGCCCCTCTTGCATAACATATTAGTAAACACAAGTATGGGATATCATTTGCATGGTTGAGACACAGTTTAATAAGACATGGCTTGCAGGATAACATCTAAACTAAATAAGATATAATCACATTGTTATTTTGTGTTTTCCTAAGAAATTAAACTAATCAGTTCTATGGTCTGCAAGCACTGAAGTGTTTTACAGATAGAGTATACCCTTTGTGGCAAAGAATATTGATGAGAAAAAAGCTAAGTTTGCAACAAATATATATGGGCAACATGATGTTCAGCAGCAATCTATCACTAAATAGGACAAATAAGAGCCTAATTGCATTACTTGGTTAACAGTTGCTAGACATTCAGACATCAAAAATGTCATAGTTCTGCATAAATGACTTTAATTAGCCAGCCAAACTATGTCCCAGAAAGTAACTTGGGAAATCTATCCATCCATTTACTTTTTCTATAATCCTGAACTGGAACAATCAGGAAAATTGGTTCCTATTTCTAACTGTCAGTGGGTGACAAGCAGGGAACTCTTTGAACGGGTTGCCAGTCCATCACAGGGGCGAAGAAGACAGACAACCATTGGTGCTTGCATGCCAACCTAGGAACAATTAAGATCAACCAATTAACCTAACATGCAGGTTTTGGGGGGCTGTAGGACACCAGAGTACCAGGAGAGCACTTCTAAAAAACTTGGAAAACATGAACACGCAGAAATGCCACAGCCAGAGTCAACTTTAAAATGTTCCTGCTGTGAGGAAACTGCCCAACAGTGTGAGGCAAAGGTGCTCACTAACCAAAATGAATAAGCTTGTGAAAAGGATTCACTCCAAGTTTTGCATTTTTAATTAGGCTTTACAAAAATTTAAATTAAAATAAAATAAAAAAAACAGAAAGAAAATGTTTGAGAACCTGCATTGTCCTTTTTAATATTTAGTTAAATAGGCCGGTACAAATGAAATCCTAATCTGTAAAAACCTCATTAAAAAAGGAACTTGAGTGATATATTACGTCAATCTACATAAACCCTAAAAAAGGCTCATGCAATAGATGGAAGCATGTGTTGTGGTTGCTGCAGAATACTGGCAGCCTCAGGAACAAAAACAAAACAGAGGAGCTTAGTGAAATTTAACAGGGTCAACTGTGGCTAGAAAACCCAAACAAATATTCGGTCTATGACTAAGAAGCAAAACTGAATAATTGTTTTTAGGAGTTGCAATTTGTATAAATCTGTCCTTGCCAAATTGTTTTCCTTCCTAGTCGTGTTTTTTATTGTAAAACGAGAGATGTAATAGTTTCAGTCACGGCATGGCGAACCCTGGTGAGAGACGATGGGGGAGGGAAGAAGCTATCCCTTCAGCTTTTTTCCCACCTCTTGACAAATAAATTGAGTGGGTGATGGAAGTTCTAGCCCTGTAACAAGCTCTTGTAACACAAGCATTTGCAGCAAACATGAATAAGTACCCGCCTGCTGCCAGTCGAAACAACACATGGATCAAATAGAAAGCAACATGCTGTTTGATCTTCGGTGAACTGTCACAGATTCTTTGCAATATTCTGCGGTATTTACGAGATACAGCTTCAGGCAAAACAAAAGTGATTGAGTGGACGTTCCATAACAGAACGTTTTAAGGGTATTGAGAAACATGCCACAACAGCAGAGATTATTACCTTTTTGATTCCTAATAATGTCTGAATGTATCAATTGCAAAGCCTTTCACTGAGCAGGAGATAAACAGGGCAGCTGTTGTAAAGACCAGAGGATGCCAGCAGATAAAACGTAGGAATGTCGCGGCGCCGGTGATAACGTTGAGTCTGATGTGTTTATCTGCATGCAGGAATATCATTTAAAAATATTGTTATTATTACCTTATATAGAGAATAAACACAGGCAGAGTTTTCCGTTTACAGAAAAGTATTTTGGGTAAACTCCCTTGCGTGTTGTGTTGTTCTGGTTGTGGCTTGTTTGCATGCTTCAAACACAAAACACAAAACCTTGTTGTTCAGTGGTGGACTCACAAGTGACAGAGGCACTTCCTGTGACATCTTTCTTTGTTTTTGGGCCTGTTATGCTGCATGTTGTTGGTACTTTATATATCTTTCTGACCACCTGATCCCGGATTCACAAAGACAGCTTTGAGTTCAAATTGTTTCTTAGCTTTGTTTATTGGTAATAAGGAAAGGGAGAGTCATTGCAAAAGCCAATCTAACAATTGTGATCCAAACCTAAACACAAATATAGATAACTTAATCTGCCACAGATTTATTTGTAAGGTTTTCAATTGACCATAAATTGATAAAAGTTTATTTATATATTTAATAAAAACTATGACAGTAAATTCAGAGAGTAGCTGTTAAAGGCTCTGGGTAGTAAGAAAGAGCTTCCAAATGACTGGGCTACTACAGCAACAGTAATTAGAAAGACAGGTAGGAAGGTACTTGGTGTGTCATCTGGACAGAGAATGGATGATAAGGAAACCTGGAGGTGGAATAGTAAAGTGCAGGACGCTGTTCAAAGAAAGAGATTAGCCAAGAAGAAATATGACAGTGAGAGTACTGAAGAGAGGAGACAGGAATATAAGGAGATGGGACATAGAGCAAAGAGGGAAGTAGCTAAGACAAAGCAGAGGGCGTATGATGAGTTGTATGGGAGACTGGACACTAAAGAGGGCGAGAAGGACTTGTACCGATTGGCAAGACAGAGGGATCAGGCTGGAAAGGATGTGCAGCAGGTTAGGCTTATTAAAGATAGGAATGGTAATGTTCTAACAAGTGAGGAGAGTGTGATGGGAAGATGGAAGGAGTACTTTGAGGAGCTAATGAATGAAGAGAATGAAAGAGAAAGAAGAGTAGAGGTCATAGAAACTGTGGACCAGGAAGTGGGAAAGATTAGTGAGGGTGAAGTCTGGAAAGCTCTGAATAGAATGAAGAAGGGGAAGGCAGTAGGACCTGATGGCATACCAGTGGAGGTTTGGAAATGTCTTGGAGAGATGGCAGTGAGGTTTTTGACTCAAATATTCAATGGCATATTTTAGGATGAGAAAATGCCTCAGGAATGGAGAAGTGTGCTGGTGCCCATTTTTAAGAACAAGAGTGATGTACAGAGTTGTAGCAACTACAGGGGAATTAAGTTGATGAACCACACGATGAAGGTCTGGGAGAGAGTTGTGGAAGCAAGACTTAGACGAGAGGTGACTATCTGTGAGCAGCAGTATCGTTTCATGCCAAGAAAGAGCACCACAGATGCCATCTTTGCTTTGAGAATGCTGATGCAAAAGTACAGAGAGGGTCGGAAAGAACTCCATTGTGTCTTTGTGGATTTAGAAAAAGCATATGACACAGTGCCGAGGGAGGAGGTGTGGTATTGCATTAGGAAATCTGGAGTGGCAGAAAAGTATGTTAGACTGGTACAGGACATGTATAAGGACAGCAGGACAGTGGTGAGATGTGCTGTGGGAGTGACAGATAGCTTCAAGGTGGATGTGGGATTGCATCAAGGATCGGCTCTGAGCCCCTTCTTGTTTGCTCTGGTGATGGACCGACAAACAGATGAGGTCAGGCAAGAATCCCCATGGACGATGATGTTTGCAGATGACATTGTGATCTGTGGCGAGAACAGGGAACAGGTGGAAGAGAACTTGGAGACGTGGAGGTATGCACTTGAAAGAAGAGGAATGAAAATCAGCCATAGTAAGACACAGTACATGTGTGTAAATGAGAGGGAGGCCAGTGGAACAGTGAGGCTACAAGAAGCAGAGGTCACAAAGGTGCAGGACTTCAAGTACTTGGGGTCCACTGTCCAGGGAAATGGGGAAAGTGGTAAAGAAGTGAAAAAGAGAGTCCAGGCAGGATGGAGTGAATGGAGAAAAGTTTCAGGAGTGATTTGTGACAAAAGGGTGTCAGCAAATGTCAAAGGAAAAGTTTACAAGACAGTGGTGAGACCAGCTATATTGTATGGTCTAGAGACAGTGGCACTGACAAAAAGACAGGAGAAAGAACTGGAAGTGGCAGAAATGAAGATGCTAAGGTTCTCATCCGGAGTGACAAGGCTGGATAAGATTAGGAATGAGATCATCAGAGTTACAGCACAGGTTGAACAACTGGGAGATAAAGTTAGGGAGGCCAGACTGAGATGGTTTGGACATGTCAAGAGGAGGGACCATGGGTATATTGGAAGAAGGATGTTAGAAATGCAGCTGCCAGGAGAAAAGACAAAAAGGAATGCCAAAGAGGAGATATATGGATGCAGTTAGAGATGACATGAAGGTAGTTGGAGTGAGGACAGATGATGCAGAGGACAGAGCGAGGTGGAGGAGGATGACTCGCTGTGGCGACCCCTGAAGAAGGAAAAGCTGAAAAAAGAAGAAGAAGAATAAAAACTATGACAGTTAACCTACTTTAATTTTTTTCAAGTTTGAAACTTAATAATATTTTTGCCTGCATCTGTCTAAGGCAGAAATCTGGGGGTGGGGGGGGGGTGTCAGGGGGTGTCAGGGAGGTTTGGGACCCCCCAGGTCAATTTAGGAAAAATAATATTTCTTAACATGCTGTATCTATTTTGAGCTTTAAAATCTTGTAAAACTGCTACAGAGCAGTGACAATTCTTTTTCTTTCGGCTTTTCCCTCTACAGGGGTCTCCACAACAAGTCATCCTCCTCCATCTCACTCTGTCCTCTGCATCCTCTGTCCAGACTCCAACTACCTCCATGTCCTCTCTAACTGCATCCATGTCAATGTCAATTTATTCATATAGCACATAAAAACAACAGCTGACCAAAGTGCTTTACAGTTAAGACGGATAAAAAGCGTAAAAAATGCATCTAGTGCCACTCAAAAACATAAAGTAAAATACATATGAAAGTAAATACACATCCATATATCTCCTCTTTGTCTTTTTCCTGGCAGCTGCATTTCTAACAACCTTTTACCAATATACCCACTGTCCCTCCTCTGGACATACCATACCATACCATACCAATTTATTTATAGAGCACTTAAAACAGCAACAAGGTCAACCAAAGTGCTGTACAAAAGAAAACAAACATGCACAGGAAAACATAAAATAAAAATACAGAAACAAATAGCAGCAGAAGCTAACTAAAATGGCCAACAGTGTAGAGTACAGACAGGACCAAAACAAATCACACTGTGTTAAAGGCAAGCGAATAGAAGTGGGTCTTCAAGCGAGACTTAAAGACTGAGAGTGTGGGAGCCTGCCGGACACTCAGTGGCAACTCATTCCACAGTCGTGGACCTGCAACAGAGAAAGCCCTGTCACCTCTGAGCTTACAACGGGTTTCTGGGACTGAGAGAAGCATCTGGTCTGCTGACCTCAGAGAGCGCAGTGGGACATATGGCTGCAGAAGATCAGTGAGATAGGATGGGGTGGAACTGTTCAGTGATTTAAAAACATACATGAGAATTTTGAAATGGATCTGAAGGTGAATGGGTAGCCAGTGCAGGGAGGCCAAAACTATCGTGATGTGCTCTCTATAGCCTGTACCAGTTAAAAATTGGGCTGCAGCATTTTGGACCAGTTGTAGATGAGCAATGGAGGACTGACTGATTCCAAACAGAAGTGAATTGCAGTAATCAAGCCTAGATGTTATGAAGGCGTGGATCACTGTCTCAAGGTTCTTTTTGGAGAGTATAGGCTTCAGCTTAGACAGCCGTCTCAGCTGAAAAAAACAGGATTTGACCATCATGTTTACGTGACTGTTGAGTTTTAAGGACGGGTCCATTATCACCCCCAGATTAGTGACCTTTTGTTTCTCTAGCGGGGCTAGAGAGAAAATGTCAATGTCATGGTTCATGAGTGAGCCACTGGGATGGAACAGCATGACTTCAGACTTCTTCTCATTGAAGCTTAAGAAGTTTAAAGCCATCCAGTCCCGGATGTCAGCCAGGCAGTCAAGAAGAGGCTGAATAGAGCGTGTGCCTCTGTGCCTCAGGGGGAAGTAAATTTGGCAATCATCGGCGTAGAAATGAATGGGTATGTTGTGTTTGCGGAAAATAGCACCTAGTGGCAGCAGGTATAAAGAAAAGAGAAGGGGACCGAGGATGGACCGCTGTGGTACCCCCCACTGGAGCGCTGTCGATGCCGAACTGAAATCTTTGATATTGACACAGAAGGTTCTGTCAGAGAGGTAGGACCCAAACCATTTAAGGGCTGACCCTGTGATGCCCACCCACTGCTCCAGTCTAGAAATGAGGATGTTGTGGTCGATGGTGTCAAAAGCAGATGTAAGGTCCAATAGGACAAGCAGCACAGAATCACCTGCGTCTGTGGATATGAAAATGTCATTAAAAACCTTCAGTAGAGCAGTTTCAGTGCTATGGAGAGATTTGAAGCCAGATTGGAATAACTCTAGGATAGCGTGATCCCCCAAAAACTGTTTCAACTGAGACTCCACAATTTTCATGACATGTCCAAACCATCTCAGTGTGTCCTCTCTAACATTATCTCCCAGTTGTTCAACCTGTGCTGTACCTCTGATGATCTCATTCCTAATCTTATCCATCCTTGTCACTCCTAAGGAGAACCTCAACATCTTCATTTCTGCTACTTCCAGTTCTTTCTCCTGTCTTTTTGTCAACGCCACTGTCTCCAGACCATGCAGCATTGACAATTGTTCAATGACCACAAAAAGTAATCCAAGCCAAATTAAACTATCTTCAACAAGATTCTAAACAATCTTAAGATTGAGGAAACTACACCCATATTCCATGTACATTGACAGTTTCTTACAATTATTCATCCACCGAAATGAGAGCTTTAAAAATCTTTAATGCCAACGTCAGAGTTTTTGTTTATGTTTCCATGACAACATCCGACTATTGCATATTTCTCTATGTGGTCATTATTATTTTTACTTTTGGACTTTATTATTGGGTAATTATGGTGAATGCATGTCAGATGTTCAGTCGGTGTTCTTGTTAGTTAAGTTTCTGCATGTTGTCTACCTGGCAAACACGTCAATGAATAAGGTTTGTAAGCTCAATCATCCGTTAGATAACAACAAAAATTGTTAAATTGTGTCAACTGAACCAGTTTCTTTAAGTGAGAAACATTTCATCCCCCATCCCGAGGACTTCCTCAGTCAACAGCCTGCCAACCAGATCTGTCCCATAGGTAGCCTTCACTGCTGTGTTTCAAGACAACTGCCTGTTGGAATCTCAAAAGCAGGCTTTTAACACGTGCAAAACACACCCATCCAAAACAATCAATCATCATGTACAACAAACAAATGTTTTAGGCCAGATGGCCAACTTGTTACTCACAGAAACAACCTGAGGACAACCAAGGTCAAAGTGGATGAATGGATGGATGGATGGATGGATGGATGGATGGATGGATGGATGGATGGATGGATGGATGGATGGATGGATGGATGGATGGATGGATGGATGGATGGATGGATGGATGGATGGATGGATGGATGGAT
>NC_056506.1:22611538-22635244 GCF_014905685.2 Nematolebias whitei
GGATGGATGGATGGATGGATGGATGGATGGATGGATGGATGGATGGATGGATGGATGGATGGATGGATGGATGGATGGATGGATGGATGGATAATATATTTGAATGGAAAAGTTGATTTTAGTACAATGTTGCCATTCAAGGTGAATGCCAAGTCTTTATTTCAATAAGATACGATCTCTAGAAAAACGCGTTGCCAACATGTGTGGATGGTGAAAAAGCCTTATTTTACATTAGATAAAGGTTATGAAATAAAATGGAAAAACAATTTTCAAAACACACTTTGTCTAACATCTAATATGTATCCCTGCATAGTGTGTGATAAAAATCTAGAAGTTTAATTTATTAGTAGCCACGAGTTCATAGGGGTTACTTAAGGCTAAAATACTGAAAAAACATGAGTGAGATATAAGGGTGGAGAGAGTTGTGTATTTTACTGATTAAAATTGTATGTTCTGGCATTCCTGAGCCAGCTACACGTCAAAGAGCTTTAAAAAAGTCTGGTAACCTAACAAATTCTTGTTTTTTTCCTTTTATGCTCATCAGCTCATCTGTGTTTTCTTGCTCTGCTGTGATGTTGATCTGTGGAATCCACTCAAGCCAGAAGCTTTTATGTCTTGTAAATTTCATTTGAATGGCATAATAGTTTTTACTAAATGCAGCTGCATACACAAATGAGGGGTTTCTGGCTGCTTACTGAATTGTTTTTTCATGCTGAAAGTTTATTTAGGATTTGTTTCATACATGCAAGACAGAAGCAGAGGTGGTGGTTTTAATGTGGGCCTTTTTAAAAGTGTTGTGACTTGTTGTTGAATAAACAGTGTGATGTGAGGATATTTCAGCAGAGGAGTGAATGGTACGCACCATTACAGCTGAAGCCTGCCTCCTTAAGGCATTTCTTGGAGCAGCCGTCACTGTCCAACAGATTGCTGTCGTCACACTCCTCCATGCTGTAGAAAAAAGGACGATCATCATCATTTCCTTGATTACTTTCACCATAGTTAATACAAACTAAGTGCACAGACCCCTGTACACGACCATCGCCACAGTAGGACTGCCCATGTGTGTAGATAAGAGGCAGTGAGGGATAGCTGAGAAGACCATCTGCTTCCACCTGGACTGTGTACTGATACTTGACTCCCTGGATAACAGAGCTGAGGAAGATAAAGAATGAAATCAGAAATGATTCTTCAAATTTATATGATTTTTTTTTTTTTACTTGAAAAAAGACGACTTTCTTCATTTGCAATGTTCTTTAAAGCAGTGCGATGTCTTAATTTCTATAGTAATACTTTGTAATTTGCTCACACATTCAGAACTTGAATTAAATAATATGTAGGGTATTTTGGCCCATTGCCACAAAAGCCAAAAGGTGGGTGATAATGTTTTAGCCTGTGAATGTGTGTGTGGGACGACGTCTTTGTTTATGTTACTTTGTGAGGGTCATTTTTCCAACACATACTACATTGTGAGGACCAATACGGGCCCCAAAGCTTGGACTCCAGATGGAACAGTGCTGTTGGTGGGTTAGTGCTGATGGTTTAGGACTACGGTGTGAATTGAGGATGGGTTAGGGTTAGGTATGTACTGGTTATGGTTAGGTTGATCGTAAGGGTCAGGGTTAAGCTATAGAAATGAATGGAAGTCAATGCAAAAGTGTGTGTGTTCGTGGGGTGGAGTGTGCACGCACGTGTCTTTTCCCAAAGTAGCTAACAAACCACTGGATCACTTTTATTGAAACTTGTCATGATCTGCAACTAATTACTTGAAGTCAACACATTTCCGTTTGGCTGCAGTAGCTAAGTAGCATTTGCCAAAACTAAAAATGACAATAACTCAGTTTTACAGATGTTGAGCTGAAACTGGATGTAGATGATCTGAGAATCATCAAAACACCTGTACTCTGAGCAGGACATCTTGATCTTAAAATTTTCAAGGTCTGACCTAAACAGCTACAACTGTTGTTTCTTAAGATAAGATGATCATGGTCTAAACTGGCATGAAAGGAGGCAAGTGAGGTGCATTTTTTCAAAGAATGATAAAGCTTTAATTTAAACATCCCACACAAACTTCATATGTGTTCAGATATGATCATTTTGGAAAGTTTGTGAGATTGCAAAGACAAACGTTCTAAGAAACCCCTCCAATCAGTAACCTCAAAAGTGGCACTAAAGCTAAAGCAAGAAATGTGTGCACTAGTCCAATGGCTCCGGTGTCAGGAGTACCGATCTGTTTTGATGAGCTGTGCTTATAAAAACAGCCCGTCTCTGTTTTCCTAGCACAAATGTGCCAATTCTGTATCCGCCTGGTGTGAAAGGTAACAAGTAAACTACCGCAGTTCCTGCTGGTGAGTTCAGGTTATCTGCATTCCAAAAAGTATTTTCATTAATTATAGACCACAAAAAGGGAATAAAGAATAAGTAAATATTCCTACTTTACAGTTTTATGTACATTCACTATATCCAGCAACATCCTCTTCTGTCATTTCACACCTACAGTGTCTATTGTCAGAGGCTTCTCATTACATGGTGATAAATGATAATAATAACGATAAATGACCATCTTTAAACACACCTACACCCCACCCCCCTGAACATTGGAGGATCTGTGGGGGAAGTGGTCTCCAGTTACAAGTACTTGGGTGTGCACCTGAACCTGAATGACAACCTCAGCTGGAGCAACAACACCGCCAGTCTGATCAAGAAGCTCATCAGAGACTCTACTTCCTCAGACAGCTGAGACGAGCTGGTCTGGGAAGCTCAGTCCTCACCTCCTTCTACAGGTGTGCAGTGGAGAGCATCCTGTGCTCCAGCATCAACGTGTGTCATGGAGGCTGCACAGCTGCAGAAAGAAAAGCTTTGCAGAGAGTGGTGAAGGCTGCACAGAAATCTGTCGGAATCAGCCTCCCCACCATCACAGACATCTACACCTCCAGATGCAGGAAGAGGGCCACCTGCATCATGAAGGACCCCACTCACCCAGCACACACACTTTTTGCCCCACTCCCCTCAGGCAGGAGGTTGAGGAGCATTAAGTGTTGAACCACTAGACTGAGGAACAGCTTCTACCCTGAGGCTGTTAGACTTGATGTAATTTGCAAGGTTTGAGCAAAACATCCTGTCCCTTCTCATCAAAATTTTAGCTTCAAACTTTGACATGAAAGGCAACCAGTAATATGCATTACTTCAAGTAATGCTTGGACTTTAATTACCATACTAAAATGACTTATTCCTATTTCCATCTACTTATTGATGCTACCTTTACATTATTTTGTCTGAACACCATTTTAAACCAATGTTTATGACTCCGATTGTATCCTACACCTTCCAACAAATTTCATATTGTTCACTCAACACATACAAACATAACGAACTTGTTTCTACCTAGAAAACTTGTCTATGTCACCTAACAATACCATCAAATGTAGTTTTCTGTTTCTAGTACTCTGTTAATACCTATACTATCTCATAATAGCCATTGTTCTTCCCATCACATTTATTCAGCTCCTTTACTTGTCCTCTCTACCTCTTTTGAAATTTACTGTTTTTACTCTTCTCACATAAACCCCTCTTTGCCCTCTCCAGTCCCACATAACTGAATTCCCACCACTTCTTACATACTTTTGTACTTAGATACAGCTTGTATAACACAGGAGACGATCTTCTCTGAAAAAAAAAAGACAGTTTTTAAAGCAGGGTCTACATCGCATCCACTCAACTCTTGAAAATAGTAACAACTTCTAAGAAATTCAGAACCGCATTATGTCTGAAACCAGCCCCATTTTTAGTCTGTAATCGTGTGATGCAGCTGTCATATCCTGGAAAGAACTTATCAGACTGTAAAGTTTAAAAAAGTGTTAGAGCAGAGATGTGTCAGATATTTTAGAGAAGGGCCACTTGCTGAGAAAAAAATGTATGGGAACAAATGGCTTGTCGCTTTATATTTGAATTCCAGTAATCATTTGGACACTCTGTAACAGGAGACAGGATATGAACTGATTAGACTCAGCCTCAAAACTTCAGCAAGATTTTGATTAAGCGTCTGGTTGTTGAAACAGATTTGGATCAGCTACAATCGGCATCCCAATGGTTGAAACATTTGTTGTTTGAGCCTTTCCGAAAGGACCTGAGCTTAACACTATTCTGTGACATGAATGCTGCTCACACAGACACATGTTCGTGCTACTATTGTTCAGCGTATTGTTTTTGTACTGTTAGTGCTTATTGTATTCTTAGCTTAGCGTATTTCTTAGTTCATATCTAGAACTTATTACTGTTTTTATTTTACAATGTATACATTTGTTGGATGTAACTGGGACCCTGAGTACACAATTTTGTTCCATCACATGTACCACATGTGATGAGAATGACAATAAAGAACCTTGACTTGACTTGATTAGTACATCCAAGGATACATACTCACACATAAACAGATACATATACTGTACATACATATGCACTGTATGCTCTGGACTCTGATTTTCAGGTTTGTAGCCTTATCTTTGTAATTAAAATGATCATTTGGACTTTTTGAAGTGGAGTTCTGTGTAAAAGTTATAAGCAGTTAAAATTGAACAGCCTCAGTTAAAAAAATAAAATAAAATAATTAAAAAAAAAAACAGAGGTTAGTTCTTACCAGACTGATGAACTAACCACTAGTCTGAGTAGGGTCAAGAACAAAATGGACTGTTACATTCCTAATCAACTCAACTATTTTGTAGAAGTTTATGCAAACGTCATGTTACTGTCCTTCACATGACCATCAATTTTGCTATTTAATTCTCTTTTTGTTTGTTTTGCATTGCTTTTAGCAGACACAAACACTAGCTGTAACACTTGATATACCATAATATGTCTGCCTGATTGGGACGTCTAGTCAGTATGAAGACTTGCTCAGTGCCTGGAGGACTGATGTAGTCGCAGCCTCAGCACCATCAGCAAAAACTCTATCTTTTCAGGTTCAGCACATGTGCATTCTTGTAGTAATGTGGCTGTTGATCAGTTGAAATAACAGTGACTAAACAAATGGTCAGGCAGAGGTGTAAAGGTTTGATATTAGGTCAAGGTCAGTGTTCTTTATATTAGCTAATGTATTTAGCTATATTAGCTATATTTATATTAGCTACTGTAGCTGCCATGGGAAATATATAGTTTACTGATATGTCTTCTGAGATGTCCTCATTATGAGGTAAAATACAGTAATTGTCATTTGTAATGGCACAGTTGTACTGAACATAAAATATTTGGCCTTTACAAAAATATGCCAGTATTAGCGCTTACCTGTCTGTGAACGTTTGCTGCGTCACAGGTGAGGGGGCTTTACTGCTGAAAGGTGGCTGACGCTGAACCCGGTACAGCAGAGGTTGGCAGTTGGAACAAAGAGGGCTGCCGGGGCCTGAAGACAACATGGCTGCATCGATTTCCATTTTCTCATCAAAGGTGCTGAGCTTGATGGCAGCTACCGCCACATTGTGGGTGTCAAGGCGCACGGTGAGGGGCATGTCACAGAAAACGTGCTGTGGTCCAAGGCTAATACTTTTTCCTGCCTCTGTAATCAGCTCAATGTTGGCTAAAGCAGGGTTGTCTGGAACAGGGTAAAAGAAAAAGGTCCAAAAGAATTTAACGATTGCATGTGATGGTAGGGAAAGCGAAAGCGCAACAACTGTTGCAATACATCATGTTTATGTTTCAATATGTCTTGTCGAAACATCAGTGGTGAGTTGTAAAAAACGGTGAGCTTGGGTAAAAAAAAAAGCTCTCTGATCTCTGTAGGGGTATTTCAAAGTATCTGTTTATATAAGATATTTGGACAATAGCACATCTATGGTTCAGAGAACGTACCTCGCTGACCTCACCACACATGGTTCCAGTCTCTCAACTTATTATCAATAGTTCAGCAACCGACAGTATCTAACTTAATCAGGCATACCGTACAGAGTCTGCATACCACCAAAACCAATAAACAAATTTTATTACGAACTGACACTCACTTAAGGAGATGTAGGTTACCCAGAGTTTAAGTGCATGAGGAATGACAGGGTGCAGGAATCTCAGTGTGAGGGTGCAGCCCTCCGTGTCGGGACACGGTGATGTCACGTTGGTGTCGTAGAGGCTTAGCTCAGGACTCCAGGCCTGGAGACTGGGTTCACATGGCTGCTCCACATCAGGCAACCCTAGGGTAAACAAAAATATAATAAAGACACTTGCAAACATGTTTTCATGCAAGGTTTTACAATGGTTTGGTTGTACTATAACACTAAAAGTGGAATTATACTACGAATAATAAAAAAATTAATTTGTTTCCCTTATTCAGTCAGAAACGTAAGGCATTCTCATGCAAAATTAGATTTTTCAGGTTAAGTTTCATTTTACACAGTAATAACGGACTGTTCAACTGAAAGCAAAGACACGAGCAGAAACAACTGATATCAATTTGTTTCACACTATAAAGATCTAAGGGGAAAAAAATCCAGCGTTAAGAAAATATCCTTTTTATATCATCACATTCTTGAGTTATATGCTGCTGTCTGACTAGCTGCAAAACCTAATACAGCACTGAAAACAAGCAACATGTGTCTGCAACCCAAAGAGTCTAACTGACCCTGAACTTCAGACCTTAGTGAAAATGCAACAGGCAAATGCTGAAGAAACGCTGAAGGTTCAGCATTAAAAAAAAAAATCTTGAGGGAAAAAATGTTCGCAGTAGCATAGTCAACATCTGGCTCTACAGAGGCTACTGGTGAAGTCTGAAGAACTGTCTATCATCTGCAACAATCGAACATGAAAATATGTCATAGCTAGCATGATAAAGCTGCATGGATTCCTACTATTAAGCAATAGTAATGAATAGAGTATGTGGTCTAGCAGTGTCTTGCTGAAATATGCAAAGCCTTCACTGAAACAGACGTCTTCTGGATGGGAGCATATGTTGTTCTAAAACCTGCTTCTACTTTGTAGCACTAATGCACCATGACACCATCAGGCAGACTTTTGAAGTGTGCCAAAAAAAAGCTCTTCTCCCTGTTTCTTTGTTGGCCCTGTCATGTCTTTTTTGACATATTTTCATGGTTATTGCTATAAATTTCAAAATTACTTCCATCCATCCATTATCTTTTACCCATTTCTTCCTTTTCAGGTCGCAGGGGTCACTGGTGCCCATATCCAGCAGTCACTGTGCGAGAGGCGGGGGACACTCTGGACAGGTCTCCAGTCCATCAAAGAGGCAAACAACCATTCATTCTCTCACTCACACCTAGAGACAATTTAGAGTTACCAATCAGCCTAACTTGCATGTTTTTTTGTCTGTGGGAGGAAACTGGAGCACCAGGAGAAAACCCACACATGCACAGAGAGAACATGCAAACTCCACCCAGAAAAACCCCGAACTGGGATTTCAACTGGCGACCTTCTCGCTGAAAGGCAACAACTCTACCAACTGATCCACTGTGCTGTCCAAAATTACTTCCTTTATTTTTTGTTTTGTTTCTTTGTTTGTTTGTTTAACAAATGGTACATTTTTCTAGCTTAAGCATTTGATATGTTTACTATGTTCCATTGTGATAAAAATATAAATTTATCGGATTTGCAAATCCTTGCACTGCACTTTAAATATTACTTTTCATAATGTTCCAACTTTTTGTAGAATTTGGGTCGTAATAAAATAAATAACTAAAATTATTTTTTAAATGTCATTGTCAATGAAAACTTACCGTTCTTCTTTGCAATGCATGTATACGGAGACATTTATATGGATTTGTCTAACAATATTGCCTATTTTGACAATGTAAGGACACTGAATGCAGCATTTTCTGCAAACTGCACCGTCACTGATGAGCAATGACGTATTTCACTGCAAGCAGAACTTACTCATTGGTTTTCTTCACTTCAAAATGTCAATATGTGCACAGGATTAGGTTTGAAATTCAAGAATTGCAAACACTGACAGCTGAAAGATTTATTTAGGCGTAAAACCTGAATCAACAATAAACATCCAGCCACAGTCCTGCTGGAAACACTACTTATATTACTAAAAAGATATCAATTTGAAGTTTTTGTTTTGTTTTTTGCAACGAGTTTCATAAAAACTAAACCATGAAACCTAAACCGATATTACTTACAGTTTCCTGAGCCTCTCAGTAGAGTCAACAGCTGTTGAAGTAAAACAAGCTACCACTGATCCAGTGATCCAGGTAATTTGAAAAAAAAAAAAAAAAAAAGAACAACTCTTCAAATATTGCAAAATAAATACTATTTATAACTGATTGGTTTTGCTCTACAGCCCATTTAGCCACACAAACTCCCCTCCAACTATTTCATTACAACTTGCTTCCACTGAATAGAAAGCCTCTGTAAATGTTCACTTACCACATAAAGTACTGTGATGCCTCACACTAGGGGGCAGTTTTAAAAATAGACTCTAAATCTGACAGATCAGTCAAGGACAGGCAATATTTACCAAGTATGAGTTTGAGGAACTGAATTTGTTCCAGTCCTTCTGCCTTTTCAGCTGAAGATGATATTACCAATCCAAACAAGCAGCTGTAGAGACAATGACTTTTACAAGACATAGTGGAAAATGAGGGAGGAAAGCCAACACACTGGTTGTCTTCTCTTAGGTGCATACCATTGTTTAGAGTAAGACTATAATTGACTTATTATCATCATTATGAACTGTAATCCCCCATTCCTCTTAGCCTCTTGTTTCCAAAGCATAAATTCCATCAAAGGATTTCCACATATTTGTGTAGAGTTTCCATTGGAGAAAAGAAAAGTGATATTGTGTTTAAAATGTCTTCTTTATTTCTGCATATTTACTGTTTTGTTTTTTCACTCTCTTCCACTTTGTGTCTTGTTTGTTTGATTGTGTTTATTTCCTCTCACCCCATTCATCCATCCATCCATCCATCAGTTATCTTTACCCGCTTCTTCCATTTTGGGTCATGGGGGTCGCTGGTGCCCATGTCCAGCAATCACTGTGCGAGGGGCGGGGTACACCCTGGACGGGTGGCAAGTCCATCACAGGGCCACATAGAGACAAACGAGACAAACAACCATTCACTTTCTCACTCACACCTAGAGACAATTTAGAGTTACCAATCAGTCTAACATGCATGTTTTTGGTCTGTGGGAGGAAACCGGAGCACACGGAGAAAACCCACGCATGCACGGAGAGAACATGCAAACTCCACCCAGAAAGGCCCCTGGACCGGGGTTTGAACCAAGGACCTGCTCACTGAGAGGCAGCAGCTCTACCAGTTGCACCACCGTGCTGCCCCTCACCCCATTCATGTAAAATAAAATACAATGTCAGAAAAATGATCCTAATTTTCATGGAGAAAAATACATAAATACATACATTCTTCTTTCAGAAACACATATGTAATAACAGGATTAAACAGGTAAACAAAGTGCTTTCAGACTGACCGACTGCCTCTTCAGGTGTCCAGTAGCCCATCGTGTCACATATACGAGGCGAGGATGCGTGATAAGCATACTGGTGGAAGACGCCTTCTTTCTCACAGTTTTCACAGCTCACGCCAGACCCATGAAACGAGGAGCTGGGACAGTAGCAAACATAGCTCTCGATTAGGTCATACGTACATGCATGTGCACACAATGTTACAGAGGAGGTTGTGATGAAGCTGATGGTAATTAAATGTGCCTCATTTCAAATGTGTAAAGCAGCTGTCATAAACACCATAAAATCCAGGCTTGTTCAGTTGAAATGTCAAGATATGAACAGGGTTTTTATTGTTCCACTCACATGTCCACAAAGATTTGTATTCATTATGTATGTAGTATTATATATTCATTATTATTGTCCACTACCATGAAAGGCAGCATGAAAAAGGCTTGTTCTTGTGTGAGCGGGCGCTTGTTTCCTGTCTGTTAGCAAACTAGCTTATGAAGCACTGAACAGATTTTAATGAAACACAGTAAGTAATCATCAGAGGTAAATCTACAACCGATTAACTTTTGGAGACAAGACAATTTAAGATGGACACGTCAAGGAATCAAACTTAGCAAACACAAACATTTTACAGATATTGAGCTAATGTCTGGTGTGGTAGTAGCTGAGAGTTAACCCCATTCATTCAACTTTTAAATATTAATAAAAATATGAAGATCTTTGTTTAAAATGCAGCCATTCACAACACAAGACAGAGCTCAATCCGATGTACAATAGTCCCTTCGCTACTTTGCGGTTTGACTTTCGCAGACTCACTCTTTCGCGGTTTTTCAACGATTCTCAACTTTAATATTATTCATATGATTGGGACGGTACGGGATAAAAAGTTTATGAAAAATAATACTTCGGACAGGTGCTGCCATTTTGTAGTTTTCTTTTAATAAGTCTACACTGTAACGCAGGTCAAAAGAACTACACTACCCAGAAGCCAACAGTGCTTCCAGCCGCTGCTTTCTGCCGAAACAAAGGGAAAGTTTTGCGACACAAAGTCAGAAGTAATGATGTATCTGTTAAGCTCATAGAACTGTCAGGAAAGTCGCAAATAATCCTGAAGCTCAATTATCTACGCGCACATCAACTTGGACGGCGGTGGGCTTCATGCTGCAGGGTAAGTCTGCAGAACCAGAACCGAACATGACCGGAGCTGAGCTGCTGTTCTGCAGAACTGGTGAGTAAAATTTTGTAGTACTGTAATGTACTGTACATATATGTCTGTTTTTTAAATTGCATAGATTTAAGAGTTCAGAATATTGCAGTAGTGTGGGAAGGGTTTATAAATCCTTGAAATATATATAAATACTAAAATAAATATAGTCTTCCTACTTCATGGTTTTTCACCTATCCTGGTGGTGTGTGGAACGTAAACCCTGCAATAATCCAGGGACTACCGTATATTTCAGAGATAAATCAGTATGATCAAGTATACATACCTTTGAACAAGTGACCCTCTCATTGGTGGGAGCCAATATATAGAGACAGAATTGGCGCTTTGGTCAGTCACTATCGGGGCAAGTGGAATGGGGGCAGGTCGACGGTCCATTAGCCACTTCTGGTAGACCAGGTCAAGATAACAGTGCATCCTGGCTACTTGGTTTGGAGTGAACTGGTTGGTGCAGTTGTCATCTGATGGGTTGAGATAAAAAAAAAATGAACTCACAGCATTAATCCATTTAATGTTCTATGTTATCACTACCTAGTTAATATATGCATTCAATGCTAATATATTGGACATGAGAAGCTTATTCTTTCTAACAGGGTGAGAAGATAATGCTGTTGTACCAGTATAACTCATATAATTGTTGAAAGGAGTGTTCTGGAAGGTGGTAAATCCACACGTATCATTAACAGCTCCAGGGTCGTGGCAGGCTTTAGATTTGGTTGTTGGGGCAGTGTCGGCGCACAGATCTCCTGTCTCCATTGATGGGGTGGTCTCCTACAAACACACGACATATGACAAAGGTCAGACAAATGTTTGTTGACGCCAGCAAAAGACAGCAGAGATTCTAGATCTACATTCAAAAACAGCCTTTTAAAAGATCGGCAATGGGAGAAAAAAGAAAACCGTATGCTCATCATTTTTACAGTCAGCACCTGTCCTACCTGACATGGGTCATCACAGGAGTCCCGCTCGCTCACCCCCTTGAAGACATGGTACAGTCCAAAAATGTGTCCCATCTCGTGAATCATTGTGTTTTGGTGGCCTGTTGTACCAAAGTAGGATGGGTTGAGGACCATCCCACCTAGACAGAAAATAAAATTTCCACCATTTGTTAAAATGCTAATAAAAAAGTTTTTGTTTTAAAGAGCGTGGTCAGTTACTGTAAATATTATGGGCCATTTGATTTCTTATCAAAGTCAAGGCACTTTCTGATTCCAGAAGAACCAACACAGTAAAGTGATCACAGAAAATTGTGCTGTGTAGTGAAATAAACTGTTACGTTTTCATTTCACAATCCACTGCGTGTAAATTAAACTTCCCATTACCATCTAATAACTATTTGTAAACATCAAAGTTCATGCTCAATAATCCAGGTAGAATATCCAACAACGTTCAGACGGGTCATCTGGATGGTTTATTTTTTTGTTGAGACATTTCATCCTTCATCCAAAGGACTTCGTCAATCTGAGAAGTCACAACAAACTGAGTCCCACAAGCAGCACACTCCCATATGTGGACCAACCAGTTTGCTGGTGATAAGATGGTTTCTGGGACCCACCCTCTTCACCGTCGACTCCTCTGAGGCAGCAATAGCCAAAGTGGTTCAAAACATCAAAGTTCATGCTCAATAATCCAGGTAAAAAAATCCAACAAAGTTCAGTCAGGTTATCTGGACGGTTTCTTTTTTTTATTGAGACGTTTCGTCCTTCATCCAAAGGACTTCATCAATTGTAAACAGGTAATAATGTTGTGAAACTGAAATGTCATGTGTCATACATGTGATGGAAAACGTAATTATTCAATTTAATTCTCAAGTTCAAAAGATCTGCAGAAATGTGTTTAAAAATTATATTGTTTTTAAATCATGTAAAAATATATGTAAAAGGACAAAAAACACATTTGTTGATTTATGCAATAAAACCAGTAAAGTGTTTGTAAAGTTTGACGTGCATATTCATATATACAAGCTGAGGAAATGAAGAAAGCAACAAGAAAACAAGCTGTACATACTATATGTCCCACCTGTTGCGTAACCAACCTTGGTGTGTAAGAGCCTCCTTTGCCCATGGCCAGGTCGCTGCTCCTGCCAGCTCTTCACGCAACGAGTTGCTCGCAAAAAAAACATTGAGAGTGTCGCTGCTGCTCAGGTTTAACTCCTCCTTTATTTCTTTCACACTCATATAAGCTCTGCAGAAAATTAAAAGAAGAGAAGACTTGAAAAAATCAGACCACCAAAGTATTTTGCACATGATAAATATATATTTAGCACAAGTGACAGTTTCAAGAGAATAGGGCTGTAAAATACTTACAGTTCATGTCTACGTGGGCAAACTGAACTAAAGAAAACTCCAATCTGAATGTTATGCTGCTATAAGCTTAGAGAGCAGGATGACACATTGACCACATTTCCTCATTCTGCTGCTGTCTGTAATGACTAGCGGAACCCAGATTGGTACAAGACCAGAACGAAGCAGAATCAGATCTTTAGAAAGGAAGAAACAGTGTTTATTATATACAGTGTAGGGGGTTTATATACATATATGGCTGTCCTCCGGCGATCAGATGTAGGCGTCGGGAACCAGGGTAGGGCGGAATGTACAAGCAGGTCTGGCTGGAGAAAGCAGGACGACAGGACTGGCAAACAGAATTCGCTCGACAAGTCTGGCAGATGAGTGGCTCGACAGGTCTGGCAGGCAGGTGGTTGACAAGGCAACAAGGATGGAGTCAAACAGGCAGGGTACTGCGGGCATAAAGAACAAGATAAGAGTATATCATATACTCACACGTTTAGGCTGGAGGCATAAATACCAATAAAGCTCAATGCTCCAGCGATGAGTCACACAGGACTGCAGCCTTAAGTAGAGGTGTTCCTCATCAGGTGGATGACCGTCAGCTGGTGTTAATTAACGGCCATCTTGGAGGAAGGCTGCAGACATTGGGACTCCTACAGTACCCCCCCCCCTCAAGAATCGCCCCCAGGCGACCTGTGGCGCTTCTCAGGGTGGGCTTTGAAAAAGCTGGAGATCAGGCTGGGATCTAAGATGAACGATCTGGGGATCCATGACCTCTCCTTGGGACCGTAGCCCTCCCAGTCAACCAGATATTGGTAACCACGGCCCCGGCGACGGACATCCAGGATGGTCCTGACACAGAAGGCCGGGTGGTTATCGATCAATCGGGCGGGAGGGTGGAGGTCGGCAGGCGGGCTCAAGGGACTCTCAGAAACTGGCTTGATTTGTGACACATGAAAAGTTGGGTGGATCTTCATGGAGGTTGGTAACTGAAGGCGGACTGCAGACGGGTTGATGATTTGGTTGATGGGAAACGGGCCGATGTATTGGGGCGCCAGCTTCCTAGGGGTGTCTTTGATATTAATGTCTTTGGTAGAAAGCCATACCTTTTGGCCCACCTGGTATGGTGGTGCTGAGGAGCGATGGCGATCGGTGAACCTCTTGTTCTGGGCTGCCGAGCGCAGTAGAGCTGTCTTGGTTTGACACCAGACTCGTCGGCAACGGCGAAAATGATGCTGGACAGACGGGACTGAGATGTTGGCTTCCTGACTGGGGAACAGGGGAGGGATGTAACCAAGGGATGCCTCGAATGGTGACATCCCTATTGCCGAAGACCTGTGTGTGTTGTGGGCATACTCCACCCAGACCAAGTGCTGGTTCCAGGCTGAGGGGTTGCGTTCAACAACGCATCGGAGGGTGGTCTCAAGCTCCTGATTACATCGCTCAGCCTGGCCATTGGACTGCGGGTGGTAACCAGAGGTAAGGCTGGTGGTTGCCCCCAACGTCTTGCAGAAGCTTCGCCAGACCTGCGAGATGAATTGAGGACCCCTGTCCGAGACGATATCAGAGGGAATGCCGTGAATGCGGAAAACATGCTGAATGAGCGTTTGGGCTGTCTCAAAGGCAGAGGGGAGATTAGGCAGGGGGATGAAATGGGCAGCTTTAGAGAAACGGTCTATGACTGTGAGTATGGTGGTGTTACCTTCGGACGGAGGCAGACCCGTAACGAAGTCCACAGATATATGTGACCAAGGGCGGCTGGGGGTGGGTAGAGGTTGTAGAAGTCCGGCAGGTGGTTGGTTACCAGTCTTATTCCTGGCACAGGTGGGGCAGGCTGAAACAAAACTCTTGACATCGTGATTGAGAGTGGGCCACCAGAAATGGGTCTTGACGAGGGAGAGCATACGAGAGATACCTGGGTGACAAGAAAGCTTATGAGAGTGTAGCCAATCTAGTACCTTGGCCCTCATGGTTGAGGGGACGAAAAGTTTCCCAGTAGGAGCGGTGCCAGGTTCATCCTTTTGTGCCTCCAGGACCTCCTTTTCGATAGACCAGGTGAGGGCCCCTACGACACACACTGGTGAGATGATACTCTCCACCGTCTCTGGATCACTCGGAGGAGAAAACTGTCGGGAGAGCGCATCAGGCTTGATGTTCTTGGAACCAGGCCTGAAAGTTAAAACATAGTTGAATCGGTTGAAGAAAAGGGACCATCGTGCCTGTCTGGGAGTCAGCCGCTTTGCATCTCTTAGGTAGGTGAGGTTTTTGTGGTCGGTCCAGATAAGGAAAGGAGTAGCAGTACCCTCCAACCAATGGCGCCACTCCTCCAGGGCCAGTTTGACCGCCAACAACTCACGATTACCTACATCATAATTCCTCTCCGCTTGTGATAAACGCCTAGAAAAGAAGGCGCATGGGTGCACTTTATTGTCTTCTAGGGACCGTTGAGAGAGAACAGCACCCACACCAGTGTCCGAGGCATCAACTTCCAGAATAAACTGGCGTTTAGGGTCAGGGTGACACAAGACGGGAGTAGAGGAAAAAAGTCTCTTGAGCTTACCGAATGCAGCACCAGCCTCAGGAGTCCATTTGTAGGTTTGGTTGGTTGATGTAAGTTGTGAGAGAGGTGAGGCGATGCGACTGTAGTCCTTAATAAATCGCCTGTAGAAATTGGCAAAACCCAGAAAACGTTGGAGCTGTTTCTGGTTCTCGGGAACAGGCCAGTCCTCCACTGCCTTGGTCTTTTCTGGGCCCGTCCTGTAACAACCCCTCTCAAAGATAAAGCCCAGAAATGATACAGAAGGTACGTGAAATTCACATTTTTCTCCCTTGACAAAAAGTTGGTTTTCATAAAGTCTTTGCAGTACCGTACGGACTTGTTTTACATGTTCCTCTTCATTGTGAGAATAAATGAGAATGTCGTCTAGGTATACGAAGACGAAGTGGCCGATAAAATCCCTGAGTACGTCATTGACTAGAACTTGAAATACTGCCGGGGCATTAGTCAACCCGAAAGGCATCACTAAATATTCAAAATGTCCAAGCGGGGTCCTGAAGGCTGTTTTCCACTCATCACCCTCTTTAATCCGGACCAAGTGGTAAGCGTTTCTTAAATCAAGTTTGGAAAAGATTGTAGCAGATTGGAGGTGCTCATGAATGGAGTCAATTAAAGGTAAGGGGTACTTGTTTTTAATAGTGATGTTGTTTAGACCTCTGTAGTCAATGCAGGGTCGGAGGGTCTTGTCTTTCTTGGATGCAAAGAAGAACCCCGCACCGACTGGAGAGGTGGACGGGCGAATTATACCAGAATCGAGAGATTCCTCAATATATTTCTTCATGGACTCCCTTTCTGGTCCTGATAGATTGTATAGTCGACTGGCTGGTAGCGAGGCCCCAGGGAGGAGGTCGATGGCACAGTCGTACGGGCGATGAGGTAGTAGGGACAGAGCGCTTTGTTTATTAAATACAAGAGCAAGGTCGTGATATTCAGAAGGAACAGAAGACATGTCAGCTCTTTCTAAAATTTTAGTCTCCACAGGTCGGTTGGAGACTCCAGAGCGTAAACAATGTTTTAAGCAATTATCACTCCATTTTTCTATCCTCCCCAATTTCCAATTGATGCAGGGATTATGTTTCTTTAACCAAGGGTAGCCTAAAATGAGTTGAGTATTGGGAGATTCAAACACATAAAAGTCATTAATTTCATGATGGTTTCCTGAAATGATTAAGTGTAACTCAGTAGTCTTGAGGTTGATCTGGGCTAAAGTCTCACCAGTAACCCCCGCAATAGCAACAGAGGGGATTTTTTGAGTGGGTAAAAATAGTTTTTGGACTAAATTCAGGCTAATTAAATTTTGTTCAGCTCCGGAATCTATCAAGGCTTTGACAGGATGGCGGTTCTGATTGATCTGAATGAGTGTGGGTAACATGAGTCTGCTGGAGGGAGAAAAAGAGGAAGAACCCACCAATATCTCCCTTATTGACGGGCGGTCTCGTTTCCCCGGAATGGGCAGTTGGCTATATAGTGACCGGGGTTGCCACAATAAATGCATGAATTTGTATCACGACATCTTTGTTTCTCCTCTGTAGACAGACGAGTTCGACCTATCTGCATAGGTTCGGGTTCCGGAGGTTCAGAGAAACGTCTGGTCGAAACTGCAGGTTGACTGGGAAGCGATCCTGGAAATGAGTCTCCCTGTGGCTTGTAGTTTCCCAGTGGTGTTCGGTGTAAACGAGGCTCACCTGAAGGCATCGCGGAACCGGAAGTGGTGAAGCGGTGGGAATTGTAGTTCCTTTCTCTTCGCCATTCCCGGAAGCGCTCATCTAAAGCTACTGCCAGGTCTATGAGCTCGTCGAAGCTTTCGGGTTCGTCCCGTGCAGTGATCTGGTCCTTGATGGGGTCAGACAGAGAGCGTAAAAAGGTACCTTGCAGTGCCGTTTCATTCCATCCGGTCTGGGCCACGAGAATACGGAACTCGAGGGCGTACTCCGCGACAGGCCGACTGCCCTGGCATAGTCCGAGAAGCCGCTTTACGGCGTTCGGCTCCCGCAGCGGTCGATTGAAGATCTTCAGGAACTCCTTTAACAAGGTATCAAATGAAGCAGTTTCAACGTCATGGAACTGAAAATAAGAATTGGCCCAACGAAGTGCATCACCCTTTAATTGGTTAATGAAATACGTGATCTTAGCTGAGTCCGATGAATAGAGCTGAGGGGCTCCCTTGAAGGCAAGCTTACATTGTAGGATGAATCCTCCACACAGGCTGGGGTCTCCGGAAAAATATTCAGAGGGTTTAATTATTACCTGTTGGTTTGTTGGTGTGACTTCTGGAATTGGGTTGGAGGAGTTGTTTACAGGAGAAGTACTAGATTCTGTAGAAGAAGGAGAGGATCTTTGGTTTAGAGAAAAAACCATACCTCCAAGTTCTCTTAGATTCTCCTGGATTTCTTGCTGTTGGGTTAGCACTTGTTGAAGTATCCCCTCTATTCTGGTAATTCGTTCCATCTGTGAAGAGGACGAGGTTTGCTGGTCTCTGGTCTCGTTCTGGGTTTGTTTTGGCTGGAGCATTTCTGTAATGACTAACGGAACCCAGATTGGTACAAGACCAGAACGAAGCAGACTCAGATCTTTAGAAAGGAAGAAACAGTGTTTATTATATACAGTGTAGGGGGTTTATATACATATATGGCTGTCCTCCGGCGATCAGATGTAGGCGTCGGGAACCAGGGTAGGGCGGAATGTACAAGCAGGTCTGGCTGGAGAAAGCAGGACGATAGGACTGGCAAACAGAATCCGCTCGACGAGTCTGGCAGATGAGTGGCTCGACAGGTCTGGTAGGCAGGTGGTTGACAAGGCAACAAGGATGGAGTCAAACAGGCAGGGTACTGCGGGCATAAAGAACAAGATAAGAGTATATCATATACTCACAAGTTTAGGCTGGAGGCATAAATACCAATAAAGCTCAATGCTCCAGCGATGAGTCACACAGGACTGCAGCCTTAAGTAGAGGTGTTCCTCATCAGGTGGATGACCGTCAGCTGGTGTTAATTAACGGCCATCTTGGAGGAAGGCTGCAGACGTTGGGACTCCTACACTGTCTTTACTTTCCTTTGTCTACCTGTTTGTATTTGTAATTATCTCTGTCCTTAATATCTGTTTTTGGTCTTTCCTCCAGTAGAAAGTACACCTGAACCTGTCATTCTGTGTTTGTTTGCCTCTCCGTCCTGTTCCTCTCAAACCTCAGCCGGTCGAAGCAGATGGCCACTCGTCCTGAGCCTGGTTCTGCTGGAGGATTCTTCCTGTTAAAAATGAAGTTTTTCCTTTCCACTGTTGCCTTTGTGCTTGCTCGGGATGGGAGACTGCGACCAAGTTAAGATTCAACACAGTCTATTGCTTTCCTTAGATAGATAACTTTTACTAAATGGCTTTTTATGTATGTGAATGTTTTTGTGCAACGCCCTGAGACAAGTTTGGTTGAGACTTGGCGCTATATAAATAAACTGAATTGAACTGAATGTACTATTAATAAATCACTGTTATTAAAGCTCCAATAACTAATAGTACAACAGCCTATGTTGTAAAAGTAACCTTTTAACTGAGTAAGATATGTGTTTCATGACATTGGAAAAACTTGTGATGTGAGATATTTTAGTTTAATACTGCAATGACAATATCAATTTTGATGAACGCAAATTTTCCTTAGTACTTTATCTTCTGTCATTAACATCTAAACCAGGTGACAGCATTAAGGCCAGTGAGAATCCACTGGATTCACCAAATTACTATTAAAATGCAGAACATGAATGATTGATATTTAAAATTAATGACCTATGATTTATTGTAGGTCTTTGCAATACTGATATTGCAAAAGACTGATATTTATGAAAATACATTTTTGACACATGCAGCATTACTTTTGTTCTAAAACAAACAAAAATGTCATATCCAAAACTGAAAATTGCCAGTACTCCTCAGATACGAAACAAATATGTTTTGCCTTTCCTACTAATTTAGGCGCATTTTTCGAAAATATTTTGTTGGTCCCCATTCAACAAAACTTGATGGTTTCAAATTGTAGCTTGCAAACCAGTAATTTACATCCAGTTAGCCTAATAGATTAAATAAATATTTGCCTGAAAGGAGCTATATAAATCTAATTTAAGTATTAGCTTCATAACTGACAGGTTTTATTCAAATTTATACCATACATATATAAACATATTGGTATTGGCTTTTTACAGTATTTATATTTTTGGGAGAAAACTTTGCTATAGAAAGTTGTGTGACATTTTAAAAGCAAGATGAGCTATTTATCCATGCAAACTTACTTTTTATCATTTTCTACTAAGTTTATACCAGAGCAGTAATGTAACTAAAGAATTATTATTTTTTTATTGACAGCAATTCTTATAGCAAATAGTGTTTTATATACCGGTAACATTACAGACCTAGTAAGAAAATGTGTTTTTATATTTTGTGTAGTTCAAAGATGAAAATGTCTTAAACTTATCCTCCCTGATTGAGAGAATAACTTTACATTGAGACCATAAAAGTAAATACCCATTCATTAAACAAAATATGATTGTGCTCTCGTAAATGAACAGACATCATTTCAACTTAAAACTATGGAAATTAGTCTCTTGAGAGCAGACTTAAGAACTTGTGTTGTATACTTATTATGTAAGGTTAAGCTTTAGCAGATGGTAGTTCGTACAATCCATCAACGTCTATCATTGGTCCGAGCATAATTTTAAATCATAACTGTCTGAGCTATTTCACACTACTGCAATCTCCTCCACACAGCACACCATTCCCACATCTTTCTTTATCCATAAGGGATAAATTACCCCAGGAGGGCTTTGATGTGTGAAGCAGTATTTGCTTTTTCTTTGGCTGGGTGATGTCACATGTCATTTTTCTTCTTTGCTTTTATAGCTGGAAACCTTCTGCACCTATTACCATTAGGCCTTGCTTGGTCTGAGAGTCCTGCAGTAGGTCTAACCAAGTGCCTATTCCTGCATGCCTGACAGTTTAGGCTTTCGGGTGAGCCACTCGTTGTATTTCTGACGTGTCATATTGAAAATTAAATAAAAAGGCTGTATGGAGTCTTCTGCCCGTGCGTCAGTGCAGATAAAGTCAGATGACCTCTAATTCAGAAAAATGCATTCTGGTAAACGTATGAATCATCTTGTTTGTGAGGATTTTTTTTTTTTTCGTCTTTTACAGGCAAAGTTTTGGACCATAAAGCAGACGTTTTTATAATATTATTGTATCCTGTTATCATTATTGTATCACTTGTATCATGTTACATAAGTATGTTTGTCTTAAAACGTTTGAACTGCCCCAACTACCATCACCCCTACCCACCCCCAAAATAACATGTATTGTTTATTGACAACCAGTTTCACTATTGAATTGGTCCAAACAGTCCAAGAAACAGGCAGGTATTATCTGCTTAAATTAAGGCAAAATATTTTTTGAAGTAGTGCATATTTCTAGTTTCAAACTAAGCTCTTGTGCTGGGAAATGACGGAGTTGTAGCCAAATTGGTCAAACCTTGAAAATAATGTGAAGTTCAATCCCTTGGGATATTACAAGACGTAGCACTCAAAATATGTGTTGTTAACAATGTTGAGTTAAAGCCTCGTCATATTTTAGCTCACAAGCTGTAAAATTGACTGGATTACAGCCATCTTTGTGCAAACTAAGGTCAGTTATCTGTGGAGGCCATCTTGAATTGGTTTCCCTCCAAAAGTTAATCAGTTGTACAGCCAAAAATGTCTTTCTGAATGTTTCATTAATATCCATCCCGTGGATCAAGGAATACTATACAAACAGACAAACAGTGTTAATGCCTATAGGTAATGACAAAACTTTAAGCAAGAATGTCACAGAGTGTGTTGCGCTCAAAGTATGTGTGGGGGCAATGCTCATGTCCTACTGCAATCAAATGTTAGCTCAATAGCTATAAAACTTACTGAACTGGAGCCATTGTTGTGGTTTCTAAGATTGGGGAGTGGCAGCACAGAGGTTAGAGGTGGCAAGCCTGTGATCAGGAGGTCGCCATTTCAAATTTGCTTACCATTACATAAAAATGAGGGTGGGGAAATTTAAGTATCCACACTTACTGCCACCCTCATTTGCCTCACTCTGGGCCCTTGAGCCCTTAACTCCCACCATCTTCTCCCTAGACGGCAGCCTTCTGCGCCACACATGTAGGCTATGGTTCTTTGATGGTCAACGCTTGTGTCAGGAAAGACGTCCGGAGTAAAAACAATTGTCAAATCTTCATGCGAGTGAAGAAGGGTACAGCCGATAGAATTTCAAAAAAGTGGCTTCTCAAGTTGATTGGCTATGGTGGCCAATGGCCATCTTGAATTGGATTGGCTCCAAAAGTTTTTTTTTTTTTTTTTATTGTAGAGGTCCATCTAAGGATTATTTCTGAACGTTTCTATAATATCTGTCCAGTGGTTCATAAAATATTTTGCTAACAGACAAACAAAGTTCATTCCAAATAGTTAATAAAAGGATTTTAATAAAGATCTTGTGCTAGCTGTTAGTGTTCATAAGTTGGGGAGCAGTCTCAGCTACTACCACACCAAACGTTGTCAATATTTGTAAAATTGGCTGAATTATAGATATTTATTGATTTTTAAGGTTAGCTGACTGACAGACATCGGCAAAAACATTGTTGTTCGCCTTCAACTTTAGTAGTGGGGAGTAAAAGAAAGCAGCATTTTACTACCCCATACACTAACATATACACGCCATACACCTAAGATCTAAACTGGTGCTAACGTGTTGCATTTCAGCAGCCAACAGCCCAGAATGTGGCTAATCCTCCAGTTAATGCTCCCTCCCTCAGTGCATGTGTTGTACAGTAAATAAGAAAAGTGTTTTCTCAGGCACTTTTCTTGAATAAATAGGGTTTCGTGTTTAAGATGCTTTAAGGAAACCCCACTCTCACTACATTACAGCCAAGTTCAGCCAAGGCTGCATGCAGTATCCATCATCATAGGCTGCACAATTAAAGATGACAGAAAGCTGACCACTAAAGAGTTGACTCTTCAACGTCTGAGGTCTAAAACGATGCCTCAAAGGAAGAATACTGCCAATGTGGAAAACATTAATAGGTTTGCATGCTTGAACTGAAAAATTTGGTTATGAATTTGAAATTGTGTGGGCAAGTCAAACACTGTGTGTATTAACAGCAAAGTCAGCAACAGTGTAGCCACCCCATAAAGCAATAGCTGTTCGTCCATTTGAAATATTTTGACAAGTCACTATTTTAGAAACCAACAGAATCAAGAGAAAGACACACGTTTACAGCAACAGCTAATTCACTTGTTTTTGAACAAGGTTAGAATAAAGTATATGTTGAAATGTATAATGGAAACAGTTGTTCAAGTGTTGGTAGTTGCAGTGAGAAGTTATTACAACTACTAAATAATTTATTAAAAACCATGTTTAAAGTTTGAACGTAGTGTGCTTTAGGTGATTTACCAACTCAGTCTTGTTAATTTTGCCTTTACAATAAAGGATTAGAATGGAGAAGCTAACAATTGTCTGAAATCATACACAGTTTCATTTAAAGCCAAGCAAAATTGAAAACCAAATAAGTTACAAGACATGCAGGAGAGACAAGTTTGCCACCCATTTGGTAGCTATATTCATATTAATTGATGATTCTTTTAATGTTTAGTCAACTAAAGGCTGTATGTTCAGGGATTAAAACTGCTTGGTTAGGGTACAATTCAGGTACAATAAATAGGCCAACCCAATGTTGAAGTAGATTAAACATCTAGTTCCTGTGTACGTTCCTTTGTATGGAAAACTCCGGCACAACAATTTCCTGCAGGATCAATAAAGTTCTATCTTATCTTAGCTGCCTCTATAGGTCTACCTTTATAGGTGGAGATGGACAGTTTACTTATAATTAAAGATCTAGCATTCCTTAAAGTAATGCATATCACTCGTTGCCTTTCACATCAGAGATTTAGACACAAATTCAAATTAAGAAATGATGGAACTGTAAGGTGGTGGCACGATGGTGAAGTGATTAGATCTGTCACATCTCGGCAAGTAGGCCGCAGGTTCACCTCCTGACCTGAGACCGTCCTAGATGGAGGTTGCATGTTCTCTCCATGCATGCGTGGGCCTCTCACACAGTGATAGCTAAATACAGGCACCAGCTGCCTGTGACCCAGAAAGTAGAAGTGGGTAAAGATGAATGAATGGATGGTTGTATGTATGTATGTATGTATGTATGTATGTATGTATGTATGTATGT
>NC_056506.1:22635254-22639615 GCF_014905685.2 Nematolebias whitei
ATGTATGTATGTATGTATGTATGTATGTATGTATGTATGTATGTCTGATTATTATTATTATCATCAAACTGCTAGCGGGGCCTGCTAACAAGATCCTCCTGCTAAACAGACCAAACTCTACGGACCTGTTCAGTTCTGCAGGGAAACCTGGGATGTTCTCTGTCTGCCAGACCTGGTTCTGGACTGCGGTCTGTGAGGGCAGTTGCTGCGGTCGTTATTACCAGCAAGCTGCTGATCGGAGCTGCTAACAAGACCATGCCACTAACCGAACAGAACCATGATGTTGAAAGAACCTCACTGCTAACTGAATCACACTGTAGATGTATTTCTTTTTCAACTTTGGCACCTTGTTTTTAGTATTTTAGTAGTATTATTTAGTATGTTTTTTAGTAGTTTTGCTGCATGCTTAGCTTGTTGTTTTTTGGAGGTGAGTCGAGACGGTTCTTCTCATCCTAAGCATTTCACTGCATTGTTGACCTTGTGTTGATTTTGCATATGACAAATAAACCAAACCTGAATGATGGATGGCATTGTAAGTATTTTGGTCAAACCAAATAATGAGTGAAATCTCATGATCTCAAGAATCACCAAAAGCTGCAGTGTCTTTCCCCTCCCGTAAAGCTTCCTCATAACACCAAATATGTGTCATGATAAAAGCTGACTTCTAAAACGTCTGGACCTGTACCGGCCAGCAGCAGTAAGGTCTCGCACTCAGAACAGCTGGACAGCAGCTCAGAGAGGGTTGAGGGGATGGGAGATATCAAAAACCCAGGCCACGGACATAAAACTGCTCATGATGCTCAACAAATGCCAGCAATATATCATCTTCTCATTAATTTTCCTTCTGCCTAAGAAAGTTCGATTTGTGATCCACAAACACAGATGCACATGTGCACAACAGCATGTCAAAGCTCGCACAGATGTTTCCAACAAGCTGAAGTCAGAACCTTTCAAGGAGACCCACACTACTGTTAACCCGCTGGGCCCATCTTTTTACGACACTCCGCTCTCCTGCGTGTTAGCCATTCATGTTGTTTCAGCGGAGGGCGCGAGCTTATAGACAGAAACTCTGGCAAGACTCACTGCAGGAGTTTCCCTGCTTCGATGAAGTGTACACATTCTGAGATGTGCTTTCAATATCTAAACAGAAGACTTTTTCCACAAGTTTTTTTACTTTTATTTAGATTAAATTAAACCTAGTAGAAATCAAGCAAAATATTTATGTAGTGAAGAAAAAGGTAGGAATTATGATTGTGCAAAAAATAAGTTCACAATCCTGTTTGCTGCCTATCTTTTTTTTAATTAACACTCATCTCCAGTCTGCAGGTAGAAAGTCTAGGCTGTGATAGGGAACAGCTGACCATAATAACTACCAACCACATTTTCCTCTCTGTCCTCCTGTTTCTACCTCACCAAGCTCACGACAGAACAACATAAATTACATTGTGACACACCTGAAGGATTTCCTGCATATGGCTAAGCAATGAGACCACACACATCCAAGTTCTACCCAGCCTGCAACTGTATCTTCCAGAAGAAGCAAACATAAGCATGGTGTCCATTTCCAGGCAGAGCCTGTTTCACATTCACAGCTGCAGAAACCAACACCTGGAAGCTGAACAGGACAGGACAGGACATCTGTTTGCCACAAGGAAGTTCTTGTCTTGCCTTCACCTGTCCAGCACAGAAAGTACTAAAGACTAGACCTTACTACAAAACAGTTAAATCTGAGGTGTGCTACTCAGACAACTGCTGTAACTAGATAAAGAAAACATCCTGTGAGAGGATCTGTGTGTGTTTTGTGTCTCTTGTGTCATCTGTCCTGCCGTCCTCAGTGTTTCTCCCTCATGTAATCAGCTCCTGCCTCTGCCACCTGTTGTCCTTCCCCAGGTGTTTGTGTTAATCCCCCCTTAGTTTGTCTATGCTGTGTTTTGTTATCGTTCCCCTCTCCATGGATTGTCCTGTATGGCATCATGTTACTGTCTTCCTCCGTATCTCCTCATCGTTTATGTAAGTTTTGTTGCCACGTCAGCCCTTTTTGTTTGTATTAATAAATATTCTTTATTGTATTCTTGAGTTCCCGAGTTATGTCTGCACCCACATCCAACCACACCACAGACCATGATATGCTGAGCATCTTTGAGGAAGTTAAGATGACTTATTTTTGGCTCATTACGATGTTAATTTCTTCAGAGTTTGAAGCTGTAAATCAAGCTTTGTTGCCCCAGAAACCTATGATATTCTACTTTATAGAAATGTACCAATACCTTTTGTTGGCCAGTTTCCACCTGTGATTTTCATAAAGCTCTGACTGTATTTCAATTTTGGCCAATTCCTAGTTCTCAGTAAGAGCTATAATTATTAGCTTTCCTTTCTGTTTCTGATTGAACAAAAAAATCAGCTGGCAGTTTATAGTATAATATATTTAATAAAAAAAATACAATTTACCTTAAACAACAGCAGGTTAAAGTCTGTCTCTGCAAATAAAGTGCAAATATCAATCTTCAGATTGTTGGAAATTGTTATTTGTCACAAAATCCAACTAAAATCACTTCACCACTTGCTCTTGTCAAGGGCAGATGCTTTCCCCTCCTCTCCCTCCTCTGCTTTGCTTTTGCTCTGTCCTGTCTGTGAAACTGCTTCAGAGTCTCTCTCTACATATCTTCCGAACCATATTTTTTTGCTATGGATCTGGTCAGCTGGTCTCTGAATGCAACTGATAAAATTTTCTCGACGAAAAGACAAGCTTCAGGTGAGCAGACTTGCCCTGATGACACGCACGCAGCTGGATATGTCATTGATTTAGAAGGTGATGTGTCTGTCTATCTCTGCTGTCCATTGGTGATGTTAAAGACGCATAATCGACCTTGGCACCCCTCGAATGTGTTTATGGATCTCACCAGAGGGAACTGACTGATTAGAACATTTTTATTAGAACACTTACAATGCCTCTGGAGTGTCCTTGGACACATTCACCACTCTTGTCGTCTCCCATCCCCTGCGGAATGTCTGCGTCACTATGTGCCTATGTACGGGGTGTTTATTTTAAATCTCAGACTCTCCCTCCTCAGGCAAGGAGTGAGGGTTTGATAGGATTTTTTTTTATTATTCATGTGTCACTTTCATTACTTTTTGTCTGTCTAAACAGATCTCACTTGTAAATGAGTCTTCAAAGCTCAATGTGATTTATCTGTCTAAATAAAGGTTGAATGAAAAAAATAGAATTACTGTTTAGCTTTTTATAAGCCAAATAACTCCCACCGTATACTCCACAGTGAATATATGCACAGTAACTCCATATACAAGCGTTGCGAGAGTTTGTTTCGCATTGCCGGTAGTAAGTCAGACCCCTTCAGGGTGGGAGTTGGACTCCACCAGGGCTGCCCATTGTCACCAATTCTGTTCATAACTTTTATGGACATAATTTCTTGGTGCAGCTAGAGGGCGGAGGGATTCCGGTTCGGTGGCCTCAGGATTCAATCGCTGCTCTTCGCAGATGATGTAGTCCTGTTGGCATCATCGTGTCATAATGTCCAGCTCTTACTGGAGTGGTTCACAGCCGAGTGTGAAGTGGCTGAGATGAGAATCAGCACCTCCAAATCTGAGGCCATGGTTCTCAACCGGAAAAAGGTGGATTGATCTCTTCAGGTCGAGGGTGAGGTTCTGCCTCAAGTGGAGGAGTTCAAGTATCTCAGGGTTTTGTTCATGAGTGAGGGAAGAATGGAGCGTGAGATTGACAGATGGATCGGTGCAGCATTTGCAATATTGTGGACTCTGTACAGGTCCATTGTGGTGAGGAGAGAGCTGAGCTATAAGGCAAAACTCTCTGTTTACTGGTCGGTCTACGTTCCTACCCTTAGCTATGGTCATGAACTCTGGATAGTGACTGAAAGAATGAGATTGCAGATACAGGAGGTTGAAATGAGTTTCCCACAGGGCAGCTGGACTCTCCCTTAGAGATAGGGTGAGAAGTTCAGTTATCTGGGAGAGACTCAGAGTAGAAATACTGCTTCTCCACATTGAGAGGAGCCAGTTGAGGTGGTTTGGGCATCTGGTAAGGATGCTCCCTGGGCGCCTCCCTAGAGAGGGCCTTAGGGCATGTCCGACTGGGAAGAGACCTCGGGGAATATCCAGGACATGCTGGTGAGACTATGTCTCTTGGTTGACCTGAGAATGCCTTGGAATCCCCCCAGAAAAGCTGAAAGAGATGTCTGGGCCTCCCTGCTCAAACTGCTGCCCCGCAACCCAACTTTGGAACAAGCGGAAGATGATGGATGGATGTATGGATGGATGGATGGATGTATGGATGGATGGATGGATGTATGGATGGATGGATGGATGGATGGATGGATGGATGGATG
>NC_056506.1:22640015-22658997 GCF_014905685.2 Nematolebias whitei
TGGATGGATGGATGGATGGATGGATGGATGGATGGATGGATGGATAACTCCCACAGTCATTATTTCTTGTATGTAGCCTCTAACACCACTTGTCATCTGGCCTTTTTATTCAACACTGAATCTTTTTAAGACATCTATGCTGTTGCTAGCTAGTGGCTTAGCTATGTTGCATTTAATAAACAGATTTTGATCTATTTCTTTTTTGTCACTAACGTGGAATCTAAAAGTATCCATTAACGTTTGTGAGAATAATATGAAGCATTCAGTTGTTTTATTTCTGCTCTGACTACACTGTTAAAGTTGATAGTTTGTATTTTTACCTCATTTTCTCATTAAAAAAAATCATCACATATGCTAATTGTTGGTTGTTTAATCATCAAAATGTCTTCTGTAGAAGTTAAACTTTATCGCAGTACTTAAACTTTTGAAGAATAAACTGTGGAGGAATTTTTTTGGGACTGTAAGCTAAAATGAGATGATTTTCTATTTGTTCCAGCAAATCTGTGTCAACCGAAGATATATAGAGGTCAATTTATTCAATGTTTATTGAAAAAAACTGCTTTTCTTCTTGTTTTTAGCTCAATAATCAGACAGTGTATTGAGCTGTCAATTTTTCATCAGATTACTCTAGACATGAAGTGCCAAATATATATACATGTATTTCCTAACCTGTCATAACCATTGTTTTAAGTGGTCCAGTGTAAGCTTGTGGTTTTCCACAATTTGGATTAAGGACTTGAATTAAGTTCTTTAAAGCAGCGGGCCTGCGGCCTCATGGCGAGAATTTATGCATGTGATTTGGAACTCTGCATGAGCCTGTCTGTCAGAAGGCAGCAGGCTGCAGCTCAAGTTGTTTAGTAAAAATAACTGTGTACCTCGGCCTCGTAATCTGCTGTGCCCCCTCCACTAATCTGTCTCTACCACCAGGGGAGAAGGTTAGAGCACCTAATTGAACATGTAGTTCAAGTTCATTTCTTCTTATTAATCAGCCTGCCACCTGCAGTTGAGTTCTGACACTCTTTATGTGATATAAACAGACTAAAACTTTCCTCCCACACTAGTTATTCCCTGGTTAGTGGTCATAACCTCACCTCTCAGGAGATTCAGGATCAAAGCAGGTCTTGAGGACATCTGTGACATCTGGATCACAGCAGTCTCCATCATCATAGTCGTAGTATATGCTGTTGCATTCCGGGTTACAGACACCATCTTGTCTCTTCCAGTTGTAGCAGTGTCCCATCCTGAGGCAGTCCCCTCCATCGTGGCCTGTCCTCGGGTGGTCGCACTCCGGGTCACACTGGCGGTTCCCAATCTTGCCAATTCGACAGTTGCTGAGGATAAATTTCCGCCGAAGGCTGGAGTTTTTCACATTATGGACTCTCAGATCCAAAGTGATGTTGTATGGCCTGAAGGCTTCGTTCAGAACCTGATGCTGGATCTGAATCTGGGACATTGTCACTGTTGGATTTCCACCGTCATCATCTGAGAGGTTGACAATTCGATAGCGAATGCGCTTGGGGGTACGCAGCTGCCAGTTATTGTTGTAGCCAGAAATGATGTCGGTGTTGTCACACTGTGTCAGGCCACAGGGCGGGGGCAGGAACAAGGAGATGTGTTCTTGCTCAGGCACAGGAGTGGTGACGACAGTAGGATGAAGGCCAAATTTATAAGGAGTCCATAGACGCTCCACCTTAAAAACAGAAGCATTATAATGGAAAAGTTTTGTACGATATTGATCTGGTTCAAGTGTATAAAACCAATTTGTCCAATAAAAATTAAAGGCAGGCAGGAATCCCCGTGGACTAAGATGTTTGCAGATGACATTGTGATCTGTGGTGAGAACAGTGAACAGGTGGAAAATAAATGGAAAAGAGAAAACTCCCCAGGAAAATGGGGAGTGCGGTGAAGAGGTGAAGAAGAGAGTCCAGGCAGGATGGAGCGGATGGAGAAAAGTTTCAGGAGTGATTTGCAACAAAAGGGTGTCAGCAAATGTTAAAAGAAAAGTTTACAAGACAGTGGTGAGACCAACTGTGTTGTATGGTCTGGAGACAGAGACATGGACAAAAAGACAGGACAAAGAACAGGAAGTGACAGAAATGAAGTTGTTGAGGTTCTCCTTAGGAGTGACAAGGATGGATAAGATTAGGAATGAGATCATCAGAGGTACAGCACAGGTTGAACAACTGGGAGATACAGTTAGAGCGATCAGACTGATATGGTTTGGACATGTCCAGAGGAGGGACAGTGGGTATATTGATATAAGGCTGTTAGAAATGCAGCTGCCAGGAAAAAGACAAAGAGGAGATATATGGATGCAGTTAGAGAGGACATGGAGGTAGTTGGAGAGAGAACAGAAGATGTAGAGGACAGAGTGAGGTGGAGAAGGATGACTTGCTGTGGCGACCCCTGAAGAGAGAAAAGCTGAAAGAAGAAGAAGTCCAATAAAAATGAAAACAAATTATATTAACATAAGTTATACATTATTACACAACACAGATATTAAATTAAACCATTTACATTGGTGAAATCCCCCCACATCGATAGAACTGGCTTGCTGGTCTCTATTTGAAGTGGGCATTTAAGGAGGTCCTCATGAGTGCGGGCATAGTCCCATAAGACCACTCCTCCAATGTGGCCCCTGAAGCTGTGGCCCTCGTCGGACTGTTTGCTGCCAAGAAATAATGTTCTGCAGGTCTGCATGAAGCGACTGTAGAGACTCCCAGACTGGAGACTACTTTCTCCTACCTGAGACAAATAGAGGGGAAACAAAAAATAAAAAGTATAGTGTAAACTTCTCCTTGTTTCAACCTTTTTTAACATAAATTATGACCTAAAAAAGTTAAATATGGTCCTCTGGACATTAAAAAAAAAAGCAAAACAACAAAAAAATGTAGAAACATTTTGTCTTTCATCCAAGAGACTTCCTCAGTCTGAGGAGCTGTATTCAGCTCAGTCTCTTAAATAGCACCTTCTCAGAGTGGATCAACCAGTTTTGCTGCTGACAACCAAAACCAGCTGATCACATGCTCAAGAAGGACCATCAGCCTAACAATGGATCATTAGCACACTGATGGCTGTTTACTATTCACAGAGGGCTGAGTGATACTAGCAATCACAGCATTGTAAGAGGGGGACAGTTGAACCTGGAGGCCTCCACCCCTGTTTAATGATGGACAATTTCTTTTCACAAAGATGGCCTCCTTTACTCCTCTCTCAAACCATCGTTCCTCTCTGTCCAGGATGTGCACATCTTCATCCCTGAAAGAGTGACCGCTGGCCTGGAGATGAGTGTAGACCGCAGAGTCCTGGCCTGATGATATTGATCTTCTGTGCTGGGCCATCCTTTTGGCCAGTGGCTGTTTAGTTTCCCCGATGTAAGACTGATCACCCTCCTGACACTGAACAGCATACACAACATTGCTCTGTTTGTACCGGGGGACTGGATCTTTGGGATGAACCAGTCTTTGCCGTAATGTATTTTGGGGTTTAAAAGCCACTGGGACGTTATGTTTAGAAAATAAACGTCTCAGTTTCTCTGATACTCCCTCAACATACGGAATGACCACTGGTCTGGGTCTGGGTTCCTCCTTTTCACCTGTTGGCTGACTGGAGTCCTGTTTGGGTTTCTTCTTTGCTTTCAGGAAGGCCCAGTTAGGATATCCACATTGCTCTAGAGCCTGTCTTGTGGGGGATTTCTCCTTCTGCCTGGCTCCTGAGCTAGTGGGGATGCTGTCTGCTCTGTGGTACAGAGTCCTGATGACTCCTAACTTGTGCTCCAAAGGGTGATGGGAGTCAAACTGTAAATACTGGTCTGTGTGGGTGGGTTTGCGGTACACCTCAGTTTGCAAATGTATAAGACTGAACTGAATACAGCAACTCAGGCTGAGGAAGTCTTTCGGATGAAAGACGAAATGTTTCTACATTTTTTTGTTGTTTTGCTTTGTTTTGTTTTGTTTTGTTTTGAATGTCCAGAGGACCAGAGTTAACTTTTTTAGATTTTTCTACCTGGATTATTGAGCATGCATCAGGATATAAATTATGACATTTTCAACACACAAATAACATTTTCACACTACAAGTTGGCTTTGAAAATCCTTTTTGTCAAGCACATTCTCAAACTTAAGTAATCTTTGTCACCTAAATACTTCAAGTGGCTGACTCTAAAGTAGCTGTCTTCTCAATAACAGGCAGTGAGTGACGATTTCGCCGTCTACTCTGAGTGATGATTTTTTTTCTTCTAAGGAGAAAATTTACACGCCAGCACGTGATAGTCGCATGACCGATTTAAGTAGCAATCATTTAAATTTGATATTTTTATTTCAGGCTGAGACAGCTCTAAAAGACAGTAATTTTCTGTGCTAAAAATATTTAAAAAATAGTATTTTAAGCAGTTAAAGTAGTTGATTTCTGCAGTAATGTAAATATAAATGTTGTCATACTTGTCAGCAATCTCTCTTTTCCCTCTCACATCAAAAACATTACCCGATCTGCATCCTTAACCTATGACACTTGAAACTATTCCGTCCTTCCGTCTTTCTGTACGCTGCTTAGTTCATAGTGTCATCATTTCTCAAATTAATTTTTGTAACTTTCTTCTCTTCGGGCTCCCTCACAAATCCCAACGAAAGCTTCAAATGGTCCAAAATTCATCAGCTTGCATCATTAACAAAACACCCTCTTTTCACTACATCACTGCGTTCCTACAGCAACTTCAGTGACCTCCGGTCCAGTCATGTTCAGAATTCAATTTAAAAGTGAATGTGTGTTTGAATGTGTAATGCTGCACACATTCAAAGCCATCCTCAACCTCGCCCCTACTTGGTTTGTTAATATCTGAACATACTAAAGAAAAAAATAAAGTAAAATCTAGATGTATTTCAGTTATCGGCATGAAATTGTGGAATGAATTGAATGATGATCTCAAATGATGTACTTCTTTTGGTGAGCTTTAAAAGAGCCTTAAAATGTAAAATTATCATAGTTTATACCATGTAGATGTGTACAACCATGTATGTATGTAATATGAGTATGTGTACGTATGTATAGACATACATAATTAAATATAAGTTTGTACTTAAGTACGTATGTATGTATATGGACAGTAGATATCTTTCAGCATAGTAGACTGCTGAGTCTATGAATGGGTAGGCAAGTATAAGTCTTGGCTTCAGCCTATTGCTTTTTTGGTAAATTATGGATTTGTAAAATTGCATTTTATACTCAACAATTTTCAGTCAGGTCAACTGGACAGTCTCTTTTTTTGTGCTGAAACTTTTTTGTGCATCAGTCAACTGATGAAGCCTTCTGGATCGAAGGCGAAACGTTTCAGCACAAAAAAAAAGACTGTCCAGATGACCTGACTGAAAATTTCTGGATTGTATACCTGGATTATTGAGCATGGACTTTGTTGGTTTTGAACCAGTTTGACATGACTGTTGACGAGGAAGAGAGCCAGCACTGGAGGAGGGGGCGTGCCAAAGAGACCATCTTAGCACCAACAGAACAGGTTTGTTCCACTTTGGAGTAAGCTGTTGGGGGAAGAATCAGTTTTGTGTTGTGTGTTTCCTTGAGTGATGAAGCCTTCGGGATGGAAGGTGAAACGTCTCAGCACAAAAAAAATCAACTGTCCAGATGACCTGACTGAAAATTGTTGGATTGTATACCTGGATTATTGAGCATGGACTTTGTTTGCATTTTATATTGTTTTCCTTTTTTGTAATGTTGTTAATTTACCTAAATAAATTTGAGTTGAGTATTTGTTTGTCTGATCTCCTGCACATCACCACTCATTCCTGTTCTCTCTGTTTGTCCTCTTCTTTCTACCTCACCATGCCCTCTGTCTGCCTCAGCATCATGGGAAACAGCTTTTCCCACTCTGCTCCCTAACTCTGAAACTCTTTTCCTCCATCCATCAAATGTTTTGACTCTCTTATGACCTTCAAATGACAACTAAAAACACATCTGTTCAAGTTAGCTGTCTTCCTCTAATATCTTAGTCATCTCTGATAGTTGTTTTATTTTTGATCTGTACTATTTTATTGTGAATTTTTTTGTATTGCTTTTAATTTTTGAAAAGTGTCCTTGGAGGTCTTGAAAGGCACGAACAAATAAAATGCATTATTATTATTGTTAGTCTAACATTAACAACATTTCTTTTAAGAAACAAAAAATAAAACACTAACATAATTGCATTTTAAAGTCATGTTATAACAGAGTTTCATGCCACCACAACATAAAAGGGTTGACTGTTGTTTGACACAAAAATAAACTGAAAGTGATGTTGATCGATAAAGAAAAAAATAATAAAACTTGATATATTATATTTCAGCTGTTCAAAAAAATTTTTTTGACCCCTAGCATCTTAAAATCTAGTATCTGCTTAAGGAAATTGTAGAATAAACTATAAAGTATCATCATTTATTACAGGGGGGAAAATACAGTATCATGGTGAAGTCGTTCAATCATAAAGCCAGCAAAAGTTTCATCCATAGCACTTTTTAAACTTTTTATACATGTAAGCTTAGAGCCTACACTGGAAAGTTCATTTAACCTTGAATCCCCCCAAAAAATATATCATGTAAATTTTAAATAAAAACAGAAAGCAATCATTTGGAAATCTCATAAAGCCACATTTTACAGCACGACGGCTCAGCGGTTAGCACTGTCGCCTCACAGCAAGAAGGTGGGTTCAATCCCCGGTTGGACCAGGGGTCTTTCTGGATGGAGTTTGCATGTTCTCTCCGTGCATGCGTGGGTTTTCTCCAGGTACTCCAGTTTCCTCCCACAGACCAAAAACATGCATGTTAGGCTGATTGGTAACTCTAAATTGTCTCTAGGTGTGAGTGAGAGAGTGAATGGTTGTTTGTCTCGTTTGTCTCTATGTGTCCCTGTGATGGACTGGAGACCTGTCCAGGGTGTACCCCGCCTCTCACACAGTGATAGCTGGACATGGGCACCAGTGACCCCCGTGACCCAAAAAGGAAGAAGCGGGTAAAGATAATGGATGGATGGATTAAAAACCTAAATAACTTAAAGTTCTACCATACCCCCCCCAAAAAACACACACCTTAGCTCCATCAACATACAGGGTCATGTTGTGGCTGTTGTACGTGACCATTAGGTGAGTCCAGACATTGGCTTGGTACCGGTGGTGACTATAGACGGTGGTGGATTTCACAGCTCGGTCCGTACGAAGCGAGAAGTAGAAGCGTGCATCTTTGGTACCTGCTGGTTCCACAGTCTGAATGCCTACTGACCAGCCTTTCTCATTTAGTGAGTGGGAACAGTTGTCAAACACACCTAGGACACACAGCACAGAGAATGTAAGTGAGAGTAAAAAAACTTTGGGGAAAATGAATCGGAAAGCACAGGAAAATCAATAAATAAATGAAAACAAGCCTTATTTCAAAAGGATTATCCTCCCACTCCTAAAGATTGAGAAAATGAAAGCTGTACTGGGACAGAGACGGAAACAGATAGAGCACGCAAAGCCAGAGACGGCAAACAAGGATGAAGAGAGGAAGAAGGGCACACGCTCTTCACTAAGCCAAGGCAAAGCCCTGATGTTTCCATCTGCTGTTGCAACAGACTCAAACCTACATCTGCTCCCCAGATGTCAAACAACTGGGACAGCAAAGGGTCAGGGAACCCCTTCACCCTCCTCAGTGCGTGCATGTCATACGCTTACACATGTATGTATGCGTGTGATTTTGTAAAGTGGGGAAACTGTTGTGGAACGGCCCCAAAGAGATGTGACAGTTATGTATTTAAAGTTAGAGTAATGGGCTTGGGAAGCTCCAGTGTACAGTTGTACAGTGCACCATGCTGTGAAAATATTATTTAATGGCTGACAACAGGAAGAGAGTGTTGTTTTTAGTGGTTCATGCAGCACCAGATGAGAGCAATTTATTTTGTAATGCAAAATAACAAAGTTTATGGCAAAAGTGGTCGTAATCTTGTGAAACATTTACACTACCAACACAAATATTGTACTGAATCAAATTAGATGATGATGTTTTAAAGCTGTATTTATTTTGGGCGCAGGCCACAAAGCACTGACAAGCATGCCAGCAAACAATTGTCTTTTCACACATTTTGCTGCTTGAAATAATGTTTATAGTAACTTCATGTTCACTTCACTCCAACTCTGGAGAGAAGTCCGGGTACTTGAGCTACTAAGTGCTTTGTTATGCTCTCCTGGTCCTAACTTAAACTGTTGTTGTTTATTAAGCCTTGTGTGCCATTTATCAACTCTATGCTGGAAACATTACCACTGTTATATTTTCATTCAATATAAATACTCTTTATGTTATATATGTTTCCATTAGGTAATGCGGTAACATTTTACAATAAGATACACAAAATTTGATTAACTACTAGGGAACGCCTCAGGAACGAATCAGGAGCTAATGGGTAGTTAACCAGTACTTACTGGGGAACACACAGCCAAGCCTTATTAGAGGACTACTGATTTGTTACCTTGTAAATGAAGAGGAACTAATCAAGAACTAATGGGTAGTTACCAATGGACCCAAAGAGGAACAAATCAGGAGCTAATGAGTAGTTAACCAGTACTTACTGGGGAACACAAAGTCAAGCCTTATAAAGGGACTACTGGTTAGTTACATTGTAAATGAAGAGGAAATCATCAAGAACAAATGGGTAGTTAACCAGTACCTACAGGTAAACACGCAGCTAAGCATTATTAACTGGTTTGTTACCACAGAAACAGAGGATAAATTCTCCATGTGGGTTGTGAATAAACCCTGCACCAGTGAGGTCACAGCTTGTAAATGTCAAAACCCTGTTTCCTAGTGATTACTGATTTTATTGGATTTTCTCTTTTGTAAACATATTGATGAATGACATTATCAACTTCATAATCTTGTACTGGTGTCATCTTAACTATGTCTAACTATCACTTACTGATACCAAATCATTGCCTGGCTATTATTGTGATCACTGATGTAGTGAAGCATCATACCAAGTACTTACTGAGGAACCAGTCACTACTTAATCACTACCTGACCATTATATGCTGGTTTGTTCCAGTGGTAACAAACCAGTAATCCCCTAATAAGGAATGGCTGTGTGTTCCCCAGTAAGTACTGGTTAACTACCCATTAGCTCCTGATCTGTTCCTGATTTGTTCCTGAGGCCTTCCCTAGTAGTTAATCAAATTTTGTGTAGCTTATTGTAAAGTGTTACCGCCTGATGAATCCAATCAGTTACTTGGATTATAAACTTGTCTGAGAGATATAAAAATCTGGTTGACTTAATTTTCTGCTTTTAATCTCAGAAAAGACAGAGATCATGATTTTTTTCACCAGAGCATCTTGGGAACAAACGTTGCAGTCTTTTAATACCTGTGAATGGCATTAATTTGGCCTCTCGTTCAATGTAAAAAACCTGGATTTTTTTTTTTTTTTTTTTTTTAAATCAGTCATTTAACCCCACATTAAAAATGTTACCAGGGTCACTTTCTTCCACCTGCTCACTATCACTACAATTAGAAACAAGTTGTCCCAAAATTATGCAGAAAAACTGGTTCTATATTATACAAATGAGTACTTTACTCCCAGACTGCAGGTTTACTTGTGGTTCCTATAGTTTCTAAAAGTAGAATAGGAGGCAGAGCACTCAGTTATCAGGTTTCTCGTTTGTGGAACCAACTTCCAGCTTCTGTTTGTAACACTGTTAAGATTGGGCTTAAGATGTTCCTTTTTGATCAATCCTATAGTTAGGGTAGGCTTGGGTTTCCTGAGCTATCCCTTAGTTATGCTCATTTAGGCTTTTTCTGCTGGAGGACAAATTGACACCTTTCCTCACTCTGCTGCTGTCTTTACTCATTCATGTTTGTATTTGAAACCATTTCTATCTTCAACGTGTTTTCTTGTCTTTCATCTCATAGAAACCTGGACCAGCCGTTTTGTGTTTGTATTGCCCTCACTATCCACAACCCGTTGAGGCAGATGTCTGTCTAACCTGAGCCCAGTTCTGCTGAAGGTTTGTTCCTGTTAAAAGGGAGTTTTCCCTTTCCACTGTCGCCTGTGTGCCTCCTCAGGATGGGATGTTACGACAAAGTGGAGATTTGACACAATCTACTGGCTTTTTTATATAAATAAGTTTTTCTGATTGGTATTTTCTAATGTATGTGAATGTTATGTATACTGCCCTGAGACATTTGGGAAGAAAATGGAAGTCTGAGATTGTCATCATTGTATGTTCCCTTACAATGGCAAAATTATTTCTCTACAATTAACCCATCACATCTGAGATACACCCAGGTGGAGCAGTGGGCAGCTATGTAGGCGCCCACGGAGCAGTTAGAGATTAGGTGTCTTGCTCAGAGACACCACGGTGTGCGGTAATGGCTGGGAGTTGAACCGCGGCTTTCTGGTGCCAAGTCAGCTGCCCTACCTGTACCCCATCTCAGCCCTTATTTGCTGTGAATTGGTGTAAACTAAACTGAATTAAAATGTACTTAGTCATACTGTAGTACCAGATTTTTTTTTTTTTTTAAGTACTATCAGTATGGATAGAATATCTTGACAAGATGCAGTAAAATAAAAAATTGCACAGGGTTCATGTTCAGTGCAAAGAACGTTGTGACATCTAGTGGTACAAACTGTAGACTGCAACCAACTGAGAACAGCTAAATGCACCCAGTAGAGCTGGTAAAATGATACGATAACATGACAACAATAATTTTCTGGATCTTTGGATATTAACTGTTGGATGTTGATTATTTTCACATTATTCTACACTACCAGTGCATAAAAGCAAAATACAGACCAAGGGAAAACCAATCTAGCCTTCAATCTCCACATCAATGTGAAAAAGACCAAGGAGATGATTGTGGACTTCAGAAGGAAAAAACACACCTACCCCCCCCCCCCCCCCCCAAAAAAAAAAAAAAGAAGAAGAAAAACAAACACAAGAGGATCTGTGGTGGAAGTGGTCTCCAGCTACAAGTACTTGGCTGTGCACCTGAATGACAACCTCAGCTGGAGCAACAACACCACCAGCCTGATCAAGAAGCTCATCAGAGACTCTACTTCCTCAGGCGGCTGAGACTAGTTGGTCTGGGAAGCTCAGTCCTCACCTCCTTCTACAGGTGTGCAGTGGAGAGCATCCTGTGCTCCAGCATCAACGTGTGGCATGGAGGCTGCACAGCTGCAGAAAGAAAAGCTTTGCAGAGAGTGGTGAAGGCTGCACAGAAGATGTTGGAGTCAGTCTCCCCACCATCACAGACATCTACACCTCTAGATGCAGGAAGAGAGCTACCTGCATCATGAAGGACTCCACTCACCCAGCACACACACTTTTTGCCCCACTCCGCACAAGCAGAAGGTTGAGGAGCATTAAGTGTAGAACCACTAGACTGAGGAACAGCTTCTACCCTGAGGCTGTTAGACTCATGAATCTCTAATCAGAATAATCACTGTGAAAAATCACATCATGTTGCTGCTGATCTGTTTCATGTTGCTGCTGATCTGTTTCATGTTGCTGTGTTCATTCATGCTCATCTGCTCACACAGACTCATGTTCCTGCTGCTGTTCGGCGTATTGTTATTGTACTTTTAGTATTTAGTGTATTTTTAGTTAACGTTTTTCATAGTTCATATCTTAGATCTTTTTACTGTTTTGCTTTTACATTTTATATTTTTGTTGGATGTAACTGGGACCCTGTGTACACAGTTTCGTTCTACCACATGTACCACATGTAATGTGTACGACAAATAAAGAAACTTTGACTTTAACTAAAAAGGCATAAGTTTGAATTTTTTTACACCAATCTTAAGTGCTCACGTCACAGCACAGTGTTTATGTTTTACGCAGAGAAATGAATTGAACTTTCCTTTGGCAGGTTTGTTACAGACTGACAAAAATATGACTCCTCATCTTGAAATTCTTCCCAAGAAATGATGTCTGTAACCGTCAAAAGTGTTGTTTTACAAGAAGTATGTCTAATATGTTAGGAATATTGTATTTCTGCCATGCATGCCAGCTATGCTACAACCTTGTCTTGTTTAAAAAATGCTTTAAACTGGTCTCCTGACATTATTTGCTGAAAATAAATGAAAGCAGTTAAAAACAAAGCAATTGAGCAGAGCAAGCCTTTCAGTGATGCAGATATGCATAAATAGTTGAGTGTTTGATCCTTTTATCTAAATCAAAATGAACCTATAGAAAGAAATATTGCCCACCTCTGTTCTGATATAAATATGTTGTCAAAAGCAGATCTTCAATGAAACTTTAACATAAAATATAAAATGTTTATTCCTAGATCTATTGCGGATCCCATGGTTTGCAACATTCTGCAGCATGCACAGTAACAGCAAAGGCCAACAAGACAACCTGACCTGGTGTCAGTTTCTTGTCTACCAGAAACAAATGCACGTTGTTTTTCACTATATTTGTCAAAATTCCTTCAGGACACTACAAAGAGAAAAGCTCACGCCACAAAAATACCGGCCTCACATAAGGAAGCAATGAGGAGAAAATAGTTGAGTAATGCAGTAGGATCTTTGATCACAGTAAATGTGAGCGGACGTAACAGTTTGTGGTCTCCCTCACTATCTGGACAGCTGTGGTGCTGCGCCCCGGCGCTTTTATCCTCTTCAATTTGTTTGATGTGTGCGATTGCCTGTCAGGAGTGCATGCTTTTTTCATATCGGGAAAACGGGGATGCGCTTGTCATGTGAGGAAGAGCATGCAAAAACAAAAGCCTCCGTGGGATCAGCGTGTCTGTGGCTGCTGTTCAGACTCAATAAAATTCCTCAAGCAAATATGGAGAGAAGCTGAGGGAAACACACTGAGAATTTTTGCGGTCAGGTAACCACGTGCATGCAGATGTAAAGTCTGACTGAAAGGGAAACACTGTTGGTTTGACATGAAAACAATAACATGTAAGAATCTGGCTTAGTACAGACACCCCAAGGCTGCAATGTTGTTTTATGCATGCATTTTGCTTGGACGGCTCGCAAAGACCCAGCAGGGTAAATATTCATTGACACATTTGCTCATATTGTGTTATTAAATAAAAATAAAAAAAATGCAGTGATCCAATCAGGCCACACCATCTGCTGCAGAATTAACGCTGATGACGTTTCTTATTATAACGTAAAGTTATTATAGATGTACTGTTGCCATCAGGAGTGAAAGTGACATTGCAATAAAGCTTGCTGATCATTTCTGTAAGACAGTTGCTGTAAATACACAACAGAGAAAAACTCCTGTGGCTGCAAGACTGAGATGTTAGCCAGTGATGCAACACCTTTGATTTATTTCTCAAATTTTCTTCAGATTGCAAGTTTCCTGCATTTGATGAAACTCTGTCAACTCTAGCTTTTTTTTTTTTTTTTATCAATATAGGAGTGAGCAACTCAGCTGAGGCCTGAAATGGCTAAGACACAAATTATTAATCCCAGCAGTAATTCTGTTGGATCTTTAATTTTCTTCAGACTTCAGTGATCATCAGGAGGAACTGGTTAGTGGAAGGGCACTGAGATTATACTGAGAGGAGCATGTGTTCAGAGATAACATCATACCCACCTGCTATGACCGCAGGGCTGGTCTGCCCCCCCTCTGGCTTCACCCACAGCTCCACAGTGAAGGTGGCGCGGGGCAGCTCCACTCCCTCCGCCAGCTTCACCTTCAGATGCTGCCGGTGTCCGCTGAAGTACAGCGCGCTCATCCACGAGGGGGGCACCCTTGGCACGGGGCCTCCCCAGCTGTTTGCCGACGAGCTCGCATCCGCCTCCTCCACCTCCCCGGAGTAGTCCTCCGGAGTCTCCGCCGAGGACCGCAGGTCTCCATCTGCGCGCTGCAGCGCGTGCACGAGCTGCTGTCCTTTGTGCGCTGAGCTGGCGGAGGAAACTTTGTCCCACCGGGAGGTCCCCCCCTCCTCTGAACGACGCCTCGCTTCGAGGCCGCGGGGAAACCTGGCGCGAGGGGACGGCGCGTGTCTCGTGGACACGAGTCTCCGCTCCGTGTCTCGTGGAGCGGAGCTCCCGGGTTGTTTGTCCACATCTTCTGTCTCTTTCTCCTTGTTCTGGACACTTTTCTGATAAGAACGTTCGAGGAAAGTGGCAAACTTACCCCCGGCTCCGGTACCGCCCCGGATACTCTCCCTTTCCCCGGCGAAGGCGACCGGTCCGGTGTCGAACCGGCAGCCGCCTGCGCACACCTCCGGAGCCGCGCTCCGCGCTCTCCGGCTCGTGCTCGAATGAGCCGCTGGAGGGCGGTGTTGGGCCGGGGGACGGGCGCGGGTCTGCAGTGGGGACGGCCCGGACACGGAGCAGGGTTCACCTGCCAACCCGGACAGGTCCCGGTCTGCCCGCCGGGCCAGCGCGCGCTTGTACCGGCGAAGTGCGTCGGATCGGACCGGGCTGAGCAGCCACGTGTTGGAGACGAGCACGAGGAACACAGCCAGCAGTCTGATGAACAACATTGTCTCACTTTAACAAATAAATCACTTAAAATACACTGAATTTAAAAAATAAAAAAAAAAGATGTTTAAAACGCTTTCTTGTTTTTTGAAGTGGTCCCACACCGGATTGGAGTTAGGCCTGTCGGGACATTTACACACATGTCCTCAGCAATAAAACTGATATTGAATGCACTTTTTTGTAATTTAATTCAATCTGCTGTTGCTAAACGATTTAATAAAGTAAATTATAAGGAACGCGTCTTTAATTGAATGATTTTTGTGTAGATTTGATCTACAGGCGCGACAGATTTAGAATTAGAAGAGACTTGTTTAAAACTGCTGAAAAATCGTTTTGTAAAACCGTGTGATCTGCAAAGTCAAATCCTTTCTTGGCGCAGTTGCCTCGCTGCACTTTGCGCAAAGATCCGCCGCTTTGCCTCCTTCTTGGCTGCAACACATTTGAGTCACGCTGCTGTTTCCCGTTAGAAGCATCCAAAACATCAAATTGCAACAAAACAACGAATCTTCTGTCAGCCCTCCCAACGCAACGAGGCACGTTTTTAAAGGCGTCACCAGACTCACTGCTCAAACTGCACACCTAACTGGGGAAGATGTGGATGAAGAGGCAGAGTTCATCTGAATTACGAAGTCAGACCTCTTGCATTCAGACTGCCTTTGCACAGGAGAATTCCTGGTTTATTCTACCTCACCATTGTGGCATCGTTTTGTGCGTCCTGTTCCAAAAATGCGTCTGCGAGGTGAGTCAGAGTAACAAGTCCAAAAGCAAAATGCCTCGCAGTGCAAAGTGTCAGCCTCTCTACTCTATGAATAAATGACCTCTTAGAAAAGACTAAAAAGAGAGAAGCAATAGTCCAATAAATCACTTTTCTGTGTCAGCTCCTCTTTTGGTTTTGTTGTGCGTCTTTGCGCGCCACTGCAGCCTCTGCACCGGTCCAGGCAGTAGTAGTAGTAGTAATATCCTCCTCCATTCACTCGTCCTCCTCTCTCTCTTTCTCTCTCTCTCTCTCCTTCATTCGAGTCTAAAGGTTTTTTTTTTTTAAATAAGGGAACCCCTGCCCGCCCTGACATCACCAGTAGGGAAGTGTGATGGTGGAAGGGGGAAGAGGGGAGTGTGTCCTGCCCCCCTCTTCACACTTAAATTTTACAAAGGAAGTCCTCCCTTCTTCCCCCACTTGCTCGGTCCCGAGCTGCCCCCGCATCCCTCTGATCCAGAGTGGAGACAGGAAAGGGGTTGTAAAGTTTATTTATGCACTTATCCTACTTGCTGTCCTGACCTCATCCATCCATCCATCCATCATCAGAGGTGCAGATCCCAACAGAGCCGTGCTAATGCGCTACAAGAAATGCAAATGGCCTGAACACAGGGGCGTCACCAAGGGGGCGGAGGATATGGGGGCCATTGCCCCACCCTATAAACCTGCTGATCCCTCGACTAACACGCCACCACCCCTATCAAACAGTCATGTGCATAATCTGTCAGTAATTCACGAACCACTTGGTGGATTTTAATGAAAAATGATGAGCTTTCATGGTCAACCTGATTCAAGATGGCCACCACAGCCAACTGACCTTAGCCAACACAAAAAGTCAAATTTACAGATGTTGAAACACAGTTTGGTGTGGTGATAGCTGAACACCTTCCCCAAGACAAACCCTGAACGATAACATTGTTTCAAACTTGATGTTCAAGGTAGCAAGCAGTTTTTCCAGTTATGAATATACATTAAATTTAATAAGTTAAGGTTCAAGGTGACTTTATTGCAGTGGTGTACGCGGGCATGGCGTATATCCACTAGAAAAGCCCAATGATACATGACATATTATGTTATTGTCAACACATTTGGAACATTTTATAGACACATTGAGTTGGTTCAACCTGTTTTTTTTAAATACTACTTAATGCTTGAACATGTTTTGCTTTAATAAAATCTATAACATGTTACAAAGGCAACTGTTGTACGTTTATTGTACATTTATTCAAATATAAGCATCAGAGAAATTTTGAAATGTTCATTATGCTGAAAAATCAAAATAAATTGACAATTACGTTGTACTAACTGGTGTTCTTCGGTTTCTAAGCATAGTACACCCAGTACACAAATGTACACTACACCACTGCTTTATTGTCATTTGCATCATATGGGGTCGCTGGAAGGAAATGATACACACAGAGTCCCAGTTACACCCAAAAATAGTAATATATAAAGTATAAAAAGAAATGGAGAAGAAGATATACACTATATGCGCTTAAAAAGAAAACGCCAAACAGTACGCTAAAAGATCAAAGATAAACACAAATAATGTAAAACAATATGGCGTAACAACAGCGGCCCAAACAGGAGTCTGTGGTGAGCAGAAGGGTATGAATACAGCAGCTTATGGGTAAGAAATCAGCAGCATGGATAATCAGCAGCACAGTTAAAAATCACATATCAGCAATTAAAGTGTCATTACAGTGATTCTCCTGGTTGGGGATTCATGAGTCTAACAGCTTCAGGGTAGAAGCTGTTCCTCAGTCCAGTGGTTCTACACTTAATGCTCCTCAACCTCCTTCCTGAGGGGAGCGGGGCAAAAAGTGTGTGTGCTGGGTGAGTGGGGTCCTTCATGATGCAGGTGGCCCTCTTCCTGCATCTGGAGGTGGAGATGTCTGTGATGGTGGGGAGGCTGACTCCATATGACAAATAAACAATAAACTAATAAACTAAACTAATCCACGTTACAGCCATTTGTGAGGGAGAAGTTTGACAAGTTTGATGTACAGGAACGTATCTACACTCAAATTTGTTGATGCAGATCGTTTTTTACACTAAATCAAAATGGACTTGAAGAGAGAGTAAATTTCTTTTTTTTTTTGTTTTGTTTGTTCGATTTGTAAACATGCCTAAAGAGATACAGTCGGGGGCTTTTTTCAAACTGCACTATTTATATTTATAGTTTGCAATGAGCACCTTCGTTAAGCGTGAGCACAAACGCACGCAGATTAGATGTAAGAACATTTTTATAAACGTGATCACAAAACAAATAGTTTAGTGTTTTACAGCTTGTCCATGTTGTGTCACATAAAGCAGTGATGTCACCTGTTGTTTCTGACCTCACTTGATTCAGCTGTGTGTGAGAATATTTTTTAAAAAGACACAAAAGGTGTTTGTTTGTTTTTTTACATCTGCAAGAAAGTATTTGTGTATTGATACATGATAAGAAAGTGTTGTTTCTGTTCTACTGCAGAAAAATCATCTTTTCCTTATTTCTTGGCTGATTAGACTGTAGAGGTGACGTCAAATCAGTTTACTGATATTCAGTCTCTTATGAGATAAATGACGTGAACTTGCAGCGGTGAAGAAACTACTTGTTTGAGTTTTTGCAGCTTATCAGACATGGCTGAATATTTAAATGCACAACACAAAAGATCATCTTTGGCAACAAGTTCAGGCACACTAACTGAAAAGCCAGGTGGACATGTGGTGTTTCCAGATGCAGCGAACAAAATTCATCTTTTTTTTTTTTTTAACCACATCACATCACCAGCTGAATGTGAGCTTTAGTGCTTTAGGTGTCCGTTTCAAACCTTTGATACAAACGTACTGATTTATTTATTTGTGTCAGGGGTCGTGAGATGCACACATGTTCAGGTGTTCAGACGCACATCACCTGCTCTTCACTTTAAAAAGAAACATGTTAAAACCCACTACTATTCTGTAGCTTTCAACACCAGATGATCTGTGTTTTGAACTTGTATGCTTCACACAGGTTAGTCGTTATATTTATTATCTGCACCGTTTTATGTTTATATTCTGATTTACCTCATTTTGTATTTTGCTTTGTGTGTTGCCTGTTGTTCTGTCTGTACAGCACTTTGGTTGGCCCTGTCGCTGTTTTAAGTGCTCTATAAATAAAATGGTATGGTACTATAGGAAGTTGTTCTGCACCTTCCCCCCCCCACCCCCACCCCCGGTCCTGTTATTTTTTTTGTCAGGCTAAATTTGCAAACAGGGCCCTGGCTGGAGATGGAGGTGGAGGAGGAGGAGCAGGAGGTCGCTGGCAGTTGTGGCAGGGGCCCCTGAAGGGGCAAAAAACAGTTCCTAAAGAGTGGGAGGGAGGAATTCCTCAATCCAAGCCCGCCTGACTGTGAGGGGATCTGCCTGCTAAACATTCAGCTTTCGCTGCAGGTTCAGTGCCCTTTGAAATCTGCCCGAGAGATGGTGGGGGGTGGGGGGGTTCAAAAAAAGAGAAGAGACGATGAAGAGATCGTGACTTAAACTAAAAATAAAAGGAAAAGAACGAGGAGGGAAATGGGAACGAGAGCAATGTGTCTGATGAGGAGAGGCTGAGTGGGTGTGCTCCATCAGGGGCCTCTGCCCCCCCCCCCCCCCAATCTGTGAGGGACCTCCGCAGATTATCCCTCATCTGAGCTTGTCTTGACCTCAACAACCCTGAAGGCTCTTCTTCTTTTTCTATTCTCCACTTTCCCTTTTTCACACAAACACACACACACACCTCTTCAGCACCCCCCCCCCCCCCCCCCCCCCC